>NC_135819.1:10145597-10485597 GCF_964213995.1 Mustelus asterias | reverse complement strand
ACGGTGGCGCGGTGGTTAGCACTGCTGCCTCACAGCGCCAGGGACCCTTCGGCCCTCCAACCCTGCGCCGACCATGCTGTCCGTCTGAACTAAAACCCCCTACCCTTCCGGGGATCATATCCCTTTATTCCCGGGTTCGATTCCGGCCTCGGGTCACTCTCTGTGTGGAGTTTGCACGTTCTCCCCGTGTCTGCGTGGGTTTTCTCCGGGTGCTCCGGTTTCCTCCCACACTCCAAAGTTGTGCAGGTTAGATGCATTGGCCATGGCCAATTGCCCCTTAGTATCCAATGATGTGTAGGCTAGGTGGATTGGCCATGTATTTGTCAAGACGCCCCTTAAACGTCACTATCATATCTTCTTCCACTACCTCCCCCGGCAACGGGTTTCAGGCACTCACCACCCTCTGTGTAAATAACTTGCCTCGTACATCTCCTTTAAGCCGTGCCCCTCGCACCTTAAACCTATGCCGCCTAGTAATTGACTCTTCCACCCTGGGAAAAAGCTTCTGACTATCCACTCTGTTCATGCCCCTCATAATCTTGTAGACTTCTATCAGCTCTCCCCTCAACCTCCGTCATTCCAATGAGAACAAACCAAGTTTCTCCAACCTCTCCTCATAGCTAACGCCCTCCGTACCAAGCAACATCCTGGTAAATGTTTTCTGTACCCTTTCCAAAGACTCCACATCCTTCTGGTAGTGCGGCGACCAGAATTGAACACTATATTCCAAGTGCGGCCTAACTAAGGTTCTGTAAAGCTGCAACATGACTTGCCAATGTTTAAACTCAATGCCCCAGCCGATGAAGGCAAGCATGCCGTATGCCTTCTTGACTACCTTGTCCACCTGCGTTGCCACTTTTGGTGACCTGTGTACCTGTACACCCAGATCCCTCTGCCTATCAATAGTCTTAAGGGTTCTGCCATTTACTGTATGCTTCTTATCTTTATTAGACCTTCTAAAATGCAATACCTCATATTTGTGTCCAAAAATGTGCAGGTTAGGGGGATTGCCCTAACCTAACTAAATTGCACCTCAATGTCAGGGGGACTAGATAGGGTAAATGCATGGGGTTATGGGGATAGGGCCTGGATGGGATTGTGACTAGTGCAGACTTGATGGGCTGAATGGCCTCCTTCTGCATTGTAGGGATTCTATGATCACTCCCCCACCAACCACAACACACTTATTTATCCGACCTCCATCCAATCTCAGTCAACGTGGCTCAAGTAAGCAGCTTCATGAGCGCTTGTGTCAGAGGGAGGTGGGTTCGATCCCCACTCCAGGCTCTGACAGGATCGATGTTGAAGGTCCAGTTCAGTTCTGGAGAGGAGGCTATTTTTGCTGAGCTGACCTTCAGCTAATCTGGTTCATCAAATCCTGTTGTGACAAGACACGTAGATTCTTCAAATGCGCACAACGTGAAGTCCTTTGACATGGAATCATAGAAATCCGAGACTACAGAAGGAGGCCATTCGGCCCATCGCGTCTGCACCGAAAGAGCTTCTTACCTAGCCCTGCACCCCTGTCCTTTCCCTGGGAGCCCTGTGCATTTACCATGGCTGATCCATCTAACCTACACACCTTCCTCCCAGTTAGGTGGATTGGCCATGCCAATCCAAAGATGTGTACGTTAGGTCAATTGACCATGCTAAATTGCCCCTTAGTGTCCAAAGATGTGCAGGTTAGCTGGATTGGCCATGCTAAATTGTCCCTTCGTGTCCAAAGATGTGCAGGTTAGCTGGATTGGCCATGCTAAATTGCCCGTTAGTGTCCAAAGATATGTAGGTTAGATGGATTGGCCATGCTAAATTGTCCCTTCGTGTCCAAAGATGTGTAGGTTAGGTGGATTGGCCATGCTAATTTGCCCGTTAGTGTCCAAAGATGTGTAGGTTAGGTGGATTGGCCATGCTAAATTGCCCCTTAGTGTCCAAAGATGTGCAGGTTAGGTGGATGCTAATTTGCCCATTAGTGTCCAAAGATGTGTAGGTTAGGTGGATTGGCCATGCTAAATTGCCCCTTAATATCCAAAGATTTTAGGTTAAGTGGATTGGCCATGCTAAATTGCCCCTTAGTGTCCAAAGATGTGCAGGTTAGGTGGATTGGCCATGCTAAATTACCCCTTAGTGTCCAAAGATGTGCAGGTTAGGTGGATTGGCCATGCTAAATTGTCCCTTAGTGTCCAAAGATGTGCAGGTTAGGTGGATTGGCCATGCTAAATTGTTCCTTAGTGTTCAAAGAATGTTGGTTAAGGGGACTAGTGGGGTAAGTATGTGGAGTTACGGGGTAAGTGCCTGGTTGGTGTGCCCTGTTGGAGAGTTGGTGCAGTCTCGACGTGCCACATGGCACTGTAGGGATTCTATTATTCTGTGAAAATGTTTGGACTGTGGGAGGAAACCCACGCAGACACGGGGAGAACGTGCAGACTCCACACAGCCAGTCACCCAAGGCCGGAATCGAACCCGGGTCCCTGGCGTTGTGAGGCAGCAGTGCTAACCACTGTGCCACCGTGATTGTGAGGAATTTGATGAGGTGTCAGTGTAAACAAATTCCCTCCTTCCTGCTGCCGTATTTCTCAGAATGGACGACACTCCCTGTGATGACTTCAATCAGGCCATTGAGGTTGGCCTATTGGAATATGAACTCCCTGACTAAGGAGTCAATTGATGGGCCAATCAGGGAGTCTTTTCCTTGTATTCAACCGGGAGTGTCAGTTCCTCTGGCGCTCCCGAAAGTAGACTGCTGACTGCGAGCACGCTGTGTACTGCTGTTAGAGTTTGTAAATAAAGGGATTTTGGTGAAGGGACTTTTTTTAAAGTTAAAGTTTATTCATTAGTCACAAGTAGGCTTACATTAACACTGCAATGAAGTTACTGTGAAAATCCCCTAGTGGCCACACTCCGGTGCCTGTTCGGGTACACTGAGGGAGAATTTAGCATGGTCAATGCACCCTAACCAGCACGTCTTTAGAGTGTGGGAGGAAACTGGAGCACCCAAAGGAAACCCACGCAGACACAGAGAGAATGTGCAAACTCCACACAAACAGTGACCAAGCCGGGAATCAAACCCAGGTCCCTGGTGATGTGAGGCAGCAGTGCTTACCACTGTGCCACCGTGCTCTGAAGACTTATTACGCTCCCAAAGGGGGGCAGGTAGGTAGACAACATGCGTAAATCAAGAAGGCAGTACATCGATGCTCCAAAAAAAAACCCCAGATAAAATAGGCAGGATTAACGGGCTGATGTGTTTAGGTCACTGCACTGACAAACTGACAATTACCATACAGACAAGACTTGAAAGCATTCACTGTTTGAATCTGAAATTCCAATTAGTCACTGCAAAGTATGGTGTGTGAACCTGGGTCCAATTACAACGTTATGCATGCTCTGTAACAGCATCGAATGGGGCTGGCTTGCCCTACTGAATGATTCACGCAGGCCATCATACCTGCAGGAGAAGCGACCCAAGCTGGAGATGCTTCTGTGAGGTCTACAAGTTACAGTCTTCTGTCTAATCATCGTGTCACGATGGGGGCTGAACATCTTCCATTTGGACATGCTTCACTTCTGCAGCCGCACAGAATTAAAGTGTCGAAATTAAGTGAGAAAGGTCAACCGGTAATGGATGCATCTTGCAAACAGCCCTGTTCACAAGGTGCAGTAGAAGCGATCGATACTGTGTCAAAGGCTTTTTGGGCCTATTAGATTATCTTTCACTTGCCTTTATCCTCCAAACCTTTCTCTGTATCTCGCACTCATGCTCTTGTTTTGTCCTCTGACCCCCCTGCACATACAACCCCTCGCGCTCACAGGCGCACTCTTTGGGGTCGATATTAACCGTGTGTGGCTGGATGGGTTTTTTTCCTTCTCTCTCGCTCTCTCGCACCAACAATTTTTCACCTCTCTCACACATGCAAACTCTGTGACCCTTGTTCTTTCTCTCTCAATGTCACACACTGGTGGGAGGGGGAGTGCGGGGCGGGGGGGAGGGGGGGGGAGAGAAGGTGGAGAGAGAGAGAGAATTTCACTTAACATTGTAAGCAGGCATGTTGGCCAATTCATAGAATCATTTCTCATAGAGTCATAGAGGTTTATAGCATGGAAACAGGCCCTTCGGCCCAACTTATCCATGCCGTCCAGTTTTTACCACTATGCTAGTCCCAATTGCCCACATTTGGCCCATATCCCTCTTTACCCATGTAACAGTCTACATTCTTTTTAAAAGACATAATTGTACCCGCCTCTACCACTACTTGAAATAGAGTCATAGAGTCCCTACAGTGCAGAATAGGCTATTCGGCCCATCAAGCCTGCACCGACTATCTGACTGCGCATCCCATCCAGGTCCTATCCCCGTAGCCCCATGTATTTACTCTGCTTATCCCCCTAATCTGCACATCTTGGGACACTAAGGCGCAATTTATCATGGCTAATCCGCCTAACCTGCACATTTTTAAAAATTCATTCGTGGGACATGGGCGTCGCTGACTGGCCAGCATTTATTGCCCATCCCTAACTGCCCTTGATTGGTACAACTGAGTGTCTCGCTGGGCCATTTCAGAGGGTAGTTGAGAGTCAACCACATTGCTGTGGCTCTGGAGTCACATGTAGGCCAGACTGGGTAAGGACAGCAGATTTCCTTCCCTAAAGGTACATTAGTACATTTCCTTCCCTAAAGGTACATGGGGAGGTAGTAAATTGGATTAGACACTGGCTCAATGGAAGAAGCCAGAGAGTGGTTGTGGAGGATTGCTTCTCTGAGTGGAGGCCTGTGACTAGTGGTGTGCCGCAGGGATCGGTGTTGGGTCCATTGTTGTTTGTCATCTATATCAATGATCTGGATGATAATGTGGTAAATTGGATCAGCAAGTTTGCTGATGATACAAAGATTGGAGGTGTAGTGGACAGTGAGCAAGGTTTTCAAAACTTGCAGAGGGATTTGGACCAACTAGAAAAATGGGCTGAAAAATGGCAAATGGAATTTAATGCAGACAAGTGTGAGATATTGCACATTGGAAGGACAAACCAAAGTAGAACGTACAGGGTAAATGGTAGGACTCTGAAGAGTGCAGTTGAACAGAGGGATCTGGGAATACAGATGTTTAATCCGGATAAATGCGAAGTGATGCATTTTGGAAGAAATAATGTAGGGAGGAGTTATACAATAAATGGCAGAGTCATCAGGAGTATAGAAACACAGAGGGACCTAGGTGTGCAAGTCCACAAATCCTTGAAGGTGGCAACACAGGTGGAGAAGGTGGTGAAGAAGGCATATGGTATGCTTGCCTTTATAGGACGGGGTATAGAGTATAAAAGCTGGAGTCTGATGATGCAGCTGTATAGAACGCTGGTTAGGCCACATTTGGAGTACTGCGTCCAGTTCTGGTCGCCGCACTACCAGAAGGACGTGGAGGCATTGGAGAGAGTGCAGAGAAGGTTTACCAGGATGTTGCCTGGTATGGAGGGTCTTAGCTATGAGGAGAGATTGGGTAGACTGGGGTTGTTCTCCTTGGAAAGACGGAGAATGAGGGGAGATCTAATAGAGGTATACAAGATTATGAAGGGTATAGATAGGGTGAACAGTGGGAAGCTTTTTCCAGGTCGGAGGTGACGATCACGAGGGGTCACGGGCTCAAGCTGAGAGGGGCGAAGTATAACTCAGACATCAGAGGGACGTTTTTTACACAGAGAGTGGTGGGGGCCTGGAATGCGCTGCCAAGTAGGGTGGTGGAGGCAGGCACGCTGACATCGTTTAAGACTTACCTGGATAGTCACATGAGCAGCCTGGGAATGGAGGGATACAAACGATTGGTCTAGTTGGACCAAGGAGCGGCACAGGCTTGGAGGGCCGAAGGGCCTGTTTCCTGTGCTGTACTGTTCTTTGTTCTTTGTACAGAATTCCCTAAAAGTGACGTCACAGGTGGATAGGGTCGTAAAGAGTGCCTTTGGTACATTGGCCTTTATAAATCGGAGTATCGAGTATAAAAGTTGGAGTGTTATGGTAAGGTTATATAATGATGTGGAGATGCCGGCGTTGGACTGGGGTAAGCACAGTAAGAAGTCTCACAACACCAGGTTAAAGTCCAACAGGTTTATTTGGTAGCAAATACCATAAGCTTTCGGAGCGCTGCCCCTTCGTCAGATGGAGTGGTCTCTGTTCTCCAACAGTGCACAGACACAGAAATCAAGTTACAGAATACTAATTAGAATGCAAATCTCTACAGCCAGCCAGGTCTTAAAAGGTACAGATAATGTGGTTGGAGGGAACATTAAACACAGGTTAAAGAGATGTGTATTGTCTCCAGACAGAACAGCTGGTGAGATTATGCAAGACCAGGGGCAAGCTGTGGGGGTTACTGATAATGTGACATAAATCCAACATCCCGGTTTAGGCCGTCCTCATGTGTGCGGAACTTGGCTATCAGTTTCTGCTCAGCGACTCTGCGCTGTCGTGTGTCGTGAAGGCCGCCTTGGAGAACGCTTACCTGAAGATCCAAGGCTGAATGCCCGTGACTGCTGAAGTGCTCCCCCACAGGAAGAGAACAGTCTTGCCTGGTGATTGTCGAGCGGTGTTCATTCATCCGTTGTCGTAGCGTCTGCATGCAGACAACGGATGAATGAACACCGCTCTTTAACCTGTGTTTAATGTTCCCTCCAACCACATTATCTGTACCTTTTAAGACCTGGCTGGCTGTAGAGATTTACATTCTAATTAGTATTCTGTAACTTGATTTCTGTGTCTGTGCACTGTTGGAGAACAGAGACCACTCCATCTGATGAAGGGGCAGCACTCCGAAAGCTTATGGTATTTGCTACCAAATAAACCTGTTGGACTTTAACCTGGTGTTGTGAGACTTCTTACCAAGGTTATATAAGGTATTGGTGAGGCCGAATTTGGAGTATTTTGTACAGTTTTGGTCACCTAGTTACAGGAAGGATGTAAATAAGGTTGAAAGAGTGCAGAGAAGGTTCACAAGGATGTTGCCGGGACTTGAGAAGCTGAGTTACAGAGAGAGATTGAATAGGTTGGGACTTCATTCCCTGGAGCGTAGAAGATTGAGGGGAGATTTGATAGAGGTGTATAAGCTTTTGATGGGTATAGATAGAGTGAATGCAAGCAGGCTTTTTCTGCTGAGACTAGGGGAGAAAGAAACCAGAGGGCATGGGTTAAGGGTGAAAGGAGAAAAGTTTAAAGGGAATATTAGGGGGGGCTTCTTCACGCAGAGAGTGGTGGGAGTGTGGAATGAGCTGCCGGATAAAGTGGTAAATGCTTTTAACATTTAAGAAAAACTTGGATGGGTTCATGGATGAGAGGAGTGTGGAGGGATATGGTCCAAGTGCAGGTCAGTGGGACTAGGCAAAAAATGGTTCGGCACAGACAAGAAGGGCCAAAAGGCCTGTTTCTGAGCTGTAATTTTCTATGGTTCTGTGGTTCTAGCGACCCAGATGGGTTTTTCCGACAATGGTTTCATGGTCATCAGTAGATTCTTAATTCCAGATTTTTTTTATTGAATTCCAATTCCACCATCTGCCGCGATGGGATTCGAACCCGGGTCCCCAGAACATTAGCTGAGTTTCTAGTCTAGTGTAAGAAGGAAATCTGCCGTCCTTACCCGGTCTGGCCTACATGTGACTCCAGAGCCACAGAAATGTGGTTGACTCTCAACTGCCCTCTGAGGCGAACTAGGGATGGGCAATAAATGCTGGCCCAGCCAGCGACGCCCATGTCCCACAACTGAATTTTTTAAAAATTGGGTAAACATTGGAAGGAGAGGAACTTGCAGGGTTATAGGGAAGGAACAGGTCACTTAAATTCTTTCAGATAGCCCGCAAGGGGGCTGATAGGCCATATGGTTTCTTCTATGCTGTAACATTCGGTGATTTATGTGTCAGAGGCCTCGTGTATCATATTAAACAGGACCCGCTGTTTGGAACAGGAAGGTTATGTTGGCAGCAGCACAGGGAGTCAATGGAGTGATGTGGATCTCAAACCATTCTGAGACCTTGAGAACCAGGCTGAGATATTGAAAACCCAACATTTTAACACGGGGCGACACGACGGCACAGTGGTTAGCACTGCTGCCTCACAGCACCAGGGACCTGGGTTCGATACCCGGCTTGGGTCACTGTCTGTGCGGAGTCCGCATGTTCTCCCCGTGTCTGCGTGGGTTTCCTCCGGGTGCTCCAGTTTCCTCCCACAGTCCGAAGGACGTGCTGGTTAGGGTGCATTGGCCGTGCTAAATTCTCCCTCAGTGTTACCTGAACAGGCGCCGGAGTGTGGCGACTGGGGGATTTTCACAGTAACTTCATTGCAGTGTTAATGTAAGCCTACTTGTGACACTAATCAATAAACTTCAAACGTCATATCATGTACGTGGGTGGGTTTTGAATGAGTTGAGATTTCTCCTGTGAATTCTATCGCTGGGAGCTGATAGTTAAGGAAATGGAGGGTGCGGTGGGAGATAGTGTTGGGAGAATGGCAGCAGCCACCCTGATGCTGGACATAGTTATAATCCAGGCCAGAAACTCTGAGGTGTTTTATGAAGTCAGCCTCGACCATAAGTTTTGCACTTTGAATTTGGCACAGGTAAGTATAAGATGTTTCACTCCAGCTATGATTCAAATGACCCATGAGGGAGCTTTTACCAAACCAAATTTATTTCGGAATACAGTTAACATATCATAAGACAATTAACAATAACTTTTACCAATTACAAACAAGAAGAAAACAACCCTGACATTGTATATACTTTAACAGTTCAATGTACTGTCCCAAACAAACAACCATTCTTACAAACATACACCCGTCCCAGGTTTAGCACAGAAAATACGAATGCTCACATGATTCTGGATTTTCTAGCTCTGCAACACTTATGAATTAGTCCTTTGGATGGAGAGTTGAAACTCTGACTTCTCAGCCCAGTAACTTCCAGCACATCTTGAGATAGAGATAGAGCCATTGCTGGCCACTAGCTAGCAAGTCACCAACAGCAAACCTTTTATTCCAGAGAGGCAAGAAAAACTGCTTCCAACTAGCCAGCAAAATTTCTAATACTAGGAAGAGAGAGACAACACACTGCATCCAGCCTGGTCTCCAAACACCTTCTAACTAGTCAATAATGGCTGGTGGGCCCTTGTCTAACCAATGAAAGATCGGGCCCAATTTTAACACGGGGCGGCACGGTGGCACAGTGGTTAGCACTGCTGCCTCACAGCGTCAGGAACCCGGGTTCGATTCCCGGCTTGGGCCACTGTCTGTGCAGAGTCTGCACATTCTCCCCGTGTCTGCGTGGGTTTCCTCCGGGTGCTCTGGTTTCCTCCCACAGTCCACGATGTGAAGCTTAAGTTTATTCATTAGTATCACAAGTAGGCTTACATTAACACTGCAATTAAGTTACTGTGAAAATCCCTGAGTCGTCACACCCTGGCACTTGTTCGGGTACACTGGGGGAGAATTTAGCATGGCCAATGCACCTAAACCAGAACTGAAAGCAAGAACCCTTGTGAGGAAAAAAACCTGTCCCACCTGGGCCTGTCAATCATGTTCCCCCCCCCCCCAATAATTCCAAAAAGGCCGTCAACTCCAAGAGAGTGCATTAGGCCCTGATTAAGAATAAACTGAAACAACTTAAATCAGTTAAGCAGCCATAAAAGGACATTGGCTGGAATATTACCGCCCTGTCTGCCACAGGAATCGGAGCGGGCGAAAGACGGACAATGGAAAGGTCCATTGACCTCGGGCAGGGTTTTACGGTTTCGGGACGAGTGAGGCAGTAAAATCTCACCCGTTGAGTCAGACAGGTCGGCAACAAGCACAACTGGGAAAATGCTGAGGAAATCAGAAACACAAAGGGGCTTGGGGAGTCATTGTTCAAGATTCTCTTCAGGTTAACGTGCAGGTTCAGTCGGCAGTTGGGAAGGCAGATGCAATATTAGCATTCATGTCGAGAGGGCTAGAATACAAGAGCAGGGATGGACTTCTGAGGCTGTATCATGCTCTGGTCAGACCCCATTTGGAGTATTGTGAGCAGTTTTGGGCCCCGTATCTAAGGAAGGATGTGTTGGCCTTGGAAAGGGTCCAGAGGAGGTTCACAAGAATGATCCCTGGAATGAAGAGCTTGTCGTGTGAGGATCAGCTGAGGACTCTGGGTCTGTACCCGTTGGAGTTTAGAAGGATGAGGGGGGATCTTATTGAAACTTACAAGATACTGCGAGGCCTGGATAGAGTGGGCATGGAGAGGGTGTTTCCACTAGTAGGAAAAACTAGGACCAGAGGGCACAACCTCAGGCTAAAGGGACGATCCTTTAAAACAGAGATGAGGAGGAATTTCTTCAGCCAGAGAGTGGTGAATCTGTGGAACTCTTTGCTGCAGAAGGCTGTGGAGGCCAGGTCATTGAGTGTCTTTAAGACAGAGTGTGGTGACCCACTGTAATTACATGTTGTATGCCTGGACACACCCCTGCTGCACCTGACCCGAGACTCCTCCCTTTCTACCTGAACGAGGTATAAAGGTGACGGTTCCTCCCCCCTGCCTCAGTCTGGGCCAGGTTAGCTACAAGGGTATGTTCCAGTTCTTTGCAATTAAAAGCCTGTTATTTTCACTCACT
Organism: Mustelus asterias; assembly: GCF_964213995.1. Classification (NCBI taxonomy): domain Eukaryota; kingdom Metazoa; phylum Chordata; class Chondrichthyes; order Carcharhiniformes; family Triakidae; genus Mustelus; species Mustelus asterias. The sequence goes on along the minus strand of NC_135819.1, from coordinate 10,474,992 downwards.
CGCTGGAGTCCTCGTAAATTGATGGCGCATCACAGAGATAGATAGGTTCTTGATTAATAAGGGGATCAGGGGTTATGGGGAAAAGGCAGGAGAATGGGGATGAGAAAAAAATCAGCCATGATTGAATGGCGGAGCAGACTCGATGGGCCGAGTGGCCTAATTCTGCTTCTATGTCTTATAGTCTTAAAGGCCATCTGAAAAGAATTGCAGAGAAACATGATCAAGCAGAGGGGAAGCATGGGAAGCAGATTTAGGACTGAGTTGAGGAGGAACTTCTTCACACAAAGGGTTATGAATCTGTGGAATTCCCTGCCGAGTGAAGCAGTTGAGGCTACCTCATTGAATGTTTTCAAGACAAGGATAAATAGATTTTTGAACAGTAAAGGAATTAAGGGTTATGGTGAGCGGGTGGGTAAGTGGAGCTGAGTCCACGAAAAGATCAGCCATGATCTTATTGAATGGCGGAGCAGGCTCCAGGGGCCAGATGGCCTACTCCTGCTCCTAGTTCTTATGTTCTAAAATACAATTCTTAAAGGCACAGTCGTGTCACAACATCGAGATGGAAAAGCTGATGGAGCCAGCAAGAAATGAAGTGGATAGGGGCCGCGAGCTCCGAGAATTCGGATCACATCAGCCATCAGCCAGTGGTATCAGGGCGACATTAATCTCCGGCATGTTTCTTCCCCCAGCATTTCTATTAAGCAAGGGGATCATAAATAACGCATGTTGTCATGGATGGGGAGGCTTACACTGTGCGACGACCAACGTATCGCTGCAATGGGTTGCCTGCCAAGTTGGATATTGCCAGCTAGTCAGTAAGCAGGACGTTTTTCCCTGTCAGGAAGGGAGGGTAATTAAACAGGTCGGCAAGGATACTTGGCGCTAAGGAGCAACGTGCGAGGCAGCATTTGTACATGATAATAACTGCTGTCACGGGCTCTTGAGATTTTGTTAGGCCTGTCAGATGTGTTTGCACAATGCAGGCAAAATGAAATTCAACTCTCTTTGGTGCCATCCAGTCCCAGATAAGGAGAGGCAGTTCAGCAGCTCGAAACTGGGCCAATCTGAACAATCTCGACAGGACTTTCCGCAACTAAAATTAAAATTAATAAACAGACACACACACACACACACACACAGAGTCACTCCTGGAGAACTAATGTCAAACATCTATTTCTTTTCTAATAACAGCCTCCGTGAAAATTCTCCTGCTTCAAGAATCGAGTGTTCTCAATCTGTCACGCGAGAGGAGTAGGAGTATCTATATTTTCTTTCTCTGAATTACTGCCAGAAAGTGGCTCCATGAAGATTGGCCTCAGGAACATCCAGTTGGACACCTTAGGCTAATAATGGCGGACGCAACGGGTGAGGAGACCATTGGTGGAGATGGGATTCATGAGATTGGTGGTAGCACACTGGTTAGCGCCGCTGCCTCACAGCGCCAGGGACCCGGGTTCGATTCTGGCCTCGGGTCACTGTCTGTGCGGAGTCTGCACGTCCTCCCCGTGTCTGAGTGGGTTTCCTCCGGGTGCTCCAGTTTCCTCCCACGGTCCGAAAGACGTGCGGGTTAGGTTGGATTGGCCATGCTAAATTAACCCTAGTGTCAGGGAGACTAGCTCGGGTAAATATGTGGTGTTACGGGAATAGGGCCTGGGTGGGATTGTGGTCAGTGCAGACTCGATGGGCCGAATGGCCTCTTTCTTGCACTGTAGGGGTTCTATAAGGTCCACTGAAATGGATGACCAGCCTGTGGTTTGGAGGCTATATTTTTTTGGCTGAGATTCTGGAATATTGACCGGGTTCTGGGGAGAGATCTCCGCGCTTTCTCACCGAGAGAAACAACCTCCTGAACCACTTCAGTAGAGCATCTTGCCTGGAGGGCAAGGTCTCTGAGAATGCAGCACATCTGAGTGCTGGCAATATTGTACACCTCCCAGATTATGTGCTGAAGTTACCAAGCGAGACCTGAATCTAAAGTGACAGGTCAAAAAAATGCCATCTTAGAATCATAAATCACTGTATTTACTATTTCTGTACATGGAGCTTTTACAGATAGCATTTTGACAAGGTTAGCTCATCTCCTATAAGCTCACTTTCTCTATATCAACAATATCTGTGTCTTATTAGTATACTAACTTCAGAAAAAGCTACACATGCAAGATCACAACTGCTGAGTAATTTCTTTCCCCCCCCCTCAGTTTCTTCTGCCAATTATCTTTATAGTGTCCCTTGGTTACTTACCCTTCCGCCAGAGGAAACTCTTCCCCCTCATTCCATCAAATTTCTTTGAGATTTGGAAAGCTTTTCTCCTTACTCATCCCCGCTCCAAGGGGAAGGAACCCAATGAGCTCTCCCAATCTTTCATTCATAGAACCATAGAATCATAGGATCCCGACAGTGTAGGAGGAGGCCATTTGGCCCATCGAGCCCACACCGACAACAAATCCCACTCAGGCCCCTATTGGCACGGTACTGCTGCCTCACAGCGCCAGGGACCCGGCTTCGATTCCCGGCCTCGGGTCACTGACGGTGTGGAGTCTGCACGTTCTCCCCGTATCTGCGTGGGTTTCCTCCGGGTGCTCCGGTTTCCTCCCACAGTCTAAAGGACGTGCTGGTTAGGGTGCATTGACCCGAACAGGCACCGGAGTGTGGCGGCTCGGGGAATTTCACAGTAACTTCATTGCAGTGTTAATGCAAACCTACTTGGGACTAATAAATAAAACTTTTACCCGTAACCTCACTTATTTACCCTGATAATCCCCCTGACACTAAGGGGCAATTTAGCATGGCCAATCCACCTAACGCACACATCTTTGAACACTGAGGGGCAAGTTGGCATGGCCAATCCACCTAACCCGCACATCTTTGAACACTAAGAGGTAATTTAGCATGGCCAATCCCCCTATCCCGCACATCTTTGGACTGTGGGAGAAAACCGGAGCACCCGGGGAGACACGGGGAAAACGTGCAAAATCCACACAGACAGTGACCCAAGTCGGGAATTGAACCCGGCTTCTGGGTGCTGTGAGGCAGCAGTGCTAACCACCGTGCCACTGTGCCTCCCGTGTTGCCATTCTAATAAATCTCCTCTGTGCCCTTCTAAGACCTGAAGGGGGCAGGAGGAGATTATAGAATCCTACAGTGCAGAAAGAGGCCATTCGGCCCATCAAGTCTGCACTGACCACAATCCCACCCAGACCCTATCCCCATAACCCCGTGTATTTACCCTAGCTAGTCCCCCTGACACTAAGGGGCAATTTGGCATGGCCAATCACCCTAACCTGCACATTTTTGGACTGTGGGAGGAAACCGGAGCACCCGGAGGAAACCCAGGCAGACACGGGGAGAATGTGCAGACTCCGCACAGACAGTCACCCAAGCTGGGAATCGAAACCGGGGGATCCTGGCGCTGTGAGGCAGCAGTGCTAACCCACTGTGCCACATCTCACAGTGTAAACAAACCTTGGCTGAATGCACTTTTCCAAGCAGCAATGAGCAAGGCACAGCCACCTTGTTCCGCACAGCCTTCCATTGTTGTCAGCGAGCGGATGTGTGGACACGGAGGGCACTACAGAATTTAGCCTGTCAATTAATTAGAACGTTAACGTGCCAGCCAGCTCCCTCGAGGCTCGCCTGCCCTACCTTGGGAATTGTGTGAATATCACTCCGGCTGTTGGGAGTGGGAGTGTTTGTCCTGTGATTATGACTCACTTCACAAGCGAGAGCTTTCACTGCTGACTGAGGGAAGTGTCAAAGGGGGGAGCCAGACATGTTCAGAATCCTGGGTGGCAGGGACAAGCTGGAGAGTTAAGCACCTGTCTCCAATGATAGCGAGGAGAGTGTTGAAGTGGGGGGGAGTTAAAAGTTAGACACAGCGCTGAATTCTCCCTTTTGAACACAGGCAGTTTTCATAGAATCATCGAATCGCTACAGTATTGAAGAAGGCCATTCGTGGGGGGGTGCTAGCAGGGTAAATACGTGGGGTTACGGTGGTAGCCGCTGGGTGGGTTTGTTGTTGATGCAGGCTCAATGGGCCGAATGGCCTCCTTCTGGGGCGGCACGCTGGCACAGTGGTTCACGCTGCTGCCTCACAGCGCCAGGGACCCGGATTCGATTCCCGGCTTGGGTCCCTGTCTGTGCGGAGTCTGCACGTACTCCCCGTGTCTGCATGGGTTTCCTCCGGGTGCTCCGGTTTCCTCCCACAGTCCGAAAGACATGCGGGTTAGGTGGATTGGTCATGCTAAATTGCCCCTTAGTGTCAGGGGGATTAGCTAGGGTAAATGCATGGGGTTATGGGGGGTAGGGCCTGGGTGAGATTGTGGTCAGAGCAGACTCAGTGGGCCGAATGGTCTCCTTCTGCACTGTAGGGATTCTATAGACATAGAAATATAGAAGATAGGAGCAGGAGGAGACCATTCGGCCCTTCGAGCCTGCTCCGCCATTCATCACCATCGTGGCTGATCGTCCAACTCAATAGCCTAATCCTGCTTTCTCCCCATAACCTTTGATCCCATTCGCCCCAAGTGCTATATCCAGCCGCCTCTTGAATACATTCAGTGTTTTGGCACCAACTACTTCCTGTGGTAATGAATTCCACAGGCTCACCACTCTTTGGGTGAAGACATGTCTCCCCACCTCCATCTTAAATGGTCTACCCCGAATCCTCAGACTGTGACCCCTGGTTCTGGACTCCCCCCACCATCGGGAACATCCTCCCTGCATCTACCCTGTCTGGTCCTGTTAGAATTTTGTAAGCCTCTATGAGATTCCCCCCCTCATTCATCTGAACTCCAGCGAAAACAATCCTAACCTAGTCAATCTCTCCTCATACATCAGTCCCGCCATCCCCGGAATCAGCCTGGTAAACCTTCGCTGCACTCCCTCGAGAGCAAGAACATCCTTCCTCAGAAAAATTCCATGTCACCTCTGGATCATTAATGTCCCTGAGGGAAGGAAATCTACCATCCTTACCCGGTCTGGCCGACCTGTGACCCCAGAGGAGTGGTTGATTCCTAACTGCCCCTCTGAAATGGCCGAGTGAGACACTTGGGGCAATTAGGGAAGGGCAAGAAATGCTGGCCTTGCCAACAAGGCCCTCATACGGTGAAAGAATAGGGAAGAAATAATTCCTACCCTCCTCAAGCAATGAAAGCTCTTACTAGATTACCAGATCTACAGAACATTCTAGGCAACATTCTGTTCGCTGCAAGAACACATGTTTTATTTTGGTAATATAATTTCATTGTTAGACCTCTTAGGGATAGATTGGCCATGGGTAACAATAAGGCAATTAATTATGCATGGCATGCAAATTAGGGCATGGAAGATTTATGTACACAGGAAGACGCCTGTTGTACGGATAAATAATGGAAAGGTTTTGGGAACTCCTCACCCTCATCCATTTGGGGGAACGCCCACGGCAACAAAGCTGTCACTCACTTGCTGCTAAGTGGACAATCTGACTGAAGGAAGTCACAAGATAGCTGGAGCGGTAAGTAAAACAAATAGCAAACTGGGTGTGGTGATAGCTCCTCTCAATCCTGCGCTGAGGCAGGGTAAAGTAAAATTCATCTCTCTTCAATTTGAGCTTGAATTTGAGCTTAAAAACCCCTTGAAGGGGTTTTTAAAAATGCTCATCTCACTTTCACACCCCTCCCTATCTCCATAACCTTCTCCAGACCTACAATCCTCCAAGATCTCTGCGCTCCTCTCATTCTAAGTGGCAATTTAGCATGGCCAGTCTACCTAATCTGCACATCTTGGGACACTGAGGGGCAATTTAGCTTGGCCAATCCACCCAACCTACACATCTTTGGACAGTAAGGGGCAATTTAGCATGGCCAATCCACCTAACCCACATATATTTGAACACTAAGGGGCAATTTAGCATGGCCAATCCACCTGACCTAGACATCTTTGGACACTAAGGGGCAATTTAACATTGTATCCCTCCATCACCCTGCACTTTCATTGCTCCACCACTAGCGGGCATGCTTTCAGCTGCCTCGATCCTAAGCTCTGGAAATTCCCCTTGCATTGGCTGTCGCTTTAAGGGAGTAAGGGTGACATGACCTGGGAATCAATCGAGGAATAGAGCAGTGGGGGGAATCAACCTTGCAAGCAAGCGTGCAGTTCCGGAACCTTCTCAGAAACTGGCTGCAGCCACGAGGCTGCAAGTCTCTGTGTTGTCTTTATCTGTAAATAAAAGTGTTGTTGTTTTTCCCCTATCCAATGAACAAGAATTATTACGCCTCCCAAATCCACTCTGCCTCTCTTCCTCTCTCTCCTCCATTAAGACGCTCCTTTAAATCTACACTCAAGAATAGCTTCTTTCCTGCTGCCATCAGACTTTTGAATGGGCCTACCTTATAGAAACATTGAAGATAGGAGCAGGAGGAGGCCATTCGGCCCTTCGAGCCTGCTCCACCATTCATCATGATCATGGTTGATTGTCCAACTCAATAACCTAATCCAACTTTCTCCCAATAACCTTTGATCCCATTCGCCCCAAGTGCTATATCCAGCTGCCTCTTGAATACATTCAATGTTTTGGCATCAACTACTTCCTGTGGTAATGAATTCCACAGGCTCACCACTCTTTGGGTGAAGAAATGTCTCCTCACCTCCGTCCTAAATAGGCTACCCCGAATCCTCAGACTGTGACCCCTGGTTCTGGACTCCCCCACCATCGGGAACATCCTCCCTGCATCTACCCTGTCTGGTCCTGTTAGAATTTTATAAGTCTTTATGAGATCCCCCCTCATTCATCTGAACTCCAGTGAAAACAATCCTAACCTCGTCAATCTCTCCTCGTACATCAGTCCCGCCATCCCCAGAATCAGCCTGGTATATATTAAGCTGACCTTTCTCTACACCCTAGCTGTGACTGTAACACTACACTCTACACCCTCTCCTTACCTTCTTCCCTATGTACTCTATGAACGGTATGCTTTGTCTGTATAGCGCACAAGAAACAATACTTTTCACTGTATCCCAATACATGTGACAATAATAAATCAAATCAAATCAAACCTTTGACCAAGCTTCAGATCACCTGTCCTATTGGTCTGGATTTCGCTATCAGTTGCAAAGGAATGGCCTTTCGCCATGTGTTGCTCATTTAAAAATAAAATTTGAAGTTTATTTATTAGTCCTAAGTAAGGCTTACATTAACACTGCAATGAGGTTACTGTGAAATCCCCCGAGTCGCCACACTCCGGCACCTGTTCGGGTCAATGCACCCTCACCAGCACGTCTTTCAGACTTTGGGAGGAAACTGGATGTGGTGAACTACAGTTGTGCCTTTGTCCTGTCTGGACCACCGTTGTTGTGTTTGTCATGCCTGGACACATCCCCTGCCGGCTCCTCCCCTTGTCACCTAGTATAAAGGTGGCTGTTTCCTCCCTCTTGTTCAGTTCGGGTCGGTTATCTGTTAGGATATGCTCCTAGTTCTGTCATGAATAAAAGCCTACAGTTGTATTGGCACACAAGTAGTCTTTTGCCTGATTGATAGCGCTTCACTGGAGCACCCGGAGGAAACCCACGCAGACACGGGGAGAACATGCAGGCTCCGCACAGACAGTGACCCAAGCCGGGAATCGAATCCGGGTCCCTGGTGCTGTGAGGCGTCGATGGTAGTCATGATGTGGAGATGCCGGCGTTGGATGGAGTTGCGTGCTCCGAAAGCTTATGGTATTTGCTACCAAGTAAACCTGTTGGACTTTAACCTGGTGTTGTGAGACTTCTTACTGTGCTGTGAGGCAGCAGTGCTAACCACTGGGCCACCGTGCTGCCCTGCACTGCTGTTGAATTGTAAATGAAGGGATTTTGGTGAAGGACCTCTGCCTCCAAAGATGTCCATTGACAGGATGTCAATGAGTTTCAATGGTGGACACTTTGTGTTTGCGTGCAGATGTCTAGTTTCAGCTTCTAAAATGCATTGAATCTTTTGTTTCGCTGATGCGTGTCTGTCCCTTGTATCTGGTGGTGACGTGTTTCTCAGGGAATGTACAACTGTCCTTTTACACATGTTAATGTGTCCAGGTACATCTTTGGTTTTCAATTGTCTAAGGTCGAATCTTGCAAAGGGCCTGTCTCCAGGCACGCTGCTTTGGACTGAGGTAATCCCAGCGTGCCTTGCTCTTAGGCCAATTGCTATGTCAGTTTGTTGTGCCTGCACCCCTGGCCTGACGTTTGTCTGCAGTTGGTTTCCTCCCAATTACACAGAGGGTGGTACGTGTGTGGAATGAGCTGCTGGAGGAAGTGGTTGAGGCAGGGACATTGACAACATTTAAAAGGGAACTGGACAGATACATGGATAGGAAAGGTTTAGAGGGACATGGGCCAAATGCCGGCAAATGGGGTTAGCTTAGATGGGCTTTTTGGTCAGCATGGACCAGTTTGGGTCGAAGGGCCTGTTTCTGTGCCGTAGATTCTATGATTCTATGTTATTCAAGCAGTCATAGGTTGCTACAGTACCCCGTTCGGGACTGTCACTCCCATTCATCCATTTTAACAGCGGTTTGTTTTATTCTGAGACTATAAACAATGGCTGTAGTAAGATTGTTCATGGACTCCCAGGACATCGGCATTCTCTGCGGCAACAAGAACGGAAAGTGCTGGAAAATTTCAGCAGGTCTGACAGCATCTACGGAGAGAGAATAGAACCAGCGTTCCGAGTCTGGGTGACCCTCTGTCAAAACGTTGGCTCTATTCTCTCTCCACAGATGCTGTCAGACCTGCTGAGATTTTCCAGCATTTGCTTTTCTGTTTCAGATTCCAGCATCCGCGGCATATTTTGCCTTTACATTAGATTGCCCCTTAGATGGGCGGCCCGGTGGCACAATGTTAGCACTGCTGCCCCACAGCTCCAGGGAACCGGATTCGATTCCCGGCTTGGGTCGCTGTCTGTGCGGAGTTTGCACATTCTCCCCGTGTCTGCGTGGGCTTCCTCCGGTTTCCACCCACAGTCGGAAAGACGTGCTGGTTAGGGTGCATTGGCCGTGCTAAATTCTCCCTCAGTGTAACCCGAGCAGGTGCCAGAGAGTGGCGAGTAGGGGATTTTCACACTAACTTCATTGCAGTGTTAATGTAAGCCTACTTGTGACACTAATAAATACATTTTGACTTCTGTCCAGGGGGTATTAGCAGGGTAAATATGTGGGGTGAGAGAGATAGAGCCTGGGTGGGGTTTTCGGTGGTGCAGACTCAATGGTCTGAATGGCCTCCTTCTGCACTGTAGGGATTCTATGGGTAGAGTCATAGAGGTTTACAGCATGGAAACAGGCCCTTCGGCCCAACTTGTCCATGCCACGCTTTTTTTAAACCCCTAAACTAATCCCAATTGCCCGCATTTGGCCCATATCCCTCTATACCCATCTTACCTGTAACTGTCTAAATGCTTTTTAAAAGACAAAATTGTCCCCGCCTCTACTACTACCTCTGGCAGCTTGTTCCAGACACTCACCACCCGCTGTGTGAAAAACGTGTCCCTTTGGACGCTTATGTATCTCTCCCCTCTCACCTTAAACCTATGCCCTCTAGTTTTAGACTCCCCTGCCTTTGGGAGAGGAGAAATCAGAGCAGTTTCAATTAATCCCATCCCCCCGCTCGTAACACGTGGGGAAAGGTGAATTAAGGGTCAAACCAGCCGACATTGGTTCAAACCAATGAGCAGAGAAAGGAGTAACAGAAAATTCATTGCAGGGCGATCAATACTTGGAACGGATGTCGAAAGGAGAGGGTGGAGGAGAAAGTCCTGGCTGCCCTTGAGAAGCGGATAGTGTAGCCCAAGAAGTAACCGGGATGTGGGTGGGAAAACTGAGATCGGATCCAGTGTAATTATGTTGTCGCCACTGGGGAACATTGCACTTGTGAAAAAGCAAAATGCGCAGGAGTACCAGAATGGTTACACATTTTTAGGAAAATCCTTTTCGGAGGAGTGACGCCGGCAATGAGACAGATAGAGAATTCAGAGGTACGCGTCTTTATATTAGATCAGACAGAGTGAGTTATGAAGGTGATGTGTTTCACTCGGAGAAGTCTGTCTGTTGCTCTCGAGGGGGTTAGCCAGCTCCCTACTTAGAATTCAGTGAAAATTGCAACAAAAGAAATGAGATTTTCAAAAAGCTCGGCACTTCACGATAACTGATACCTTATGAAAAAACCTACACGCTCGCTAGCAACATACCCTCCCCCTCCTCAACTCTCAGAGAGCAAGCTGGAAGCGGAAATAAATATACTCGTCGTGGGTGCTGGCAGTGGGCAGTGTTATTAAAGTTCCACCGCACTGAGGTAACGGTCCGTAAACTCTTTGGAAAATGGAATTTTACGGCCCTTCCTACCACTTCTATGGGCAGCAGACACATTGCGGTGTGTCTGGAGTCTTTAGGTGTCCAGATTACTGAGAACCTGTCCTGGTCCCCCCACGCCGACGCTATAGTTAAGAAAACCCACCAATGCCTCTACTTTCTCAGAAGACTAAGGAAATTTGGGCATGTCCACTACGACTCTCACCAACTTTTACAGATGCACCATAGAAAGCATTCTTTCTGGTGGTCTCACAGCTTGCGATCGCTCCTGTTCTATCCCAGACCGCAAGAAACTACAAAGGGTCGTGAATGAAGCCCAGTCCATCACACAAACCAGCCTCCCATCCACTGACTCTGTCTACACTTCCCGCTGCCTCGGCAAAGCAGCCAGCATAATTAAGGACCCCACGCACCCCCAGACATTCTCTCTTCCACCTTCTTCTGTCAGGAAAAAGATACAAAAGTCTGAGGTCACGTACCAACCGACTCAAGAACAGCTTCTTCCCTGCTGCTGTCAGACTTTTGAATGGACCTACCTTGCATTAAGTTGATCTTTCTCTACACCCTAGCTATGACTGTAACACTACATTCTGCACTCTCTCCTTTCCTTCTTTATGAACGGTATGCTTTGTCTGTGTAGCGTGCAAGAAACAATACTTTTCACTGCATCCTAATACATGTGACAATAATAAATCAAATTAAATCAAACATGTAGGCCAGACCGGGTAAGGACAGCAGATTTTCTTCCCTAAAGGACATTAGTGAACCAGATGGGTTTTTACAATAATTGGCAATGGTTTCATGGTCATCAGTAGATTCTTAATTCCAAATTTTTATTTAATTCAAATTCCACCATCTGCCGTGGTGGGGTTCAAACTTGGGTCCCCAGAGCATTGCCCTAGGTTTCCAGATTACTAGTCCAGTGACAATCATAGAATCCCTACAGTGCAGAAGGAGGCCATTTGGCCCATCGAGCCTGCACTGACCACAATCCCACCCAAGCCATTTTGCAATAACCTCATGTATTTACCTTGCTAATCCAATGACACAAAGGGGCAATTTAGCATTGTCAATCCATCTACTCTGCACATCTTTGAACTGTGGGAGGAAACCAAAGCACCCGGAGGAAACCCACGCAGACATGGGGAGAATGTGCAATCCCCACACAGACAGTCACCCAAGGCCAGAATTGAACCTGTACCTTCGCGTATTTACCCCACTAATCCCCCGAACCTCCACATCTTTGGACACGAAGGGGCAACTTAGCAAGGCCAATCCACCTAACCCGCACATCTTTGGACTGTGGGAGGAAACCGGAGCACCCGAAGGAAACCAATGCAGACACAGGGAGAATGTGTAGACTCCACACAGACGATCACCCATGCCGGGAATCGAACCCGGGTCTCTGGAGCTGTGAGGCAGCAGTGCTAACCACTGTGCCACCCCAATGTCACTGCCCTACCAACACCTATTGAGTAAGGGAATATATGGCCCCTCACCACTGGGAGTGAAAACCAGGTGAGGGACCTGAAGCCCCAAAGGGAGGATGTTCCACATTTTCGCATCAAATCCCGACCCCCTGCTTTCTTGGGTGAGGGAAAATTTCTCTCTCGCCGTCTGGACAGTTACAATTGCTGCCCGTTTCCTATCACAGGTACACAGGGGTGTTCCTCGGGGAGCGGGGCGGGGGTGGGGGGTGGCAGGGGTGGGGGGAATGGGGTGGGGGGGGCTGCGGTTAGGTTTTAATCTACAGTTGTGCCTCTGCAGGTAGCCCTAATCTTGAAAGGAATATTCCTCTGGCTTTTGCGTCTCAGTGCTGGAATGCAATGAATAATTTAGATGCAAGCAGCTCTGTGGCAGCATACGCACCCTTCCGTTGAACAGTAAATACCAGAATTACATTTTCTGTTCAGCTCTCTCGGCCTGTGAGATGTGTGAAGTTATTTTCATTAATTTACACTTTCTGGCAGGTTTTTTTTCGCTTCATTTGCCATCTCGAAGGAACTCAGCATCGATTCATTTCAACAAAAAAATCGAATGGGGACCTGTTTTTTATTTCAACAGCTTGTCAAAACTGTTTATTTCTTTATAGTTTGGCAGGGTCTAATTGTACAAACACACAGGGAGGAAGGCAAAACTGCTACGCAAATAAATTGACACGCTATTACAAGAGGAAATATGCCAGTTTAAGGGAGAGCTTTATTCAAGACAGTATTAGCATCAGGCTTACATTAATAACAAGGCCCGTGGCATTGAATATATCAGCTGCTCCCTCAGCAATATGGCTGCCTTTCTCTCAATAGCAATGCTTCTGTATCATTACAGTTCACTCTCATGACAGGAATCAGTTACTCCATCACCACCATAGCCTCCGGCAGCTCCAAACTGACCATCGCCAACCATTACAGCTTCTCCCAACTCTCAACCAATCATCACCAACCATTACAGCTTCTCCCAGCTCTCAGCCAATCATTACAGTCTCTCCCAACTCTCAACCAATCATCACCAACCATTACACTTCTCTCAACTCTCAACCAATCATCACCAACCATTACAGCTTCTCCCAATCCTCAACCAATCATCACCAACCATTACAGTCTCGTCCAACTCTCAACCAATCATCACCAACCATTACACTTCTCCCAACTCTCAACCAATAATCACCAACCATTACAGTCTCTCCCAACTCTCAACCAATCATCACCACTATTAAAGCTTCTCCCAATCCTCAACCAATCATCACCAACCATTATACTTCTCCCAACTCTCAACCAATAATCACCAACCATTACATTCTCTCCCAACTCTCAACCAATCATCACCAACCATTACAGCTTCTCCCAGCTCCCAGCCAATCATTATAGTCTCTCCCAACTCTCAACTAATCATCACCAACCATTACACTTCTCTCAACTCTCAACCAATCATCACCAACCATTACAGCTTCTCCCAATCCTCAACCAGTCATCACCAACCATTACAGCTTCTCCCAATCCTCAACCAATCATCACCAACCGTTACAGCTTCTCCCAATCCTCAACCAATCATCACCAACCATTACAGCTTCTCCCAATCCTCAACCAATCATCACCAACCATTACAGCTTCTCCCAATCCTCAACCAATCATCACCAACCATTACAGTCTCTTCCAACTCTCAACCAATCATCAACCATTACACTTCTCCCAACTCTCAACCAATAATCACAAACCATTACAGTCTCTCCCAACTCTCAACCAATAATCACCAACCATTACGACCTCTCCCAACTCTCAACCAATCATTACAGTCTCTTCCAACTCTCAACCAACCATCATCATCGTGACCTTATCTGAGGAAGGATGTCCTTGCTATAGAGGGAGTACAGCGAAGGTTTACCTGGCTGATTCCGGGGATGACAGGTCTGTCATATGAGGAGAGACTAAGTCATTCGGATTATATTCCCTGGAGTTTAGGAGAGTGAGAGGGGATCTCATAGAAACTTATAAAATTCTAACAGGATTAGACAGGGTAGATTCAGAAAGAATGTTCCCAATGGTGGGGGAGTCCAGAACTAGGGGTCATAGTTCGAGGATAAGGGGTAAACCTTTTGGAACTGAGATGAGGAGAAATTTCTTCACCCAGAGGGTGGTGAATGTGTGGAATTCACTCCCACAGAAAGTAATTGAGGCCAAAACATTGTCTGATTTCAAGAAGGAATTGGATATACCTCTTGGGGCTAAAGGGATCAAGGGATATGGGGGGAAGGGGGGGGGGGAATCAGGATATTGAATTCGATGATCAGCCATGATCAAAATGAATGGTGGAGCAGGCTTGAAGGGCCGAATGGCCTACTCCTGCTTCTAGTTTCTATGTTTCTGTGTTTCTTTGACCACTCCCAACTCACCATCACCATCACAGTCTCTCTAACCCTGAAGAGGCAGCTCCTCCTTCACTTCTACTGCGTTAGAACATCAGCATGAGTCATCAGATTGACAAGAAGGATCTTGTTCAAAAGATCTTTTTCATCTTGTTCATGGACAACACAAGGACATTCCACCTTGACCCTACCAAAAACACCTCAAGGGGTTTCACAAGAGCATTCTCAGGTTTGTCACCCCAGGGGAGATTAGGACGGGGGGTTGGGGGACTAAAAGTTGGGTCAGAGAGGTAGGCTTTAAGGAGCATCTTAAAAGGGATGAGAGAGGACAGGAGATTGAGAGAAGGAATTTAGGATCCAGGCAGCTGACAGCATTGGAGTGGAGACTAAAAATAATTCAGGCTCATAAATGCTAATTGTCCAAATAGTCATATGATAAATAAGTCAGGCTGAGCTCTGATTAATGCTTTGAAAAATGAATTGTTCAGAATTTATCAGGATTACAGATGTCCAAGGGACCATTATTTGTCAACGACTGTTCTAATGACTGGTGTTTAATCTTGACAGAATAGTGATTGAGGTGGACCAGCTGAAAAACAACATAAAGAATGCTTGACGTGTCATTCATAGCAACACAGCAAAAAAGCTGCCACCCACAATATAAACCTTCGTCCAGCCTCTGAAATCATCAGTAACATTCACACATTGTGATTGATTCTGGCGTAGGGCAGAGTAATGAGGAATAAAGAACAATAATGCTGACTGACGATTTAGTCTGTTTCTATTGGAGATGGCTGACAAAATTCAGAACCGCTTTCATTGACAACACATTTCGGACCTCAGCGCGGAGGGATACATTTCATAGAAGCCCGACAGTGCAGAAGGAGGCCATTCGGCCCGTCGAGTCTGCACCCACCACAATCCCACCCAGACCCCATTCCCGTAACCCCACACATTTACCCTAGCGAGTCCCCCTGACACTAAGGGGCAATTTCGCATGGCTGATCCACCTAACCCGCACATCTTTGGACTGTGGGAGGAAACCGGAGCACCCGGAGGAAACCCACGCAGACACAGGGAGAACGTGCATAAGAACATAAGAAATAGGAGCAGGAGTAGGCCATCTAGCCCCTCGAGCCTGCCCCGCCATTCAATAAGATCATGGCTGATCTGAAGTGGATCAGTTCCACTTACCCGCCTGATCCCTATAACCCCTAATTCCCTTACCGATCAGGAATCCATCTATCCGTGATTTAAACATATTCAACGAGGTAGCCTCCACCACTTCAGTGGGCAGAGAATTCCAGAGATTCACCACCCTCTGAGAGAAGAAGTTCCTCCTCAACTCTGTCCTAAACTGACCCCCCTTTATTTTGGGGGTGTGCCCTCTAGTTCTAGCTTCCTTTCTAAGTGGAAAGAATCTCTCCACCTCTACCCTATCCAGCCCCTTCATTATCTTATAGGTCTCTATAAGATCCCCCCTCAGCCTTCTAGAGACATAGATAGAATGCAAGACTGGGCGGAGAAGTGGCAGATGGACTTCAACCCGGATAAGTGTGTAGTGATCCATTTTGGCAGATCCAATGGGATGAAGCAGCAGTATAATATGAAAGGTACCATTCTTAGCAGTGTAGAGGATCAGAAGGACCTTGGGGTCCGGGTCCATAGGACTCTTAAATCGGCCTCGCAGGTGGAGGATGCGGTCAAGAAGGCGTACGGCGTACTAGCCTTCATTAATCGAGGGATTGAGTTTAGGAGTCGGGAGATAATGCTGCAGCTTTATAGGACCCTGGTTAGACCCCACTTGGAGTACTGCGCGCAGTTCTGGTCACCTCATTACAGGAAAGATGTTGAAGCCATTGAAAGGGTGCAGAGGAGATTTACAAGGATGTTGCCTGGATTGGGGGGCATGCCTTATGAGGATAGGTTGAGGGAGCTTGGTCTCTTCTCCCTGGAGAGACGAAGGATGAGAGGTGACCTGATAGAGGTTTACAAGATGTTGAGAGGTCTGGATAGGGTAGACTCTCAGAGGCTATTTCCAAGGGCTGAAATGGTTGCTACGAGAGGACACAGGTTTAAGGTGCTGGGGGGTAGGTACAGAGGAGATGTCAGGGGTTAGTTTTTCACTCAGAGGGTGGTGGGTGAGTGGAATCGGCTGACGTCGGTGGTGGTGGAGGCAAACTCGTTGGGGTCTTTTAAGAGACTTCTGGATGAGTACATGGGATTTAATGGGATTGAGGGCTATAGATAGGCCTAGAGGTAGGGATATGATCAGCGCAACTTGTGGGCCGAAGGGCCTGTTTGTGCTGTGGCTTTCTATGTTCTATGTTCTAAATTCCAACGAGTACAAACCCAATCTGCTCAATCTGTCCTCATAATCAACACCCCTCATCTCTGGTATCAGCCTGGTGAACCTTCTCTGCACTCCCTCCAAGTGCAGACTCCGCACAGACAGTGACCCAAGCCGGGAATTGAACCTGGGTCCCTGGCACTGTGAGGCAGCAGTGCTAACCACTGTGCCACCGGGCCACCTCCAGAATCATGTCCAGAAATGGACATTTCCGATGTCTTTTATTAGTAAGTGTTTTGATTTGATTTGATTTATTTTGACTTAATTTGGGTGGCACGGTGGCACAGTGGTTAGCACTGCTGCCTCACAGTGCCAGGGACCCGGGTT
The DNA here is from genome assembly GCF_964213995.1 of Mustelus asterias. Classification (NCBI taxonomy): domain Eukaryota; kingdom Metazoa; phylum Chordata; class Chondrichthyes; order Carcharhiniformes; family Triakidae; genus Mustelus; species Mustelus asterias. Next base: position 10,458,146 of record NC_135819.1, on the reverse strand, counting down.
CGATTCCCGGCTTGGGTGTGGAGTTTGCACATTCTCCCCGTGTCTGCGTGGGTTTCCTCCGGGTGCTCCGGTTTCCTCCACATTCTGAAAGATGTGCTGGTTAGGGTGCATTGACCCGAACAGGCACCGGATTATGGCGACTAGTGGAATTTCACAGTAACTTCATTGCAGTGTTAATATAAGCCTTACTTGTGACTAATAAATAAACTTTTACTTTAAACTTTATTTTGATTTGATTTATTATTGTCACATGTATTAGTATACAGTGAAAAGTATTATTTTTCCTGTGCTACACAAACAAAGCATACCGTTCATAAAGAAGGAAAGGAGAGATTGCATTATGTAACGCTACAGTCATAGCTAGGGTGTAGAGAAAGATCAACTTAATGCGAGGTAGGACCATTCAAAAGTCTAATGGTAGCAGGGAAGAAGCTGTTCTTGAGTCGGTTGGCGCGTGACCTCAGACTTTTGTATCTTTTTCCCGACGGAAGAGAGAATGTCTGGGGTGCGTGGGGTCCTTAATTATGCTGGCTGCTTTGCCAAGTCAGCGGGAAGTGAAGACAGAGTCAATGGATGGGAGGCTGGTTTGCGTGATGGACTGGGCTTCATTCACGACCCTTTGTAGTTCCTTGCGGTCTTGAGCAGAGCGGGAGCCATACCAAGCAGAAAGAATGCTTTCTATGGTGCATCTGTAAAGGTTAGTGAGAGTCATCGGGGACATGCCAAATTTCCTTAGTCTTCTGAGAAAGTAGAGGCTTTGGCGGACTTTCTTAACTATAGTGTCGGCATGGGGGGGGGGGGATCCAGGACAGGTTGTTGGTGATCTGGACACCTAAAAACTTGAAGCTCTCAACCATTTCCAGTTCATCCCCATTGATGTAGACAGGGGCATGTTCTCCACTGCGCTTCCTGAAGTCGATGACAATCTCCTTCATTTTGTTGACATTGAGGGAGAGATTATTGTTGCCGCACCAGTTCACCAGATTCTACACCATGAAGCGCAGCGTGTCACTTACATCCATACATTTCCTGCTCTTCTGGCTGTGGATTTCACTCTGGACTGAGAAGAGGAAAGCGTGAAGAGTAATATATATATTATAAGAATCATCTTGGTAAAGAGCCCAGAAGAGGGTGGATTGAGGAAGTCATGGCTGCGTTAAGAGGTGATGATTTAAAAGCTACATCAAATGGTGATGTTCACCTGGCTACAAATGGCAACAATGTATCCAATTCAGGCAACAATGTATTCAATTCCAGTAAATGGCAACTATGTATCCAGCCCCGGCAACAATATATCCAGCCCCGGCAACAATGTATCATTGTTTGATATCCGACCCACGACGGTGGTGTCATCAACAAACTTGAAAACCAAGTTGGAGGGGAATTTGGCCACACAGTCATAGGTGTATAAGGAGTATAGTAGGGGGCTGAGAACACAGCCTTGTGGGGCACCGGTGTTGAGGATGATCGTGGAGGAGGTGTTGTTGCCTATCCTTACTGATTGCGGTCTGTGGGTTAGGAAGTTCAGGATCCAGTTAGGTAACAGCAGAAATCTGATGATTAGCAATTCTTTGATTGGGTTTAGCACAAACACTGGTTTCCAATCTACCCTTCTCCATCCTCACCCTGTCTAGGGGGTCGCACCCTTCCGGGGGAAACGCCCAACTCTTAAATACATCACCTGCTCTCAATTCCCTCCGGTTCAAGTTTGTTCTGAAAGGGACCTGTGCACCTAATGTTGTCAACACTGACCCAGTCTTGTCGCTTAGCTCCTTTAGTGACGCCTTGGTCTCTGGGTTAGAGGGATAGCTTCGGGCTGACTGCTCATCATGAGAGAAAGAGGCACAAGTGAGGTGACTAGCTGAGCTTGAACAGGGCAGTTCGCTGAGGTGTGTAGGCTCACCGACCAATGATATTGGGATGTAGAGTCCAACTCGAAGCAAGAGACTCAAACAGGGGTTGTCCTCATCAGCCAGACTCGAGCATTTGCGTTGGGGCTAAGGACTTAAAAACGTGAGAAATAGGAGCAAGAGTAGGCCACTCAGCCCATCAGGCTGACCCATCCCACCATCCAATGAGATCGCGGCTGACCTTCTCCCTCAATACCTCCACCAACCCCGCACCCCATGATCTTTCTAATGCACGGGAACCTATCGATCTCTGTGTCGAACCGAGCCTCCACAGCTCTCCGAGGTAGCAAATTCCAAAGAATCACCACCTTCTGCCTGAAGACATTCATCCTCATCTTAATGCTAAATGGCCTAACTCTTATTCTAAAACCTATGCCACCACCCGCCCCCACTCACCCCCCCACCCCCACCATCCCCAGCCCCCACCCCCCACCATCCCCCCATCCAGCCAGGGGGAAATCTATTCCTGCAACCACCCTGCCCCATATCTAAGGAAGGATGTGCTGGACCTGGAAAGGGTCCAGAGGAGGTTCACAAGAATGATCCCTGGAATGAAGAGCTTGTCGTATGAGGAACGCTGAGGACTCTGGGTCTGTACTCATAGAAATCATAGAAATCGAAGAAACCCTACAGCACAGAAAGAGGCCATTCGGCCCATCGAGTCTGCACTGACCACAATCCCACCCAGGGCCTACCCCCATATATTTTACCCACTAATCCCTTTAACCTATGCATTTCAAGACACTAAGGGCAATTTTAGCATGGCCAATCAACCTAACCTGCACATCTTTGGACTGTGGGAGGAAACCGGAGCACCCGGAGGAAACCCACGCAGACAACTCGTTGGAGTTTAGAAGGATGAGGGGGGAATCTTATTGAAACTTACAGGATACTGCGAGGACTGCGTAGAGTGGACGTGGAGAGGACGTTTCCACGAGTAGGAAAAACTAGAACCAGAGGGCACAACCTCAGGTTAAAGGGACGATCCTTTAAAACAGAGATGAGGAGGGATTTCTTCAGCCAGAGAGTGGTGAATCTGTGGAACTCTTTGCCGCAGGGCCGGGTCATTGAGTGTCTTTAAGACCGAGATAGATAGGTTCTTGATTAATAAGGAGATCAGGGGTTGTGGGGAAAAGGCAGGAGAATGGGGATGAGAAAAATATCAGCCACGATTGAATGGCGGAGCAGACTCGATGGGCCGAGTGGCCTAATTCTGCTCCTATGTCTTATGCCCTGTCGATCCCTGGGAGAATTAAAGTATATTTATTAGTGTCACAAGTAGGCTTACATTAACACTGCAATGAAGTTACTGTGAAAATCCCCTAGTCGCCACACTCCAGTGCCTGTTCGGGTTACACTGGGGAAGAATTTAGCACGGCCAACACATCTAACCAGCATGTTGTTCGGACTATAGGAAGAAATCGGAGCACCCGGAGGAAACCCACGCAGACACAGGGAGAACGTGCAAACTCCACACAGACAGCCACCCAAGCCGGGAATAGAACCCGGGTCCCTGGTGCTGTGAGGCAGCAGTGCTAACCACTGTGCCACCGTGCAGCCCCCCAATTGTGTACGTTTGAATGAGATCTTCTCTCATTCTACTAAACTCTGGAGAATAAACACTCAGTCTACTTCGTCTTTCCTCACAGGACAATCCCTCCATTCCAGGAAGCAGTTTGGGGAACCTTTCTTACACTCGTTTTATGGTAAGAATATCTTTCCTTAGATAAGGAGGGCGGAACTGCACGCAATATTCCAAGTGTGGTCTCACCAAGGTCCTGTACAACTGCAGTAAAGACATCTTTATTCCCACACTCAAATCTTCTTGTAATGAAGGCCAATGCACCATTTATCAGAGAATCCATCAAATCCCTACAGTGCAGAAGGAGGCCATTCAGCCCATCACGTCTGCACCAACCACAATCCCACCCAGGTCCTATTCCCGTAACCCTACATATTTATCCTGCGAACCACCCCCCCCCCCCCCCCCCCCCCCCCCCCCCACAAACACTGGGGTCAATGTAACATGGCCAGTCCACCTAACACACACATCTTTGGAGCTGTCTTCTAAATTTCTTGAACCTGCATGTTAGCTTCCAATTAGGCCTCCTCTTCAAAGGCGTCTTGCTGTCCAAGCTCTTCAGAGCATCTCAGCATCCACTGCTGTCAATACTCACAGGTACTCACCTCCAGAACAATTACCTTGAATGTTTACTGAAACATAAGGACGGGCTGACTTCAATAAAACATTTTTCATGTTCGCGTTGACAGAGGTTCCCATGTGGCTATTTGCATGACCCCACGAAATATTGATTCCTGTATAAAATCCAATATCAATCTAGATTTTTTTCATTTAGTGTATAAGTATCTGCTTTTCAGCCAAAGACTTTAATATCGGGACACATTCCCCACGTTCGGAGTTTAGCTGCAGCTCCTCTGATGTCTCATCCTTACTAAGCACTGTCAAGATGTACCTTTCTTTGAAGTTTACTTGAAAGAATATATCTGCTTAGAAACCTCATCTAAATCATCTCAAAGTGATTGACTGTCAGAGGTTGGTCGGTGAATAAACTCCTCACGACCGACTCAGCTGTGACTCACACTTTCCTCATCTACTAGAGTGACTATTTGTCCAGTTTTAAACTGGGCAATGCAGTTTGTCGATGGTCTCCGCACTATCCAGCATCAGATTACTTGATGTCCAATATTCCGTGGATTGCATTTACTGTTGTCACAGTGAGGCTAAGGAAATTCGGCATGTCCACTCCGACTCTCACCAATGTTTACAGGAGCACCATAGAAAGCTTCCTTTCTGGTTGTATCACAGCTTGGTCTGGCTCCTGCTCTGTCCAAGACCACAAGAAGCTACAAAGCATCGTGAACGAAGCCCAGTCCATCACTCAAACCAGCCTCCCATCCATTGACTCTGTCTACACTTCCCGCTGCCTCGGCAAAGCAGCCAGCATAATTAAGGACCCCACGCACCCCAGACATTCTCTCTTCCACCTTCTTCCGTCGGGAAAAAGACACAAAAGTCTGAGGTCACGTACCAACCGACTCAAGAACAGCTTCTTCCCTGCTGCTGTCAGACTTTTGAATGGACCTACCTCACACTAAGTTGACCTTTCTCTACACCCTAGCTATGACTGTAACACTACACTCTGCGCCCTCTCCTTTCCTTCTCCATGAACGGTATGTTTTGTCTGTATAGTGCGCAAGAAACAATACTTTTCACTGTATGTTAATACACGTGACAATAATAAATCAAATCAAATTCAAATCTCATAGAGGCCATTTGCAACAGACTCAAACCAAATGCCTCTTCCTGACTCTCTTGCTCGGTCAGTCAGAGCTCAGTTTCAGACAGATACAACGGCCAGCTAACACTTTCTGGCAGTGCCTAGAATGAGAGTGGGATTGGCTTTTTTTTCATTCATGGGATATGGGCATTGCTGGCTGGGCCAGAATTTATTGCCCATCCTTAATTGCCCGAGGTTGTTCTCGATGTTCTTGATGATGGGGTCATAGTTTGAGGATAAGGGGTAAACCTTATAGAACTCAGGTGAGAAGAAATTTCTTCACCCAGAGGGTGGTGAATGTGTGGAATTCACTACCACAGAAAGTAGCTGAGGCCAAAACGTTGTGTGATTTCAAGAAGAAATTAGATATAGCTCTTGGGGCTAAAGGGATCAAAGGGATCTGGTGGGTTTCCTCCAGATGCTCCGGTTTCCTCCCACACTCCAAAGATGTGCGGGTTAGGTGGATTGGCCATGCCCAATTGCCACTTAGCATCAGGAGGATCAGTAGGGTAAATATGTGGGGATACAGGGATAGGGCTTGGGTGGGATTGTAGTCGGTGCAGGTTTGATGGGCCGAATGGCCTCCTTCTGCTCTGTAGGGCTTCTATGGATCTATGGATTCTATGGATCAGCCATGGTCATATTGAACGGTGGAGCAGGCTCGATGGGCCGAATGGCCTACTCCTGCTTCTAATTTCTATGTTTCTTCTGGTTATTAGTCTCTGACTGTCACACTCCTAACTATCCATTGGTCTATGACACTGTTCTCCAATATATTTCTGATGCAGTTCTGGCAGTTCTCTCTGATCTAAATCGTTGCCAATCATCGATTTATCCTTATTTGGACAAGTCTTGGCAGAGTGTTCAAGATAGTCACCCGTGAACTTTCTATTCTGGTCTGCAGTGCTCCTGGCCAAATGTTAGCTACTGCATGGCACACCCTACACATTAGTTGGGAGAGCATTAGACTGAAGATCTATAGGCCCCTGGTCCAATCCCGGGTTTTGGCACAGGTGCTTTCCTTTTAGGGCGGCACGGTGGCACAGTGGTGAGCACTGCTGCCGCACAGCATCAGGGACCCGAGTTCGATTCCCGGCTTGGGTCACTGTCTGTGTGGAGTTTGCACATTCTCCCCGCGTCTGCGTGGGTTTCCTCCGGGTGCTCCCGTTTCCTCCCACAGTCCAACGATGTGCAGTTGGATGGCTATGCTAAATTGCCCTTAGTGTCCAAAGATGTGCAGGTTAGGGGGATTGGCCATGCTAAATTGCCCCTTCGTGTCCAAAGATGTGCGGGTTAGGTGGATTGACCATGCTAAATTGCCCCTTAGTGTCCAAAGATGTGCAGGTTAGGTGGATTGGCCACGCTGAATTGCCCCTTAGTGTTAGGAGGATTAGCTAGGCAAATGCATGGGGATAGGGCCTGGATGGGATTGTGGTCAGTGCAGACTTGATGGGCCGAATGGCCTCCCTCTGCACTGTAGGATGCTATGCTATGATTAGCTGACTCATTCCTCGCTCATACTCATCACTTGACTTGCCCCTGCAGATATAATTGTGCTTGTTTGGCGAATTCGCCCTCAGCTGAACAACGGGGGGAACTCCCCTCCCCCTCTCTCTCCAAACCAAGGCCTTCTCTGCAATGAAATATTCAGCAGCTCCTCTGCATTGAAAGTAGGTTGGTTGTTAAATCCAGCCCTTCAGAACTCACAAGGTTCAACAAAGATCAGGAAGGTTCCTCTCCACAGATTCATCCATGCTGCACAAATTAAGTTACACTAATGCACAGAAGCAGACAGATATCACGCAGATAGGTACACTGGTTCCCGGATGTGGAGTGAATCCTAATCCTCTCATTATTAGAATCGACTCTCAAAATACCACATTAACCATAATACAGCAGCCTCTGTCTAATGGCAAAAAGCGCGACGGTATTTCAAGAAACCAGGCTGCACAGTGAGGTTCACGGTGCAGGGCAACACCAGACTTAAATGAGTTGAAGGAAGATGAAATTAAGCAGTAAATTACTTGGAATCATAGAATCCCGACAGTGCAGAAGAGGCCATTCAGTCCATTGAGTCTGCATCGACTCTCTGACAGAGTATCTTTCCAGGCCCTCTTGCCCCGCCGCCCTATCTCTGTAACCCAACACATTCAGCATGGCCAATCCATCTACCCGACACATCTTTGGACACTAAGGGGCAATTTAGCATGGCCAATCCCCCTAACCTGCACAGCTTTAGACACTAAGGCGCCATTGTGCATGGTTAATCCACCTAACCTACACATCTTTGGACACTAAGGGGCAATTTAGCATGGCCAATCCACTTAAACTGCACATCTTTGGATTGTGGGAGGAAACCGGAGCACCCGGAGGAAACCCATGCAGACACTGGAAGAACATGCAAACTCCACACAGACAGTGACCCAAAGCCGGAATTGAACCTGAGTCCCTGGTGCTGTGAGACAGCAATGCTAACCACTGCGCCACTGTGCCTCCACTTGGTAATGTAATAATTCAGAAAGAGGCCATTTGGCCCCACGAGCCCATGCAATGTTTGTGCTCCACATCCACATCCTCTGAACCTTCCCATTTTCACCCTCTCAACCTTTGCTCCTATTCCTTTCTGCCTCCATTTTAAATACATCTACACTGTCCACTGCAACCACTCCCCAGGGGAGCCAGTTCCGAGCTCTCACCACTCCCAGGGTCAAGAACTTTGTCCTGAGTTCCCCGTTCGCGACTGGCCACAAAAAGGTAGATGAACGTGTTGTGATATTCAATCCTTTTTATTCATAAAAATATCAAAATAGAGTACAGCATGGACTCAGAACTGGGACAGCTATTTAACTGATCCCTTGTGGCATACCTAGACCCTCGAAGGCCACATTAATAAAGACATCACTAGTGTATGCCTACTAAAGACACCAGTACATACATTCACATAGGAAGGTGCTTACTATGACATCTATAACAGTGACTGTCTTATTTTTATAGCCCCGAGTTTTGGCGTCCCCTTCATGCCAACATTCTGAGGTGTTACCATTAACTGAACTGGACCAGCCATATAAATATTGTGGCTACCCCGAGCAGTTTAGAGCCTGGGAATCCTGCGGCGGGTAACTCACCTCCAGACTCCCCAAAGCCTATCCACCATCTACAAAGCACAAGTCAGGAGTGTGATGGAAGGCTCTCCTGATAAACCCCCGTGAGGTCCATGAGGAAATCACTGGTTGATCTCCTTGTGGGGCTCATTGAGTACGAGTTCCCCTGGTAACAGGCCTGCCCAGAAACTCATCATCTGAACCTTTTATAAGGCAGACCCAGGACTGGGCCTGCTGAACAGTAGTCCCAGGCAGGGATTAGTGTGTGTATATATCACAGCAGTGGTTTTACTCTGTAAATAAACTATCTAGTCGGGCTTCTTGAGTCATTACAACTCTCTACTTGTCTGGATGGGTGCGGCTCCAACAACGCTCAAGATGCTTGACACCATCCAGGGCAAAGCAACCCGCTTAATTGATCCACAAACATCCACTCCCTCCACCACCGACGCTCAGTAGCAGCAGTGTGTACCACCGACAAGATGCACTGCAGCAACTCACCAAGACTCCTTAGACAGCACCTTCCAAAGCCACGACCACTTCCATCTAGAAGGACAAGGGCAGCAGATACATGGGAACACCACCACCCGCAAGTTCCCCTCCAAGCCACTCACCATCCTGACTTGGAAATATATCCTACACTGTGGCTGAGTCAAAATCCTGCAACTCCCTCCCTAAGAGAACTGTGGGTGTAGCTACACCACAGGGACTGCAACAGCTCAAGAAGGCAGCTCATCCCCACCTTCTCAAGGGGCAATTAGGGATGGGCAATAAATGCTGGGTCTAGCCAGCGACGCCCACATTCCATGAGAGAATATTTTTTTTAAAAGTGGTAAAATCCTCTCTCAGTCTCACCTATCAAACTCATTCATAATTTTAACAACTAACTGAGTCACTCCTCAGCCTTCTCTTTTCTAGAGGAAAGTGCCCCAGCCTGGGTAATTCCCCTGACAAACGTAACCTATAACTCACTGTGGTGAAAACCCACGGTGATGGAGTATAATTTAAACGTCCAAAGCAAGACAGGAATTTAAACTTAAAAACCTATCTTAGGTTTTTAAGTTCAAAGTTAATTTACTCATGTCACAAGTAGGCTTACAATAACACTGCAATGAAGTTACTGTGAAAATCCCCCAGTTGCCACACTCCGGTGCCTGTTCGGGACACTGAGGGTGGAATTTTCCCGTCCCACCCAGCACGGGAATCGTAGCGGGCAGGTCACGGATTATGGCAGAAGTCCGTTGACCTCGGGCAGGATTTTCCGGCCTTGGGGCGAGCGTGGCCGGAATATCCCACACTAAGGGGCAATTTAGCATGGCCAATCCACCTAACCCGCACATCTTTGGAGTGTGGGAGGAAACCGGAGCACCCGGAGGAAACCCACACAGACAATGGGAGAGCGTGCAAACTCCACACAGACAGTGACCCAAGCCGGGAATCGATCCCGGGTCCCTAGCACTGTGAAGCAGCAGTGCTGACCACTGTGCCACCGTGCCACCTCTTGCCTTGTACCTTTTGATATAAGTGTCATTATAAGTATGTCATTAGTTAGGATGTTTTACAGAACCGACAGCAAAAGACCATTCAGCCCTACCTCTGCTGCTGTTTATACTTCACACAAGCCTCCTTCTTTCATACCCCATGCCCCCATACCCTTCCATTCCCCTCGCCCTTGTGTATGCGTCAAGCCTTTGCTTGACTTTATTTTTCATTCATTCCTGGGACATGGGTGTCGCTGGCTGGCCAGCATTTATTGCCCATCATGAGTTGCCCTTGAAAAGATGGTGGTGAACTGCCTTCATGAACAACTGAGTGGCTTACTAGGCCATTTCAGAGGGCAATTGAGAGTCAACCACATTGCTGTGGCTCTGGAGTCACATGTAGGCCAGACCGGGTAAGGATGGCAGATTTCCTTCCCTAAAGGACACTAGTGAACCAGATGGATTTTTCCCAAAATCGACAATGGTTTCATGGTCATCAGTAGATTCTTAATTCCAGATATTTTTTATTGAATTCAAACTCCACCATCTGCCGTGGCGGGATTCGAACCCAGGTCCCCAGAACATTAGCTGAGTTTCTGGATTAATAGTCCAGTGATAATACCACCAGGCCATCACCTCCCCTTAGCACCAAAGCAATTAGCTCCGACCACACCACGTGGCATTCTCTGCGTAAATAAATTCCTCTCATCTTACCTTACCCAATCCTTCTTAATCTTTCCTGTGCTTTTGCCAATGCTTTAACATCCTCGCTGTAGTTTGGAGACCAGGCCTACACTCGGCAATCCAAGTATGCCCAACCAATATTGACACCCTCAAATCTATAACAGGGCAGCTCCAATGATTCACTGGGAATATACTCGGAAGGGTAAATGAAGTGAGAGATCTTGGCGTGCAAGTACACAGGTCCCTAAGGCAGCAGTTCAAGTAGACAAGGTTGTAAAGAAGGCATATGGAATACTCTCCTTCACTGGCAGGGATATAGGCCAAAATTTTACCGCCCCGCCCGTCACGGGAATCGGAGCAGGCACGGGGCAGACAATGGGAAAGGTCCGTTGACCTCGGGTGGGAATTTCCAGTCTCGCCCAAGCAAGGCCATAAAATCCCGCCCTATATCCTTACTTTGATACTCTATGGACGGGAGTTTACGGCCCCACTCATCCCGCAACTGTAAAATCCCGCCCATAGAATATCAAAGTAAGGATATAGGACGGGATGTTACGGCGTCGCTCGGGCGAGACTGGAAAATTCCACCCAAGGTCAACGGAGATTCCCATTGTTGGACTCTCGCCCGCTCCGATTCTGTGGCGGGCGCGGTGGTCGAGTCCCGGCGATAATGTTGGAATTGTATAAAACACTGGTGAGCCCACGACTGTGTGCAGTTCTGGTCACCACATCACAGGAAGGATGTAACTGCTCTGGAGAGAGGGCGGAGGAGGTTTACAAGAATGTTACCAGGGCTGGAAAGGTGTAGCGATGAGGAGAGATTGGATAGGTTGGGGTTATTTTCCTTGGAACAAAGAAGGCTGACGGGTGAGTTGATAGAGGTGTCCAAAATGATGAGGGGAAGAGATAGAATGGACAGGATAACATTGATTTCCTTGGTGGAGAATTCAAGAACCAGAGGACATAGATTCAAGATAAGTGGCAGAAGGGGACATGAGGAAAAACTGTTTTATGCAGAGGGTGGTGGGTGTCTGGAATTCACTGCCCGAGTTGGGGGTGGAGGCCGAGACCCTAAACTCTTTTAAAAAGCACCTGGATCTGCACCTTAAGTGCTGTAAGCTACAGAGCTACGGGCCAGAAAGTGGAATTAGAATGGTGTCCTCGGGCTAGCATGGACAAGATGGTCCGACTAGCCTCCTGCAGTGCTGTAGCTTTCCTATGGTTCGATGTTGAATACATTAAATATGGAAAGATATCTAACTTTAATGAAAAGTGTGTAGCAATTTTCTGCCTTCAGTCAAAGATAGTTCCCATTCAAAAGAAACATTTCAGCTAATGAACTGAGTAAAATGTCAATGGAAAAGTGTGAAGAAGCAGGTTTATATAACCACTAACCATTAGGAAAAGAAAGTGAATTTCATTTCTCACAATGAATGGTTTTTAATCTAAGAACTGCTTCTGCTCTGAGTAAGTTATTAGGGATGGATCAAAGGAACTATTCAATCAACAGGACTTGACGGTAATGAGAGGCACCAGTTTAACACAGCCACTTATTTCTCATCGTTACAGTTTCTCTTCATTCATTGTGATATTTTACTGTAACCATCTCCTCTTTGCAGACGGGGTAAATGGATCTGGTCTAGTGTTTGCTGTGATGTTGCAACGCTCTTAAGAGTTCGGATGACCTTCCAAGGAGCCTACAGTTAAACGGTCAGCTTTACATAGACAACACCTCCGCAATCAATTGGGGTAAGGGGTCTGATTTGGTTTGATTTGATTTATTATTGATGTGGAGATAAGACCATAAGACATAGGAGCAGAGTTAGGCCACTCAGCCCATCGAGTCTGCTCTGCCTTTCAATCATGGCTAATATGTTTCTCAACCCCATTCTCCCGCCTTTTCCCCGTAACCTTTGATCCTCTTACCAATCAAGACCCAATATATCTCTGTCTTAAAGATACTCAATGACCTGGCCTCCACAGCCTTCTGTGGCAAAGAGTTCCGCAGATGCCAGCGTTGGACTGGGGTGGGCACAGTAAGACGTCTCACAACACCAGGGTTAAAATCCAACAGGTTTATTTGGAATGACGAGCTTTCAGAGCACTGCTCCTTCATCGGGTCAGTGGCCATTCACTCACTCCCACTCACTTGATGAAGGAGCAGTGCTCCGAAAGCTCTTGATTCCAAATAAACCTGTTGGACTTTAACCTGGAGTTGTGAGACTTCTTACTGATTTATTATTGTCGCATGTATTGGTATACAGTGAAAAGTATTGTTTCTTGCGCGCAAAACAGACAAAGCATACCGTTCATAGAGAAGAAAAGAAGAGGTTGCAAAATGTAGAGTTACAGTCATAGCTAGGGTGTAGAGAAAGATCAACTTAGTGTGAGGTAGGTCCATTCAAAAGTCTGACAGCAGCAGTGAAGAAGCTGTTCTTGAGACGATTGGTATGTGACCTCAGACTTTTGTATCTTTTTCCCGATGGGAGAAGGTGGAAGATATTATGCCTGTGATGCGTGGTTATGCTGCCTGCTTTTCCGAAGCAGTGGGAAGTGTAGACAGAGTCAATGGATGGGAGGCTGGTTTGAGTGATGGACTGGGCTTCGTTCATGACCCTTTGTAGTTTCTTGCAGTCTTGGGCAGAGCAGGAGTCATACCAAGCTGTGATACAACCAGAAAGAATGCTTTGTATAGTGCATCTGTAAAAGTTGGTGAGAGTTGTAGCAGACTTCCAAATTTCCTTAGCCTCCTGAGAAAGTAGAGGCATTGGTGGTCTTTCTTAACTATAGCATTGGCATGGAGGGACCAGGACAGGTTGTTGGTGATCTGGACACCTAAAAACCTGAAGCTCTCGACCATTTCCATTTCGTCCCCATTGATGTAGACAGGGGCATGTTCTCCACTACGCTCCTGAAGTCGATGACTATCTTTGTATTGTTGACATTGAGGGAGAGATTATTGTGGCCGCACCAGTTCACCGGATTCTCTATCTCATTCCTGTACTCTGTCTCGTCATTGTTTGAGATCCGACCCATTACGGTGGTGTCGTCAGCAAACTTGAAAATGGAGTTGGAGGGGAATTTGGCCACACAGTCATAGATGTAGAAGGAGTATGGTAGGGGGCTGAGAACACAGCCTTGTGGGGGACCGGTGTTGAGGATAACTGTAGAGAAGTTTGTGCAACATACGGTCCGACTGCATTGAGAGGGTAGTAGGCTCCCCTAGTGGGTCAATGGGTGTCAGGAATTTATAACCGGGAGATTGATTCAGAGGGAGATTTAAGATGGAGGGTGTTTGGAAAAGTCCAAAACTAGGGCAGCTGTAAATAATTGCTAATAAATCCAACCGGACACTCATGAGAAAGTCTTTCACCCAAAAGGCTTTTGGGGATGTGAAACTCGCTACTGGAGCAGTGGAGGCAGATAGCGTAGATGTTCTGGGGAGAGCTGGATAAACACAAGGGAGAAAGTAACAGAAGGATCTAGAAACATAGAAAACAGAAGCAGGAGGAGGCCATTCGGCCCTTTGAGCCTGCTCTCCATTCATTATGATCATGGCTGATCATCAAATCCAATATCCTGATCCCGCCTCCTCCCCAAATCCCTTGATCCCTTTAGTCCCAAGAGCTATGTCTATACAAGCTCAAGGCGGGATTTTCCGGCCGTGCTCGTCCCAAGATTGATAGGGTTGTTAAGAAGGCGTACGGTGTGTTAGCTTTTATTGGTAGAGGGATTGAGTTTCGGAGCCAGGAGGTCATGCTGCAACTGTACAAAACTCTGGTGCGGCCGCATTTGAAGTATTGCGTACAGTTCTGGTCACCGTATTATAGGAAAGATGTGGAAGTGTTGGAAAGGGTGCAGAGGAGATTTACCAGGATGTTGCCTGGTATGGTGGGAAAATCGTATGAGGAAAGGCTGAGGGACTTGAGGTTGTTTTTGTTAGAGAGAAGAAGGTTAAGTGGTGACTGAATAGAGGCATACAAGATGATCAGAGAATTAGATAGGGTGGATAGTGAGAGCCTTTTTCCTCGGATGGTGATGGCTAGCACGAGGGGACATAGCTTTAAATTGAGGGGCGAGAGATACAGGACAGATGTTAGAGGTAGGTTCTTTACTCAGAGAGTAGTAAGGGCGTGGAATGCCCTGCCTGCAGCAGTGGTGGACTCGTCAACATTAAGAGCATTCAAATGCTTATTGGATAAACATATGGATGATATTGGAATAGTGTAGATTAGAGGGGCTTTAGATTGGTTCCACTGGTCGGTGCAACATCGAGGGCCGAAGGGTCTGTACTGCGCTGTAATGTTCTATGTTCTATGTTCTAAGATGGGAAAATCCCGCCCGAGGTCAACGGACCTTTGCGTGATCCGCACCCCCCCACCCGCCCTCTACAATTCCCATGGCGGGTAGGATGGGAAAATCCCACACACAGAATGAGATGAGGAAGGGTTGAAGGAGGCTCAATGAAGCCTCCTTCAAGGGAGGCGATGGTCGAGTGGTATTATCGCTAGACTATTAATCCAGAAACTCAGCTAATGTTCTGGGGACCCGGATTTGGGGACCCGGGTTCGAATCCCGCCACAGCAGATGGTGGAATTTGAATTCAATTTTTTTAAAATCTGGAATTAGGAATCTACTGATGACCATGAAACCATTGTCGGAAAAACCCATCTGGTTCACTTATGTCCTTTAGGGAAGGAAATCTGCCATCCTTACCTGGTCTGGCCTACATGTGACTCCAGGGCCACAGCAATGTGTTTGACTCTTAACTGCTGTCGGGCAACTAGGGATGGGCAATAAATGCTGGCCCAGCAGCGACACCCATGTCCCAGGAATGAATAAATAAAACAGCGGTTGGGCCAAATGGCCTGTTCCAGTACCGTAAATTCTATCTCGTAACTCCTACCGACAACAATTTGAATTTGTATAGCGCCTTTATAGTAACCCATCTCAAGGCACCACGGGGGCCAAACAGAGAAATTAGCCAGAGGGCGTATTAGGAATGGCGACGGAGGTTTGGCTGAAGGGGTAGATTTTGCGGAGGGACTGAAGGGAGAAGGGACAAGAGAGGCGTCGAGACACTTAGGGATAAAATTCAAGAGGTCAGGGTCTGGATAGCTAAAAGCCCGGCCGGCAGCTGTGCAGGGAAGGAATTCAGGGACGCACAGCAATCCTGGAGATAGTGGGAACGCAATCAAAGGTTATGGGGGGAAAGCAGGATTAGGCTATTGAGTTGAATGATCAGCCATGATGGTGATGAATGGTGGAGCAGGCTCGAAGGGCCAAATCCTTTCAAAGGGACTTGAACTGGGGAGGCAGTAGCACAGTGGTATTGTCGCTGGATTAATGGGGTAATGCTGTCGGGTAATGCTCTGGGGACCAGGGTTCAAATCCCACCACAGCCGATGGTGAAATTTGACCTCAATAAAAATCTGGAATTAAAAGTCTAATGATAATCAAGAAACAATTGTCGGTTGTCATAAAAACCCATTTCTGGATAGTCACATGAGCAGCCTGGGAATGGAGGGATACAAACGATTGGTCTAGTTGGACCAAGGAGCGGCACAGGCTTGGAGGGCCGACGGGCCTGTTTCCTGTGCTGTACTGTTCTTTGTTCTTTGTTCTTTGAATGGCCTCCTCCTGCTCCTATCTCCCATGTTTCCACGAAAACCTGATTGGACACTAAGGGGCAATTTGGCATGGCCAATCCACCCGACCTGCAAGTCTTTGGAACCCTACAGTGAGATTTAAAACAAGTTCAAAGTGGGTTCGGGTTGACTGGAATCTCCGCAAATCTTTGCAGTAATGATTAGACGGATGGTGAATCAGGCCACAGAAAGGTCCACCTTAATCTCCCATATCTGATTCTGCCACAGCAGCTGAATATTTACACATCTCCTCCAGGAGCTTTGAATCCAGATTTTCTGATTGCAAAAAAAAAAATTAAATATCTCACTTTCCTTCCCAAGGGCATCATATTGCATTCTGTTTCCGCTCCCTGCTGTAAAATTTATGAGTGTGAGAGAAAAGAGATTTAAATGTAAAACAGTCAAATTTGTCATCTCCTCCAGCCGTCTGAAACATTGAATGTTCACAGGCCTGCGCGCAGGGCACACTCTTCAATTCGTCAGCCCGGCACCCGCAAATGTAACCGCAAGGGACACTCACAGGAAAGCCGCCTCACCGGACTCGCTGCTTCCTCAGGCAGGTCGTCCCAATGCTGAGAGAAAGACAACAGCGACAGGGCAACATGAGAGGGCAATGCCACCAACCTCCTGTCCCTGTCTCCTCCACAGTGACTCAGTGACAAGCTGTCAACGCACCTTGAGAAAAGAGGCCCATGGAGGCCATTAGGGGCTGGGGGGATGGGGGGGTGGGGTGATTTTTCTCAATACATCTCCCGGGGCACATATTTCTTATATAAGGGGCGGCAGGGTGGCACAGTGGGTTAGCACTGCTGCTTCGCAGCGCCAGGGACCCGGGGTCGATTCCCAGCCTCGGGTCACTGTCTGTGCTGAGTCTGCACGTTCTCCCCCGTGTCTGCGTGGGTTTCCTCCCACAGTCTGACAGACGTACTGGTTAGAGTGCATTGACCCAAACAGGCGCCGGACTGTGGCGACGAGGGGAATTTCACAGTAACTTCATTGCAGTGTTAATGTCAGCCTTACTCGTGACTAATTTATAAACTTTAGACTTTTCTTGATGGTGTCTTTCACGACTGCTGCCAGGGACTGTAGGGAGCGGGGCAGCCAATACACGCACAGCAAGCTCCCATGCTCAACAACTGATTACATCATCGGTTCAATTCCATTCGATTTCGGCCTGGGGTCACTGTCTGTGTGGAGCTTTTGCACGTTCTCCCCGTGTCTGCGTGGGTTTCCTCCAGGTGCTCCGGTTTCCTCCCACAGTCCAAAGATGTGCAGGTTAGGTGGATTGGCCATGCTAAATTGCCTCTGAGTGTCCAAAGATGTTTAGGTTAGGTGGATTGGCCATGCTAAATTGCGTCTTAGTGTCCAAAGATGTGCAGGTTAGGTGGATTGGCCATGCTAAATTGCCCCTTAGTGTCCAAAGATGTGCAGGTTAGGTGGATTGGCCATGCTAAATTGTCCCTTAGTGTCCAAAGATGTGCAGGTTAGGTGGATTGGCCATGCTAAATTGTCCCTTAGTGTCCAAAGATGTGCAGGTTAGGTGGATTGGCCATGCCAAATTGTCCCTTAGTGTCCAAAGATGTGCAGGTTGGGTGGATTGGCCATGCTAAATTGCCCCTTAGTGTCCAAAGATGTGCAGGTTGGGTGGGTTGGCCATGCTAAATTGCACCTTAGTGTCCAAAGATGTATACATTCGGGAATTAGTGGGGTAAATACGTGGGGTTACAGGAAAGGGCCCGAGTGGGATCCTCTGTTGGAGAGTCAGTGCAGAGCCGATGGGCCGAATGGCCTTGTTTTACATTCTCAGGATTCTATGATAATCCATTTTGGTGACATTAGTTGAGGGGTAAGCATTGGCCAGGGATACCTGGGGTGTGGGGTGGGGGGGGCGCGGGGGCGGGGGGGGGGGGGGGGGTGGAGGGGTAAGGGACATCGCTGGGGGGTAACGCCCACCCTACCTCCTTCTATTCTTTAAAGTGGTGGCCTTGTGTTCTCTGATGTCCACCTGAGAGGGCAGACAGCGCTGTGGTTTAACATCTCATCGAATGGACAACTGCAGCGAGGGTTTGGATTGTGTGCTGTGAGCCTGACTGTGGTTCTGCCTAACAACTCAGTGCCTGCCCCTAGCTCGCCGCAGTTACCCACACATGACCATCGGGCAGTCGACCCCGGCACCTGGGGTGTCAGCACGGAACCGAGATGAGAAGACGTGAAGACTGGTGAAGGGGAAAGGAGGAATTAAATTGAGCTGCACCAATTATCAGTGGTGCAACGATATTAATAGAATGATTGATTCTTCCTCTCCCGCTTTCATCTGCAATGCTTCTTCGGGCGCCATACATCCAGAATGATCTGCAGTGCTCAAATCTCTGGAGCCTCATCTCCGTGTTTGGGAGGGTGGGAGCTACGCGGTGAGGCGAAACAGAGATAGGCCTCAGGCCTGAAGATCTCCTGTTCCACTGCAAGGCATAGCCAGCGGAACTTTGGGCGGGGGGGGGGGGGGGGGGGGGAGCAGAAGTTAAAAAAATCCTATTTAAAACTCGACCCTCCGGCCTACACCCACTCCTCATTAGAGAGTGCGGAGCAGGCTGCCAGAACTATGAGTGGGTGAGAGATTATGAGCACTCTGAGAATGCTGGTGCATCCAACTTGTTATTGTTCCCAGTTGAGTTCAATTTATCCGGAGATAGATCTCAGAAGAGCCAATTTGTCAAAGTGAAGCCCTCTCATCTACTTGGAGAGCTACATTTCTCCCAGAGGCCAGAAACACTCCCCCTTCTGCTTTCAACACCAGCCTAGGCTGCAGGATGCCTCTGAGCAAGATGGTAATAAGCTCGCCAGAGCTTTCAGTGTGCAAAAAAAATGAAAGCCTGCAAGTGTCGTCTGCTGTGTTGTGTTGCTTGGATTAAAGAGACTGGGGAGGCAATGGCCTAGTTGTATTGTCGCTAGATTATTAATCCAGAAACTCAGCTCATGTTCTGGGGACCCAGGTTTGAATCCCGCCAAGGCAGATGATGGGATATGAATTCAATAAAAATAAAGTATCTGGAATTAAGAATCTACTGATGACGATGAATCGATTGTTGGAAAAACCCATTTGATTCACTAAGGGAAGGAAATCTGCCATCCTTACCCGGTCTGCCCTACAGGGAGGTGATGGTCGAGTGGTATTATCGCTCGACTATTAATCTGGAAACTTAGCTAATGTTCTGGGGACCCGGGTTCGAATCCCGCCACGGCAGATGGTGGAATTTGAATTCAATAAAAAATATCTGGAATTAAGAATCTACTGATGACCATGAAACCATTGTTGGAAAAACCCATCTGGTTCACTAATGTCCTTTAGGGAAGGAAATCTGCCATCCTTACCCGGTCTGCCCTACAGGGAGGTGATGGTCGAGTGGTATTATCGCTCGACTATTAATCTGGAAACTTAGCTAATGTTCTGGGGACCCGGGTTCGAATCCCGCCACGGCAGATGGTGGAATTTGAATTCAATAAAAAATATCTGGAATTAAGAATCTACTGATGACCATGAAACCATTGTTGGAAAAACCCATCTGGTTCACTAATGTCCTTTAGGGAAGGAAATCTGCCATCCTTACCCGGTCTGGCCTACATGCGATTCCAGATCCACAGCAACGTGGTGGGTGGCACAGTGGCACTGTTGCCTCACAGCGCCAGGGACCCGGGTACGATTCCCGGCTTGGGTCACTGTCTGTGTGGAGTCTGTATGTTCTCCCCGTGTCTGCATGGGTTTCCTCCGGGTGCTCCAGTTTCCTCCCACAGGCCGAAAGACGTGCTGGTTAGGTAGATTGGCCATGCTAAATTCTCCCTCAGTGTACCCAAACAGGCGACTAGGGGATTTTCACAGTAACTTAATTGCAGTGTTAATGAAAGTCTACTTGTGATACGAATAAATAAGCTTCAAAACTTTAACTGACTCTCAACTGCCCCTCTGAAATGGCCTCGCCAAGGGCAACGAGGGATGTGCAATGAATGCTGCCCAGCCAGCGACGCCCATGTCCCACGGACAAATAGAAAAAAGGCTTGAAGCTTCACTATTAGGCACAACCCCCCCTTCCCTCCCCCACCAACTATCCACCCACCATCTCTCCCACAGTCTGCACTGTGGTTGGCAGCACTACAGCTGCATGGTCAGTGGGTAAAAGTCCATCAGTTTGCCAGCTGCCCACTGGGCATCTTGCGACTCCTCCAGCAGCCAAGGATCAGGGCAGGCAACACTGCTGCCCGTCGCGAGCTGAGCCTCTCTGCGCTTACTCACACATGACCATTGGGCGAGGCACTCTGGGTGCCAGCATGGAACCAACAAGAGAGGAGACCACTGGTCAAGAGGAACATTAATTTCAGCCGCGCAAATGATTGACAACGCAATATTAATAGAAAGATTAGTATATTTCCTCTCCCTCCCTCATTTGCCAATCCTTTGAGTGTCGGTACAAAACAGTGCATCCGCCACAAGGGTGCAAAGCACATCAGAACACAGAAACAAAGCTCCATCTAATCATTGAATTATAAAAAACCCTGCAGTGCAGAAGGGGGTCATTAGGCCCATCGAGTCTGCACCGACTCTCTGACAAAGTTTCTTACCCAAGCCCACCCCCGCCCTCCCCCCACACCTATCCTATCCCCATAACCTTGCACATTTACCATGGACAATCCATCAAACATATTAGACCATAAGACAATAAGACATAGGAGCAGAATTAGGCCACTCAGCCCATCAAGTCTACTCCGCCATTCAATCATGGCTGATATTTTTCTCATCCCCATTCTCCTGCCTTTTCCCCATAACCCCTGATTCCCTTATTAATCAAGAACCTATCTATCTCTGTCTTAAAGACACTCAATGACCCGGCCTCCACAGCCTTCTGCGGCAAAGAGTTCCACACATTCACCACTCTCTGGCTGAAGAAATTCCTCCTCATCTCTGTTTTAAAGGATCGTCCCTTTAGCCTGAGGTTGTGCCCTCTGGTTCTAGTTTTTCCTACGAGTGGAAACACCCTCTCCACGTCCACTCTATCCGGGCCTCGCAGTATCCAGTAAGTTTCAATAAGAAGCCCCCATCATCCTTCTAAGCTCCAACGAGTACAGACCCAGAATCATCAACAGTTCCCCATACGACAAGCTCTTCATTCCAGGGATCATTCTTGTGAACCTCCTCTGGACCCTTTCCAAGGCCAACACATCCTTCCTTAGATATGGGGCCCAAAACTGCTCACAATACTCCAAATGGGGTCTGACCAGAGACTTATACAGCCTCAGAAGTACATCCCTGCTCTTGTATTCTAGCCCTCTGACAGGGCGGCACAGTGGCACATTGGTTAGCACTGCTGCCTCACAGTGCCAGGGACCCGGGTTCGATTCCCGGCTTGGGTCACTGTCTGTGTGGAGTTTGCACGTTCTCCCCGTGTCTGTGTGGGTTTCCTCCGGGTGCTCCGGTTTCCTCCCATGCTCCAAAGATGTGCGGGTTAGGTGGATTGGCCATGCTAAATTGACCCTTAGTGTCAGGGGGACTAGTTAGTGTAAATGCATGGGGTTATGGGGATAGTGCCTGGGTGGGATTGTGATCGGTGCAGACTCGATGGGCCAAATGGCCTCCTTCTGCACTGTAGGATTCTATGACTCACTTGACATGAATGCTAACACTGTATTTGCCTTCCTAACTGCCGACTGAACCTGCACGTTAACCTTAAGAGAATCTTGAACAATGACTCCCCAAATCCCTTTGCGTTTCTGATTTCCTAAGCATTTTGCCATTTAGAAAATAGGCCATGTTCATTTTGGATGAAGGGTCATCCTGACTCGAAACGTTGGCTCTATTCTCTCTCCACAGATGCTGGTCAGACCTGCTGAGATTTCTGTTTTAGCGTGTGAAGCACACTCACTCCCAGGTCAGCTCCAGCCTAATCCATCGCAGGCCAGCCGATATTGTGAGGAGAGTTGTCCACCGTCTCTGCAATCACCTGTGTCAGCTGGTCTGAGCTAACACTCAGCCTAATCGCAGGGAAACGCCCTTAAGCACCAAAGGTCCCGCAATGACCAATCCGTTCGGTTTGCCGTGCACTGCATAAACTCAAATGAATTGCTTGAACTGTGATAAAGGTCAATTATTGACACCTGATTTGATTTGATTTTGATTTGATTTATTATTGTCACATGTATTAGCATACAGTGAAAAGTATTGTCTCCTGCACGCTATATAGACAAAGCATGCCGTTCATAGAGAAGGAAAGAGAAGGCATTTGGAATACTGCGCCCAGTTCTGGTCGCCACACTACCAGAAGGACGTGGAGGCTTTAGAGAGAGTGCAGAGGAGGTTTACCAGGATGTTGCCTGGTCTGGAAGGGCTTAGTTATGAGGAGAGATTGGATAAACTGGGGTTGTTCTCACTGGAAAGACGGAGGATGAGGGATGACCTAATAGAGGTGTATAAAATTATGAAGGCATAGATAGGGTGAACGGTGGGAAGCTTTTTGCCAGGTCGGTGGTGACGTTCACGAGGGGTCATAGGTTCAAGGGGAGAGGGGGGAGGTTTAACACGGATATCAGAAGGACATAATTTACACAGAGGGTGGTGGGGGCCTGGAATGCGCTGCCGGGCAAGGTGGTGGAGGTGGACACACTGGGAACGTTTAAGACTTATCTAGAGAGCCACATGAACGGAGTGGGAATGGAGGGATACAAAAGAATGGTCTAGTTTGGACCAGGGAGCGGCGCGGGCTTGGAGGGCCGAAGGCCTGTTCCTGTGCTGTATTGTTCTTTGTTCTCTTTGTTCTTTGTTTGAAAGGAGAGAGTGCAGAATGTAGTGTTACAGTCATAGCTAGGGTGTAGAGAAAGATCAATTAAATGCAAGGTAGGTCTATTCAAAAGTCTGACACAGCAGGGAAGAAGCTTTCCTTGAGTTGGTTGGTACGTGACCTCAGACTTTTGTATCTTTTTCCCGAAGGAAGAAGGTGGAAGAGAGAATATCCGCGGGGTGCGTGGGGTCCTTAATTATGCTGGCTGCTTTTCCAAGGCAGCGGGAAGTGTAGACAGAGTCAATGGATGGGAGGCTGGTTTGGGTGATGGACTGGGCTTCATTCACGACCTTTTGTAGTTCCTTGCGGTCTTGGGCAGAACAGGAGCCCCACCAAGCTGTGATACAACCTGGGAGTCGAAGCATAGCTTTCTCTTACCTTAACTCCGTTTGGTCCCAAAGGCGATAGCATGTTTGATTTGTTGATATAATCACGCATATCACAATGGCACAGTGGTTGGCACCGCTGCCCCACAGTGCCAGGAACCTGGGTTCAATTCCGGGTGACTGTCTGTGTGGAGTTTGCACGTTCTCCCTCGTGTCTGCGTGGGTTTCCTCCGGATGCTCTGGTTTCCTCCCACATTGCAAAAATGTGCAGTTTAGGTGGATAGGCTAACTAAATTACCCCTTTGTGTCTAAAGATGTGGACTGATCATGGTAAATTGACCCATGGGACCTGATTTTACCATTTTCATTCTAAGTGCTGAATCTGGGCGTAATTCAGATCCGACTTGGAAATCTGCTCTCTGGCGCCCCCCCATACGCACTCAGCCTGAAAAAAAATCGCGAGTCCCATTCGCGCTGCGGGCGGGGCTTAGCGCGCCCGAAACGATTGGAGCTCCGAACTGCGCATGCGCAGTTAGAAAAAAATTTGAAAATCGCGCCGCTGTCACATCACTCCCGAGCCGCAGAAAGCGGATAAACTGGCCCGGGAGCGAAAAGTGGGAGCGATGGCCCCCACAGACATCACCTCCACCCCCACAACATAACTGTCCCCCTTATCCACCACTGCCGCCCCCCCCGCCCCAGCTACTCAGACCGATCATGACCCTCTGCCCCCTTTCCACCCCACCGATCGCCTGCAGAGTGGCAGCGGACCTCCCTGCCCCTGCCCCCCCGCGCCTCCCCCCACCAGAGAATGATTGGGCCTCCCCAACCCCCCACCCCCAGAGAAAGTTTGGGCCTCCCCCCCACCACCAGACAACAATCTGGCCTCCCTCCCCCCCCCCGCCCCCCCACCAGAGATACATCTGACCCGCCTCCTCCTCCCTCCCCCCCCAGCAGAGAATGATCGGGCCTCCCTTCTCCCACCCCCCCCACTCACCAGAGAATGATCTAGCCCGCCTCCTCCTCCCTCCCCACCACCGATCTGAGTCAGAGAGCCGTTGGAAGCTCTGAACCTACCTCTTCAGAAGCTGGAGCGCCCGAAACAGACCTTTGTCGAGCAAGTCTATTTCGCGCCGAATCTGGATGCGCCAACGCAATGGTAAAGGGGGAAATGCTGATAAAGTTGGACGGGCAGTTCATTAATTCAATTTAAATGCATGCAAATGCATTTAAATCGCTGTTGCGCCCGTTTCGGGCGCGAATCGGACTGCGGCCATTTTCGGGTCTTGGTGAAGTGGGCATCTGCGCGGACGCGGGCGCGGATCGCGTTAATGGCCTCACACCCGACTTTACCACGTTTGCATGCCCGAAAACGGGCGTGATGCGATGGTAAAATTGGGCTCTTAGTGTCCCAAGATGTGCAGGTTAGGTGGATTGGCCATGCTATATTGGCCTTTAGTGTCCCAAGATGTGCAGGTTAGGTGGATTGGCCATGCTATATTGGCCTTTATTGTCCCAAGATGTGCAGGTTAGGTGGACTGGCCACGCTATATTGGCCTTTAGTTGGGGGAGGGGGGGGGGGGGGATTAATGGGGTAAATACATGGGGTTATGGGGATAGGGCCTGGATGGGATTGTTGTCGGTGCAGGCTCGATGGGCCAAATGGCCTCCTTCTGCACTGTAGGGATTCTATGGATAATAAAATGTTTCCATTTTTTAAAAGAATGGCAATTGAGCTAAATACCTTTAAATAAACGTGATTGGAGACAAGTAGGTCCAGTCTCACTCTGGTTGGCGGGATGGAGCGGGTGTGGGAGGGGGTGAGGGAGCCGGGGTGGGGGGAACCTCCTGTTTTATCCGATGGGACATCCAGAGGTTACGGGAGGGCGCAATGAGCCACAACGACAGGTCAGCTTAGACTGTGTGGTCACGTCTCCGAGGACGAGGGTGGAACCCACAACTTTCACCCAAGCATGCTCAGCGCTGTTGGCACCTCAGCCGTACGCTACGGGGCAGGGGGGATAATGCATTTGTTCTGTATGGAAGAATCCTCCTTCCGCATATTTGCAAAGGTGATCATAGTCTCCAGCTTGGTGATATGTGCAGGTTATGTTAAAAGAAGGCACTGCAGTGTGGAACACAAAAGTTTATTTCGTACCTCAAGCATTCATTATTGATCTGAGGTCTTTTTCAAAATTGGAAGCTAGATGATAAATTCTTGAATCCCTTATATCCATAAGAGAAGCTGCGAATCGCAATGGAAATAAAGTATGAATAAATAAACCCAATCAATAGCTTTATCCTAATTTATTCAAAGCGAGCTTGACTTTGCATTACATGCTGAACGGTAAGGAAAATTGATTCTTTCGTTTTTAGTTGAAGGAGGGGAATAAATTGGGTGCGGAGTGAGGACTGGGAGTTTGCAGAATATGAGGGGAAAGAGTTATTGACAACTGCTGGGCTGATTGGAACACAGTAAGAAGTTTAACAACACCAGGTTAAAGTCCAACAGGTTTATTTGGTAGCAAAAGCCACACAAGCTTTCGGAGCTCTAAGCCCCTTCTTCAGGTGAGTGGGAATTCTGTTCACAAACAGAGCTTATAAAGACACAGACTCAATTTACATGAATAATGGTTGGAATGCGAATACTTACAGCTAATCAAGTCTTTAAGATACAAACAACGTGAATGGAGAGAGCATCAAGACAGGCTAAAAAGATGTGTATTGTCTCCAGACAAGACAGCCAGTGAAACTCTGCAGGTCCAGGCAAGCTGTGGGGGTTACAAATAGTGTGACATGAACCCAATATCCCGGTTGAGGCTGGTTGAGCGGAGAAGCTACGGCATCTCCTCCGGAGCCTTCAACATGTCATTGATGAAGACGAACATCTTGCCAAGGCCATCCCCACACCCCCACTTCTTGCCTTCAAACAACCGCACAACCTCAAACAGACCATTGTCCGCAGCAAACTACCCAGCCTTCAGGAGAACAGTGACCACGACACCACACAACCCTGCCACAGCAACCTCTGCAAGACGTGCCGGATCATTGACACAGATGCCATCATCTCACGTGAGAACACCATCCACCAGGTACACGGTACATACTCTTGCAACTCGGCCAACATTGTCTACCTGATACCATGCAGGAAAGGATGTCCCGAGGCATGGTACATTGGGGAAACTATGCAGACGCTGCGACAACAGATGAATGAACACCGCTCGACAATCACCAGGGCAAGACTGTTCTCTTCCTGTTGGGGAGCACTTCAGCGGTCACGGGCATTCGGCCTCTGATATTCGGGTAAGCGTTCTCCAAGGCGGCCTTCACGACACACGACGGCGCAGAGTCGCTGAGCAGAAACTGATAGCCAAATTCCGCACACACGAGGACGGCCTCAACCGGGATATTGGGTTCATGTCACACTATTTGCATTAGTATTGCATGAATTGAAAGTATTTACAGCTCTGAAGTGGGCCATTCAGCCCATCTGGTCTATGCTGCTGTTAATACCGCACACTAGCCTCCTCCCACTCCTCTTCATCCCACTCCATCAACACATCCTTCTACTGAGTTCACTGTCATGTATTTAACTCACTTCCACTTCAATACATCAATACCTCAACCTGGTGGTCGCCAGGATAAAGGCTTTATTGGTGGCACAGTGACACAGTGGTTAGCGCTGAGCCAGGAATCGAACCCGGGTCCCTGACGCTGTGAGGCAGCAGTGCTAACCACTGTGCTGCCCTGCACTGGAACTAGGCAAGAGTATGATGCAGATGTTAGCAGGAATCGAATTTGGAATTGAGATGAATGGGGTTGGCAAAAGAGTTCATGTTTGGGATAATTATATCACTGCCCAGTAACAATGGAGCCAATGGGGAGGGGTGTCCAGTGTGAGTTATTAGCTTCGAATGATCCAGCCCCGTATCGCCCTTAATTACCAGTTAATCTACTGCGAACGGGAGCATCTCCAGGTCACTAATGCATTCACGCCAGCTGCCTTTCTTAAAGATGGGCGCAGTAGGAAATTCTCAAATCTGCTCAAGTGTAAGGAACTCGATGGAGAATTTATTTCCACTCATCTCCACAAAAGAATGGTCACTAAAGATCCAGGTCCCCAACGTCGAAAGGGAGAGTGCAAAGCGTAGGTTCACACTGACATCCACGGACTATTAACTCCACTGGTGGGTCTCGCATCCACATGCTTATTTTCACTGATTGCTACTTAACCAGTGTTAACGCGTGGTACAGTCACGCACTTGCATCGCTCTAATAACCCGTTCAGGAGATTGGCATGCCAAACAGACGTGGGTCGAACATTTCCTGCCATGCAGGGGGTCCCAATGCATTTGGTACCCAACAAAGATTCTTTCTGGAGTTCGGTCAGTGTTGCAATGTAGGAAACACAGCAGCTAAAGTGCGCACAGCAATGTCCCACAAACAGCAATCTGATATCCACCAGATAATCTGTTTTCCAAAACCTCGCTTTCACAATCCCTACAGTGCAGAAGGAGGCCATGCGGCCCATCGAGCCTGCACAGACCACAATCCCACCCCAGCCCCTATCCCCGTAACCCCACGTATTTACCCTAGCTAGTCCCCCTGACACTAAGGGGCAATTTAGTTTGGCCAATCCCGCACATCTTTGGACTCTGGGAGGAAACCGGAGCGCCTGGAGGAAACCCAAGCAGACACGGGGAGAACGCAGACAATGACCCAAGCCGGGAATCAAACCCCAGCTCCCTGGTGCTGTGAGGCAGCAGTGCTAACCACTGTGCCACCATGCCACCCCAACAGTGGCATGTGGTTAGCAATGTTGCCTCACAGCGCCAGGGACCCAAGTTCAATTCCGGCCTCAGGTCACTGTCTGTGCGGAGTCTGCACATTCTCCCCGTGTCTATGTGGGTTTCCTCCGGGTGCTCCAGTTTCCACCCACCCTCCAAAGATGTGCAGGTTAGATAAATTGGCCATGCTAAATTGCCCCTTAGTGTCCAAAGATGTGTAGGTTAGGTGGATTGGCCATGCTAAATTGCCCCTTAGTGTCCAAAGATGTGCAGGTTAGGTGGATCAATGGGGTAAATACTTGAGATTACGAGGAACAGGTCTGGTTGGGATTTTTCCTTAGTGTCGGGGGATTATGTGGGGTTACAAGGATAGGATCTGGGTGGGATTGTTATTGATGCAGACTCGATGGGCCGAATGGCCTCCTTCTGCACTGTAGGGATTCTATGAACTAAAGGAATTTACAACAGGAAGTTAAAAGTGAATTCTCAATGTGTAATCCTGCACCGGGGGCTGAATTGTACTTTCCAATGCCTGGTCCAATTACCCCCTGTTTCTTAACATAATTTCCCTTGGTATTGCAAGTGCCCTGCCGCAGAAGATTAATTAAGATATATATATGATGTCTCCCTGGAACAGCCTGCCAGTGAGATTGATTTGCTGGGGAATGACAGATGAGAGGAGCTTTGATTTATCAGGTAAAGACAGAGCAAATTGTCAATTAATCAACTCTTTAGGAGATTTCAAAGGATTTCACTTTGCAGCCGGTGAAATGATTTTTAAGTGTAGTCGGTGTAAGCAGATCCGATGGTCAACTTCCACATCGGCCAGTCTCTCAAACAGAGGTGAGCTGAATCGCTTCTACCACACACGCTAGTTAAGAAAGCCCCACCAACACCTCTACGTTCTCAGGAAGCTAAGAAAATTCGCCAAGTCCGCTACGACTCTCACCAACTTTTACAGATGCACCGTAGGAAGCATTCTTTCTGGTTGTATCACAGCTTGGTATGGGCTCCTGCTCCGCCCAAGACCACAAGGAACTACAAACAGTAGTGAATGTAGCCCAATCCATCACGCAAACCAGCCTCTCATCCATTGACTCTGTCTACACTACCCATTGCCTCGGAAAAGCAGCCAGCATAATCAAGGACCCCATGCACCCTGGACACACTCTCTTAAAGTAAAGTTTATTTATTAGTCACAAGTAAGGCTTACATTAACACTGCAATGAAGTTACTGCGAAATTCCCCTAGTCGCCACAGTCCGATACCTGTTCGGGTCAATGCACCTAACCAGCACGTCTTTCCAAATGTGGGAGTAAACCGGAGCACCCGGAAGAAACCCATGCAGACACAGGGAGAACGTGCAAACTCCACACAGACAGTGATCCAAGCCGGGAGTCGGACCCGGGTCCCTGTTGCTGTGAAGCAGCAGTGCTAACCACTGTGCTACCATGCCGCACCATTCTCTCTTCCACCTTTTTCCATCGGGAAAAAGATACAAAAGTCTGAGGTCACGTACCAACCGACTCAAGAACAGCTTCTTCCCTGCTGCCGTCAGACTTTTGAATGGACCTCCCTCGCACTAAGTTGGTCTTTCTCTGCAGCCTAGTGACAGTGTAGGGTGGCACGGTGGCACAGTGGTTAGCACTGCTGCCTCACAGCTCCAGGGACCTGGGTTCGATTCTTGACTTGGGTCACCGTCTGTGTGGAGTTTGCATGTTCTCCCCGTGTCTGCGTGGGTTTCCTCCGGTTTCCTCCCACAGTCCAAAGATGTGCGGATTATGTGCATTGGCCATGCTACATCGTTCCTTAGTGTCCCAGGATGCGTAGGTTAGAGGGATTAGCGGGGTAAATATGTGGGGTTACGGGGATCGGGCCTGAGTGGGATTGATGTCAGTGCGGACTCTGTGGGCCGAATGGCCTCCTTCTGCGCTGTAGAGATTCAATGATAAGGAGGGCTATCACAGCTTTATACAACTGAATGCTCCCTTGCCTGGACTGCAGAAAACAGCCTATTTATCAACTTCTCGATTCTTTTTAAACACCTCTATTAGTTCATCCTTTAATCACATTGAACCCATTTTGCATCCATCCTCATGGGCAGATGTGTCTGCCACTTAAAAACCCATTCAATAGATGTCATCTCCAACTATGTCACACTTCCTCAGCCCTGCACTGAACTGCGAAGCCATGATGTGGAGATGCCGGCGTTGGACTGGGGTGAACACAGTAAGAAGTTTAACAACACCAGGTTAAAGTCCAACGGGTTTATTTGGTAGCAAAAACCACACAATCTTTCAGAGCCCCAAGCCCCTTCTTCAGGTGAGTGGGAATTCTGTTCACAAACAGAGTTTATAAAGACACAGACTTAATTTACATGAATAATGGTTGGAATGCGAATACTTACAACTAATCAAGTCTTTAAGAAACAAAACAATGTGAGTGGAGAGAGCATCAAGACAGGCTAAAAAGATGTGTATTGTCTCCAGACAAGACAGCCAGTGAAACTCTGTGGGGGTTACAAATAGTGTGACATGAACCCAATATCCCGGTTGAGGCCGTCCTCGAGTGTGCGGAACTTGACTATCAGTTTCTGCTCAGCGACTCTGCGCCGTCGTGTGTCGCGAAGGCCGCCTTGGAGAACGCTTACCCGAATATCAGAAACTGATAGCCAAGTTCCGCACACACGAGGACGGCCTCAACCGGGATATTGGGTTCATGGCACACTATTTGTAACCCCCACAGAGTTTCACTGTCTGTCTTGTCTGGAGACAATACACATCTTTTTAGCCTGTCTTGATGCTCTCTCCACTCACATTGTTTTGTTTCTTAAAGACTTGATTAGTTGTAAGTATTCGCATTCCAACCATTATTCATGTAAATTGAGTTTGTGTCTTTATATGCTCTGTTTGTGAACAGAATTCCCACTCACCTGAAGAAGGGGCTTGCAGCTCCGAAAGCTTGTGTGGCTTTTGCTACCAAATAAACCTGTTGGACTTTAACCTGGTGTTGTTGAACTGCGAACCCAGACCAGCTGGTGGAGCGATGTCTAACCCCTGAGAGCCAAGAATGGCAAGCCAAGTCAGTACCAATTGTCTACATCGAAGGGTTAACCAGCCAAGTAAAATTTATTTATTTATTAGTGTCACAAGGAGGCTTATATTAATACTGCAATGAAGTAACTGTGAAAATTCCCTAGTCGCCACACTCCGGCGCCTGTTCGGGTAACACTGAGGGAGAATTTAGCACGGCCAATGCACCCTAACCAGCACGTCTTTCGGACTGTGGGAGGAAATCGGCACATCCGGAGGAAACCCACGCAGACACGGGGAGAATGTGCAGACTCCACACAGACAGTGACCCAAGGCTGGGAATCGAACCCGGCATCCCTGACGCTGTGAGGCAGCAGTGCTAACCAGTGTGCCGCCGTGCTGTCACTGTGGAGACCCTACTCATGGAGTGACCCTCATTGTAAAGCAGCAAGGAGATTAAAGATGGAAAAAGGTGCCTGGGGTTCGAGTCCGATATTGCTCTGTGTTGTCCATCTCATTGCCATGGGAGACATAATGGTTCTATTGTTAGACTGATAAATGGTTTCTTTTTGTGTTCACTAACAAGTCAGCTGGGATTCTGAGGGAACCATATGTGTGTTTATCAGCATTCTCATAAAATTAATTCCAACCCGTGGGCGTCCGGCCAGATTTAAACTCAGTCAAATTGTCTTTGAGCTTTTAATGAAGTGAATTGGGGGTGGAAAATTGGTGCCAGTGTAGGTCGGGCTAAATGTTTTCATTGACTAGGGAGAGGACCTCTGAATACCACTCTCAATTTCAGGGATTGCCGATCAACACTGTGTTCGAAGAAATCTAACTGGTTCACAGCGTCTGCCCATCGGATCCAATGTTCATAGAATCATAGAAACCCTACAGTGCAGAAGGAGGCCATTCGGCCCATCGAGTCTGCACCGACCACAATCCTCCATCCAGGCCCTATTCCCATAACCCCACATATTTACCCTGCTGATCCCCCTGACAGTAAGGGTCAATTTTAGCATGGCCAATCAACCTAACCTGCACATCTTTGGACTGTGGGAGGAAACCGGAGCACCCGGAGGAAACCCACGCAGACAAGGGGAGAATGTGCAGACTCCGCGCAGACAGTGACCTGAGGCCGGAATTGAACCTGTGCCCCTCACGCTGTGAGGCAACAGCGCTAACCACTGCGCCACCGTGCCGCTCACGGTTGTAATGTTGGCTGTATTAGGATCACTTCTCTTAACCCCAATAGGACAGATGGCACGGTGGCACAGTGGGTTAGCACTGCTGTCTCACAGCGCCAGGGACCCGGGTTCGACTCCTGGCTGGGGTCACTGTCTGTGTGGAGTCTGCAGGTGCTCTTCGTGTCTGCATGGGTTTCCTCCGGGTGCTCCGGTTTCCTCCCACAGTCTGAAAGGCAGTACAAAGCAGTTTTTTTACACAGAGGGTGGTGGGTGCCTGGAACTCGTTGCCGGGGGAGGTAGTGGAAGCAGATACGATAGTGACTTTTAAGGGGCGTCTTGACAAATACATGAATAGGATGGGAATAGAGGGATATGGTCCCCGGAAGGGTAAGGTGTTTTAGTTCAGTCGGGCAGCATGGTCGGTGCAGGCTTGGAGGGCCGAAGGGCCTGTTCCTGTGCTGTAATTTTCTTTGTTCTTTGAAAAACGTGCTGTTTAGGTGCGTTGGCCGTGCTAAATTCTTCCTCAGAGTACCCGAACAGGCGCCAGAGTGTGGCGACTAGGGGTTTATTATTTATTTTATTTATTAGTCACAAGTAAGGCTTACATTAACACTGCAATGAAGTTACTGTGAAATTCCCCTAGTCGCCACAGTCCGGCACCTGTTCGGGTCAATGCACCCTAACCAGCACGTCTTTCGGACTGTGGGAGGAAACCGGAGCACCCGGAGGAAACCCACGCAGACACGGGGAGAACGTGCAGACTCCACACAGACAGTGACCCGAGCCGGGAATCGAACCCGGCCCAGTGAGGCAGCAGCGCTAACCATTGCGCCACCGTGCCGCTACTGTGCTGGATTTTCACGGTAACTTCATTGCAGCGTTAATGTAAGCCTACTTGTGGCACTAACAAATAAACGTTAAGCTGGAGTCCGGCCTCACGCCAACAATTCCACTCCCGTGCTTGCTACTCCAGCCGGCTGCCGTCAAATGTCCACTTGCCTGTCTTGAGTTGGGGAGAAATATCTATCAATGGCCTGTAGCTCGCTCTGTGACCCTGGTGCTCCCCCCCCAACCTCCACCCTCCCTTCACCCCCGCCCCCCCCCCCCCCAAACCTCCACCCTCCCTTCACCCCCGCCCCCCCCCCCCCAAACACCCCTAATCTCTCCCAGGGAATAAAACTAACCATTTAATTTAGATGTGTATGATTAAAGGGAGATGATTATTTCACAACTGCGAACATTATTCTTTGGCTGGCTATCAGTATCTGACATGTGCTCAGTGACACTCATTAAGTGGCAGGACTTGATTTGATTTGATTTGATTTATTATTGTCACATGTATTAGTATCTCACGCGCTATACAGACAAAGCATACCGTTCATAGAGAAGGAAAGGACGGAGTGCAGAATGTAGTGTTACAGTCGTAGCTAGGGTGTAGAGAAAGATCAACTTAATACGAGGTAGGTCCATTCAAAAGTCTGACAGCAGCAGGGAAGAAGCTGTTCTTGAGTCGGTTGGTACGTGACCTCAGACTTTTGTATCTTTTTCCCGACGGAAGAAGGTGGAAGAGAGAATGTCCGGGGTGCGTGGGGTCTTTAATTATGCTGGCTGCTTTGCCGAGGCAGCGGGAAGTGTAGATAGAGTCAATGGATGGGAGGCTGGTTTGCGTGATGGATTGGGCTACATTCACGACCCTTTGTAGTTCCTTGCGGTCTTGGGCAGAGCAGGAGCCATACCAAGCTGTGGTACAACCAGAAAGGATGCTTTCTATGGTGCATCTGTAAAAGTTGGTGAGAGTCGTAGCTGACATGCCAAATTTCCTTAGTCTTCTGAGAAAGTAGAGGCGTTGGTGGACTTGCTTAACTATAGTGTCGGCATGGGGGGGACCAGGACAGGTTGTTGGTGACCTGGACACCTAAAAACTTGAAGCTCTCGACCCTTTCTACTTCATCCCCGTTGATATAGACAGGGGCATGTTCTCCTTTACGCTTCCTGAAGTCGATGACAATCTCCTTCGTTTTGTTGACATTGAGGGAGAGATTATTGTTGCCGCACCAGTTCACCAGATTCTCTATCTCATTCCTGTACTCTGTCTTGTCATTGTTTGAGATCCAACCCACAACGGTGGTGTCGTCAGCAAATTTAAAAATCGAATTGGAGGGGAATTTGGCCGCACAGTCATAGGTGTATACATGGGTGTCCACAGTATTGTCCACTAAAGTGTCCACAGTATTGTCCTACCGTGGACACTTTAGTAATCCCAAATTGAGCCATTCCCCCCCACCCCCCCACTAGTCCATCACGCAAACCAGCCTCCCATCCATTGACTCTGTCTACATTTCCCGCTGCCTCGGCAAAGCAGCCAGCATAATTAAGGACCCCACGCACCCCGGACATTCTCTCTTCCACCTTCTTCCTTCGGGAAAAAGGTACAAAAGTCTGAGGTCACGTGCCAACCGACTCAAGAACAGCTTCTTCCCTGCTGCCGTCAGACTATTGAATGGACCTACCTTATATTAAGTTGATCTTTCTCTACACCCTAGCTATGACTGTAGCGCTACATTCTTCACCCTCTCTGACATCTATCGGGCGGCACGGTAGCGCAGTGGTTAGCACTGCTGCTTCACAGCTCCAGGGTCCCGGGTTCGATTCCCGGCTCGGGTCACTGTCTGTGTGGAGTTTGCACGTTCTCCTTGTGTCTGCGTGGGTTTCCTCCGGGTGCTCCGGTTTCCTCCCACAGTCCAAAGATGTGCGGGTTAGGTTGATTGGCCAGGTTAAAAATTGCCTCTTAGAGTCCTAAAATGCGTAGGTTAGAGGGATTAGCGGGTAAATAAGTGGGGGTAGGGCCTGGGTGGGATTGTGGTCGGTGCAGACTCGATGGGCCAAATGGCCTCCTTCTGCACTGTAGGGTTTCTATGATTTCCTTTCCTTTTCCCCTATGAACTCTATGAACGGTATGCTTTTTCTGTATAGCGCACAAGAAAATACTTTTCACGGTATCCCAACACATGTGACAATAATAAATCAAATCAAATCCCCCTTGTGCCCTCTCTGGTGTGTGAAAAATCCCGTGACATCGTTTAGTGGGCGGCACAGTGGTTAGTACTGCTGCCTCACAGCGCCAGGGACCTGGGTTCGGTTCCCGGCTTGGGTCACTGTCTGTGCAGAGTTCTCCCTGTGTCTGCGTGTGTTACCTCCGAGTGCTCTGGTTTCCTCTCACAGTCCAAAGATGTGCTGGATAGATGGATTGGCCATGCTAAGTTGACCCTAGTTTCAGGGAGTTAGCAGGATAAATTTGTGGGTTACGGGGATAGGGTGGGATTGTTGTCGGTGCAGGCATGATGGGCCAAATGGCCTCCTTCTGTACTGTAGGGATTGTATGATTCTATAAAGAGCAGGGGAGTTCTCCCCGATGTCCAGCCCAATATTTACCCCTTGATAAACATCCACAAAGCAGATCATCTGCTTATGTTCACGTTGCTGCCCGTGGGAGATTACTGTGCAAATATTGGCTGCCGTATTCCCTGTCGGGGTGGCACGGTGGCACAGTGGTTAGCACTGCGGCCTCACAGCGCAGGGTTCAATTCCAGCCTCAGATCACTGTCTGTGTGGAGTTTGCACATTCTCCCCTTGACTGTGTGGGTTTCCTCCGGGTGCTCCAGTTTCCTCCCACTATCCAAAGGTGTGTAGGTTAGGTGGATTGGCCATGCTAAATTGACCCTTAGTGTCAAGGAATTAGCAGGGTTACGGGAATATGGCCTCGGTGGGATTGTGGTTGGTGCAGGCTCGATGGCCCGAATGGCCTCCTTCTGCACTATAGGGATTCTATGATCTTAAAAATATTGCATTGGTGCTTTGGAATGTTCTGAGGTCATGAGAGGTGCCATATAAATGGAAGTCTTTCTTTCTTGCTCGCTTGCCTGAAACATCGCTTCTATCGTTTTGTTCTTGAGAAATGTGAGAGTGTATGAAACATCCTGAGGCATTTTAGAAACATGGAAATGTAGAAACTAGAAGCCGGAGTAGGCCATTCGCCCCTTCGAGCCTGCTCCACCATTCATTATGATCATGGCTGATCATCAAGTTCAATATCCTGATTCCCCCCCTTCCGCACCCCCCCCAGCTCCTCCCCCCCGCCCCCCCAACCCCCCCTCCAACCCCCGCCCCCCCAACCCTCGCCCCCCCCAACCCTCGCCCCCCCAACCCTCGCCCCCCCCAACCCTCGCCCCCCCCAACCCCCGCCCCCCCAACCCTCGCCCCCCCCAACCCCCCCAACCCTCGCCCCCCCCAACCCCCCCACCCCGCCCCCCCAACCCCCGCCCCCCCCAACCCCCTCCCCAACCCCCTCCAATCCCCCCCCCAATCCCCCCCAACCCCCTCCCCAACCCCCTCCCCAACCCCCTCCCCAACCCCCTCCCCAACCCCCCCCCAATCCCCCCCCAACCCCCCCCCAACCCCCTCCCCAACCCCCCCCAACCAACAACTCCCCCCCCCAACCCCCCCCATTTCCCTTGGTCCTTTGAGTCCCAAGAGCTATATCTAATTTCTTCTTGAAATCAAAGAACAAAGAAAATTACAGCACAGGAACAGGCCCTTTGGCCCTCCAAGCCTGCACCAACCATGCTGCCCGACTTAACTGAAACCCCCTACCCTTCCGGGGACCGTATCCCTCTATTCCCATCCTATTTATGTATTTGTCAAGACCCCCCTTAAAAGTCACTATTATATCTGCTTCCACGACCTCCCCCGACAGTGAGTTCCAAGCGCCCACCACCCAATACTCTCTGCGTAAAAAAACTTGCCTTGTACGTCTCCTTTAAACCTTGCCCCTCGCACCTTAAATCTATGCCCCCTAGTAATTGACTCTTCCACCCAGGGAAAAAGCTTCTGACTATCCATTCTGTCCATGCCTCTCATAATCTTGTAGACTTCTATCAGGGATCACACAACGTTTTGGATTCAACTCAACTTAACACCATGGACAATTTAGCATGGTCAATCCCCCTAACCCACACATGTTTGGGCTGTGGGAGGAAACCAGAGAACCCGGAGGAAACCCACGCAGACACGGGGAGAACGTGCAGACTCCGCACAGACAGTGACCCAAGCCGGGAATCCAACCCGGGTCCCTGGCGCTGTGAGGCAGCAGTGCTAACCACTGCGCCACCGTGCCAGCCCATGGGGTCATTGTCTGCGTAGAGTTTGCACATCCACCCCCGTGTCTGTGTGAGTTTCCTCCGGGTGCTCCGGTTTCCTCCCACAGTCCAAAGATGTGCGGGTTAGATGGATTGGCCATGCTAAATTGACCCTTAGTGTCAGGGGGATTAGCAGGGTAAACATGTGGGGTTACGGGAATAGGGCCTGGGTGGGATTGTGGTCGGTGCGGACTCGATGGGCTGAATGGCCTCCTTCTGCACTGTAGGGATCCGATGGATTTTCTGACTGAGCAGAACAAGCGGAAAGGTGGGGCTGAACAACAGTGTGAGATAATATCGTACCTTCTAAAGGAAGACACACCCACTTCACTGTTTCCAAATAAGTTTGAGTTTGCCTGCACTGGCCACATTGGAACCACACATAATCCTATTAAAGATAAACTTCCCTAATACCCTTGCTGATTCGAGGTGGTGACGGGGGGTGGTTTCAGGTTCAGGGTGGGCGGGGTATGTTGATTAAAGTTTGCCCATGTCCTGGTGCCAGTTCCTTTGAGCTGATGTGCCAGGTTTCCTGTCAGTCATAGAATCTTAGACTAGAATCCCAACAGTGCAGAAGGAGGCCATCTCCCCTCAGTTGGCCCCACCCCCTTAGTACGGCACTGGGCAGTATCAAGGAGCTGGGGCCAACTGAGGGGGGATGGGACCAGACTGGGGGGAATGGGGTGGGCTATTCGGTGGGGTAAATGATTCAATGCCACTCTGCACTGGGGAGGTAGGCCGGTGCACACTTTGCAGTAACGATCAGTGGGGTGCCACGATCGTTCCAGGAAGGGGGAGGCTCACGATCGTTCCAGGCAGTGGTTGCGGGGGGCTCTTGCGATCATTCTGTGTGATGGGGAGGGGTTGCAATTGGTCGTGGAAACCCACGGTAGCGGGATGGGTGGGATGGGACTGGGAGTGCTGGGCCACAAGGCTGGCTGATATCAACAGAGGCACTGACCAAGACTCTGCGCTCTCAGAGCACATGCACAATTGCACCCTCTGCTGCTATCAGCCGGCACTTGGGTGATTTAGGCCCCGCCCACTCCCCCTACTGGAGAATCTCAAGTTTGTCAAAATTTCTTTTGCCAGAATCAGGTAAGATTCGATTTTTAAATTGCCCAAAAACCGGCATGAACTTCTCCCGTTCTCACACTGATTGACGCTTAGAATCTTTTTGGTAAGATCGCCCCCGCAATGGGTTACAAATTTGGCTGGAATGTTTTTCTAGCCCTGGTCCTTGGGGGCCTGGTTGCAATAAAGCCCACACAGATGGTTTGAAAGTCAAATGAGCTTGGACTGGCCTCAATGCTGCCCATTATTTATCATGAATTAGCATTAATTAAACAATTCTCCGCAGCCAGAAGGACATCTCTTGTGTGGGCTTTGGAAGGCATTCACCCATTCGGGGGAGGCGTCACCCAGGCCCTGTCGACCGTGTCCAAGAGTACGACTACGCCAAGAATCACCTGTTCCCTCACCCAGGTTCTGTCAGCTCTCCAACCAGGAAGCAAAACAATTCAACTTCCTCCCAGAAAAGGGAAGTGGCCGTTTGCAGAGGCCTCACACAACAGAAGCCTCGCAAGAAGAAAGCTTCATTAAAAAGACCCCGGATTCAGGGCTTTGCATTGGAGAGCGACACTGCAGCACTCTGAAGATTAATTAGACACCTGAATGTCTGCAGAAATGTCTATTCTTGGATTAAAAATAGCTGGACAGATTGCACCGCACTGAACATTTTCCCCGACCTACTGTTTCAACCATCGCCTCCCAGATGGACTTAAACTGCAGCTAAAGCAGATGGCCAAACCAGTTAGCCTGATAAATTAGTTCTGAGGAGCTTAAGCTCTGCTCCTGGCCCCAATTTGCGTACCAAACGGTTCCCGTCTCACCCCTTCCCCCCCTCTTCCACCTGTCTCTCCTTCGCCCAATATCAACAGGCAGGAGGGAGTTGGATGCGTGGCGTTAGATTTACTTGCGGTCGATTTGAATCTTCACAGCTACTGTACTGGTGACGTCGCTGCTCTAATAAAACCAAAAAGTCCACGGTTTCACTGCAGGTTTCAAATCAGTTTTCAAAATATAGACTCTGCCAGCCAAAAGTGACGAGAAAATTTCTGGATTGTCATTAAAGGAAATCTCTGACATCTTTGGCTGAGCTGGGTGGTGGGGGGCGGGGGGGGGGGGCGGGGGGTGGGGGGGGGAGAGATTTATATCTGACACTGGTCACGACAGCAATATGGTCAACTCTGAAGTGACCTTTTTGCTGTGTCAAAATCACACCATCTTCTCCAAGGGCCGG
Organism: Mustelus asterias; assembly: GCF_964213995.1. Taxonomy (NCBI): domain Eukaryota; kingdom Metazoa; phylum Chordata; class Chondrichthyes; order Carcharhiniformes; family Triakidae; genus Mustelus; species Mustelus asterias. The sequence goes on along the minus strand of NC_135819.1, from coordinate 10,418,373 downwards.
CACGGTGGCACAGTGGTTGGCACTGCTGCCTCACAGCGCCAGGGACCCGGGTTCGATTCCCGGCTTGGGTCACTGTCTGTGCGGAGTCTGCACCTTCTCCCCCGTGTCTGCGTGGGTTTCCCTCCGGGTGCTCCGGTTTCCTCCCACAGTCTGAAAGACGTGCTGTTTAGGATGCATTGGCCGTGCTAAATTCTCCCTCAGTGCTACCCGAACAGGCGCCCGATTGTGGCGACTAGAGGATTTTCACAGAAACTTCATTGCAGTGTTAATGTGAGCCTACTTGTGACACTAATAAATAAACTTCTGAACTTTAAACTTCATGGACCCATCCAGATGCCTCTTAAATGTTGCTAATGTGCCTGCTTCCACCACCTCCTCTGGCAGCGCATTCCAGGCGCCCACCACTCCCTGCGTGAAAAACATCCCCCGCATATCTCCCTTAAACTTTCCCCCTCTCACCTTGAACCTGTGCCCCCCTTGTAATCGACACTTCCACCCTGGGGAAAAAGCCTCTGACTATCCACCCTGTCTGTGCCTCTAATAATTTTGTAGACCTCTATCAGGTCTCCCCTCAACCTCCGAGTTTCCAGTGAAAACAATCCTAGTTTATTCAACCTCTCCTCTTTACTCAAGACAGTTTACTTTAGAATATATTCTTGAATGCACACTCAGGATTCCTCCCACAGTCTGAAAGACATGCTGGTTAGATGCACGTGCTAAATTCTCCCTCAGTGTGCCCGAACAGGCACTGGAGTGTGATGACTGGGGGATTTTCATAGAAATCATAGAAACCCTACAGCACAGAAAGAGGCCATTAGGCCCATCGAGTCTGCACCGACCACAATCCCACCCAGGCCCTACCCCCACATCCCTACAGATTTACCCACTAATCCCTCTAACCTACGCATCTCAGGACACTAAGGGGCAATTTTCTTTTAGCACGGCCAATCAACCTAACCCGCACATCTTTGGACTGTGGGAGGAAACCGGAGCACCCGGAGGAAACCCACGCAGACACGAGGAGAATGTGCAAACTCCACACAGACAGTGACCCAAGCCGGGAATCGAACCCAGGTCCCTGGAGCTGTGAAGCAGCAGTGCTAACCACTGTGCTACCGTGCCACCCTTTTCACAGTAACTTCACTGCAGTGTTAATGTAAGTTTACTTGTGACACTAATAAATAAACTTTTCAAACTTAAAGAGTAACGAGAGTTGGGCAATAAATGTCAAGCGTGCCAGGAACGCTCGAATATTACAAATTAATTATTTAAACCTCCCCGAAAGTCCTATCCCATTTTGTCACAGTGAAGCAGGATTAGTCCTCCGGAGTGAAGTACTCTCAGGCTCTCAGCTTGGGGTTACTGGAGGTTGAGAGGAATTAATTCAGAACTGGGGGTAAAGTTTGATGGAGATCTTTGCTCCGTTAAGTTTGCACAGACTGACCAAGAATCCACTTGACACATTTTTGAACACAGGCCCTGGTTGTTGAGTCGGGAGCTGATTTGCTGCAACTGAGCGGTGGAATCTGTTATATCCACCCGAGAGCCTTTGTCTCACGTCTCATCCAAAAACACAGCACCTTTTGTCTAATTGGCCCCTCGGGTGTGAATGCTGCTGGCAATTGTCCAGCAATTATTGTCCTTTGTCCATAAAGATAAAGGTGGCACAGTGGGTTAGCACTGCTGCCTCACAGCGTCAGGGACCCGGGTTCGATTCCCGGCTTGGGTCACTGTCCATGTGGAGTCTGCACGTTCTCCCCGTATCTGCGTTGCTTTCCTCCGGGTGCTCCGGTTTCCTCCCACAGTCCAAAGATGTGCAGGTTTGATGGATTGGCCATGCTAAATTGCCCCGTCGTGTCCAAAGATGTGTAGGTTAGGGGGATTGGCCATGCTAATCTGCCCCTTAGTATCCAAAGATGTGTAGGTTATGTGGATTGGCTATGCTAAATTGTCCCTTAGTGTCCAAAGATGTGTAGGTTGTGCGGATTGGCCATGCTAATCTGCCCCTTAGTGTCCAAAGATGTGTAGGTTATGTGGATTGGCCATGCTAATCTGCCCCTTAGTATCCAAAGATGTGTAGGTTATGTGGATTGGCCATGCTAATCTGCCCTTAGTGTCCAAAGATGTGGAGGTTAGGTGGATTGGCCATGCTAAATTGCCCCTTAGTGTCCAAAGATGTGTGGGTTAGATGGATTGGCCATGCTAAATAGTCCCTTAGTGTCCAAAGATGTGTAAGTTAGGTGGATTGGCCATACTAAATTGCCCCTTAATGTCCAAAGATGTGCAGGTTAGGTGGATTGGCCATGCTAAATTGCCCCTTAGTGTCCAAAGATGTGCAGGTTCGGTGGATTGGCCATGCTAAATTGCCCCTTAGTGTCCAAAGATGTGCAGGTTAGGTGGATTGGCCATGCGAATCTGCCCCTTAGTGTCCAAAGATGTGCCGGTTAAATGGATTTGCCATGGTGAATGTGCGCGGTTACAGGGATAGGGCGGTAGAGACGGCCTGGGTACGATGCTCTGTCAGAGAGTCAGTGCAGACTCGATGGGCCAAATGGCCCTGTTCTGCACTGTAGGGATTCTATGTCTCTGTCTAGGTGCTGGTGGTGAGGTCTAACCGAGTGACATGCTTGTCCATTTTATTTCTTTATTCTTCCTTCCATTGGATGTGCGGGTTGCTGCCGACCAGTATTTATTGTCCATTCCTAGTTGCCCGAGGGCAGTTGAGAGTCAACCACATTGCTGTGGCTCTGGAGTCACATGTAGGCCAGACCAGGTAAGGACTGCAGATTTCCTTCCCTAAAGGGACATTAGTGAACTAGATGGGTTTTTCCCAACAATCGACAATGGGTCGTCAGTAGATTCTTAATTCCAGATAATTCTTATTGAATTCAAATTCCACCATCTGCCGTGGCGGGATTCGAACCCGGGTCCCCAGAACATTAGCTGAGTCTCTGGATTAATAGTCTAGGGATAATACCCCTGGGCCCTCGTCTGGTGGTGCTGAGCACCGCCGCTCCACAGGAGTTCGACAGGGTTTCCAGCTGAACTGCAAAAAAAATGAGGGCTATGCAATCTAAACCGCAGTGGTGTGTGTGGTTGTACGAAGGAGCAACCTCTTCACCTTGACATCCAATCCATGAAGGTAAATTATTTCTCCTTCTTACCGCACTGGAGAGATTGCAGTGCAGGGTGATGGATGATGTTATGCGACCTTGGGTGAACCGGAAGGCGGTAAATCCTGGAGGTGTCACACCTGAAGCTCGAGTTAGGGCCACGGCCAATCAAAGCACAAGTAGCTGAGGTGGCACGATGCTAACACGGGTGCGCTCAAAGCCGAGAGGGATGGTGCTTTTCAATAATGATCAAATCCGTCACCAAGGATACTGTTAGCAGGACAGCTACATCTTTCCGAAAAAGATCGAATAACTATCCGATATGATCATTTAATATAAACATTCAAACTCTTCTTTACTTCACAACAAGGATTTAAAAGTGAAGTTGCTGTGAAAATCCCCCAGTCGCCACACTCCAGCGCCTGTTCGGGTTACACTGAGGGAGAATTTAGCAGCAGGTCTTTCCAGCGTGTTAACCAGCACGTCTTTCGGACTGTGGGAGGAAACTGGGGAGCACCCGGAGGAAACCCACGCAGATGCGGGGAGAATGTGCAAACTCCACACAGGCAGTGACCCAAGCCTGGAATCAAACCCGGGTCCCTGGCGCTGTGAGGCAGCAGTTCATAAGATATAGGAGCAAAATTAGGCCATTCGGCCCATCGAGTCTGCTCCGCCATTCGATCATGGCTGATATGCTCCTCATCCCCATTTTCCTGCCTTCTCCCCATAACCCTTCAACCCATTACCGATTAAAAATCTGTCTAACTCCTCCTTAAATTTACTCACTGTCCCAGCACCCACCGCACTTTGGGGCAGCGAATTCCACAGATTCACAACCCTTTGGGAGAAGTAGTTTCTCCTCAATTCTGTTTTAAATTTGCTGCCCCTTATCCTAAGACTGTGATCTCTCGTCCTAGAATGCCCCACAAGAGGAAGCATCCGCTCCACGTCTACTTTATCCATACCTTTTATCATCTTGTATACCTCAATTTGATCTCCCCTCATTCTTCTAAATTCCAGAGAGTATCGGCCTAAACTGTTCAATCTCTCTTCATACGACAAACCCCTCATCTCTGGAATCAATCTAGTGAACCTCCTCTGAGCTGCCTCCAATGATACTACATCTTTCCTCAAATAAGGGGACCAAACTGTACACAATACTCCAGGTGCAGCCTCACCAAAGCCTTGTATAGTTGCAACAATACTTCCTCACCTTTATATTCTATTCCTTTAGCTATAAATGCCAACATCCCATTCACTTTCTTTATTATCTGCTGTACCTGCATGCTAGTTTTCTGTGACTCATGAACGAGGACACCCAGATCCCTCTGCACCAGAGCACCCCGAAGTCTCTCCCCATTTAGATAATAAGTCGCCTTCCCATTTTTCCGACCGAAATGCATGACCTCACACATGCCCATGTTAAACTCCATCTGCCACATTCTGGCCCACTTTCCTCATCCATTCATATCCATTTTGTAAGGTTCATATTTCCTCATTGCAACTTACTGTGCTAACCACTGCGCCACCGTACCGCCCGGAAGTGGCTCCAAGTTTAAGGAGGGTATGGGGTGCATGCTGGATCTAAGCTACTAACGGACTAAAAACCGGTCTGTATGGTTCAGTACCAGTCGCACTCAGGATCATCTTTATTAGGGTGAAATCTGTTTAAAAGATCATTTACCCAATTGATACTATCAGTGATTCACCAGGGAATTGACTGTGTAACCTCGGTGACACACATGAGGTTTGGTGGAACAGATGGAAAGGAGTTCTGACTTCACAACATCTCATTGGAAGTTGACTACTAATGGCCTCCATGGGGTACAATGCGGAAGTATCAATATCCATCATAAAGCTAACACGGAGGAATGATTAATGCCACTTTGCCTTTGTCACAAGCCAAATATAAACGATCATTAAGAAAGGTTACATAGGAGCAGCCCCTCGAGCTTATTCCGCCATCATTCAATCAATCATTTCCATCTTAATTTCATCTCCCCGCCTTGGTTTTGTAATCTTCGATAGGGGCAGTAAGGTGGCACAGTGGTTGGCACTGCTGCCTCCCAGTGCCAGGGACCCAGGTTCGATTCCCGGCTTGGGTCACTGTCTGTGTGGAGTCTGCACGTTCTCCCCTGTGTCTGCGTGGGTTTCCTCCAGGTGCTCCGGTTTCCTCCCACAGTCTGAAAGATGTACTGGTTAGGGTGCATTGATGTGGAGATGCTGGCGTTGGACTGGGGTGAACACAGTAAGAGTTTTAACAACACCAGGTTAAAGTCCAACAGGTTTATTTGGTAGCAAAAGACGAAGGAGCAGCGCTCCGAAAGCTAATGGTATTTGCTACCAAATAAACCTGTTGGACTTTAACCTGGTGTTGTTAAAACTCTTAGGGTGCATTGGCCATGCTAAATTCTCCCTCAGTGCACTCGAACAGACGCCGGAGTGTGGCGACTAGGGGATTTTCACAGCAACTTCATTGCAGTGTTAATGTAAATTTTGTCCTTCATCGCTAGAGGGATGGAGCTGTATAAGGATATACCCAGTCTACTCAATCTCTCATAAACCAGCCCCCTCGACTCCGGAATCAACCTAGTGAATCTCCTGTGCACCCCCTCCAATGCCAGTATATCCTTTCTCAAGTAAGGAGACCAAAACTGCACACAGTACCCCAGGTGTGGCCTCACTAGCACCTTATACAGCTGATCCCTATAAACTAGGGTATATTAATAAATAAACTTAAACAGAGGTAGAGCTAAGGCCTAATCCAGGAGTCGAATCCATGCTTGCTTCTACACACTGCTCCGTCCAACACTACATTGAGGTGTAGTCATGTGGTTTCTGACATCACTGTGTGGGAGGTACTGTACTCAATCACGTATTAACTCTCAATGTGTTAGATTACAATGGACGTATTGGATTTCTTGACACTATTTTCAAGAGAAGTAGGAGAGATATCCTGGGCCCATTTTTATTCTTCCTAAGTTTAAGTTTACGTTTATTTATTATTGTCACAAGTAGGCTTACATTAAGACTGCAATGAAGTTACTGTGAAAATCCCCAGCATTACCACAAATAAGTTACCTGGTCTTTGTTTCATTGCTGTTTGTGGGAGTTTACTGCGTGAAAATTTTCAACCCTGATGGATACAAGAACATAAGAACTAGGAGCAGGAGTAGGCCATCTGGCCCCACGAGCCTGCTCCGCCATTCAATAAGATCATGGCTGATCTTTTCATGGACTCAGCTCCACTTACCCGCCCGCTCACCACAACCCTTAATTCCTTTACTGTTCAAAAATCTATTTACCTTTGCCTTAAAACCATTCAATGAGGTAGCCTCAACTGCTCCACTGGGCAGGGAATTCCACAGATTCACAACCCTTTGTGTGAAGAAGTTCCTCCTCAACTCTGTCCTAATTCTGCTCCCCCTTATTTTGAAGCCATGCCGCCCTAATTCTAGTTTCACCCGCCAGTGGAAAAAACCTCCCTCCTTCTATCTTATCTATTCCCTTCATAATCTTACATGTTTCTATAAGATCTCCCCTCACTCTTCTGAATTCCAATGAGCATGGCCCCAGTCTACTCAGCCTCTCCTCATAAGCCAATCCTTTCAACTCCGGAATCAACCTAGCGATTCTCCTCTGCACCCCCTCCAGTGCCAGTATATCCTTTCTCAAGTAAGGAGACCAAAACTGTACACAGTACTCCAGGTGTGGCCTCACCAGCGCCTTATACAGCTGCAACATAACCTCGCTGCTTTTAAACTCCATCTCTCTAGCAGTGAAAGACAAAATTCCATTTGCCTTCTTAATTACCTGCTGCACCTGCTTTTTGTGATTCCTGCACAAGGACACCCAGGTCCCTCTGCACAGCAGCATGCTGCAATTTTTTAACCATTTAAATAATCGTCCATTTTGCTGTTATTCCTACCAAAATGGATGACCTCACATTTACCAACATTGTACTCCATCTGCCAGACCCACACCCACTCACTCAGACTACCTATATCCCTTTGCAGACTTTCAGTGTACTCTGCACATTTTGCTCTACCACTCATCTTAGTGTCAGCTGCGAACTTTGACACACTACACTTGGACCCCAACTCCAAATCATCTTTTAATAATTGTAAACCATTGCGGTCCCAACACTGATCCCTGAGGCACACCACTAGTTACTGGTCGCCAACCAGAAAAACATCCATTTATCCCCACTCTTTGCGTTCTGTATGGGGAGCAGAGTAGTACAAACTTCGGACAGGGTGTCGTATAGTGTCTCTATATCTATACATAGCATCCAGCTAATAAGTAGTTGCGTTCGCAATTTTTATATATTTAAAAGGGTTGCAGGTTGCTTTAAGAGCTGATCACATGATTACATGACAGTTCAGAGGAAGCTGTAAAGTGCTTTGTGACATCCTGAGGTCCTGAAAGTTCTTTCTTAAAGCCACCCATTCCAGTCCCAAGACTCTGTACTTAACCTGGTGCAGGATTGCATGTGTGGGAAGTAGAGGACAACAAAGGAGATGATCCTTCCATCACCAATTCCTGGAGCCCCAGGCCCGGGTGATTGTGAAGCCTCGGCCTCAATTAAAGCCTGTCACCTGTCCGAAGGCCACCAAGATGCAGTAGATTGGGACGGGCAAGCGAGGAAAGTTGCTGCTTCTGGAGCACCTGGGGAAATGGTCTCCAGGGAAGGGAAGGGAGAGAGGAGGTGGGGGAAGGCTGAGATTAAGCCCAATATGTCCCTGATATATATCATAGAATCATAGAATCCCTACAGTGTCCAGGGGGCTATTCAGCCCATCGGGCCTGCATTGACTCTCCAACAGACTATCTCCCTCGGACCCATCCCTGCCCTATCCCCATAACCCTGCGTATTTACCCCACGAATCCCTCTAACCTCCACCTGTTGGGACACAAAGGGGCAACTTAGCATGGCCAATCCACCTAACCTGCACATCTTGGGACACCAAGGGACAATTTGGCATGGCCAATCCACCCTAACCCGTAGTTAGGGGGATTGAGGGAGGAAACTGCGGGAGGAAACCGGAGCATCCGAAGGAAACCCACGCAGACACGGGGAGAACTTGCAAACTCCACACAGACAGTGACCCAAGCCGGGAATCGAACGCAGGTCCCTGGCGCTGTGAGGCAGCAGTGCTAACCACTGTGCCACCATGCCACCCTGAAGAACAGAGTGGTACAAACTGCAGACAGGGTGATATATCGTGCCTTCAAATGTATACATAACATCCAGCCAGTAAGTATTAGGCAACCTGGGTGGCACAGTGGCACAGTGGTTAGCACTGCTGCCTCACAGCACCAAGGACCTGGGTTCGATTCCCAGCTTGGGTCACTGTGTGGAGTTTGCAAGTTCTCCCCGTGACTGCATGGGTTTCCTCTGGGTGCTCCGGTTTCCTCCCACACTCCAAAGATGTGTGGGTTAGATGCATTGGCCATGATAAATTGCCCCTTAGCGTCAGGGGGACTAGCTAGGGTAAATGCCTGAGGTTATGGGGATAGGGCCTGGGTGGGATTGTTGCTGGTGTAGACTCGATGGGCCGAATGGCTTCCTTCTGCACTGTAGGGATTCTAGGATTCTATGATTCTATTAACAACTCATGGAGTCATATAGTCATTGAGGTTTACAGCATAGAAACAGGCCCTTCGGCCCAACTTGTCCATGCCATCCTTTTTTTTAAAAAAACCCTAAGCTCGTCCCAATTGCCTGCATTTGGCCCACATCCCTCTATACCCATCTTACCCACGTTATATATTTAAAAGGGTGGCAGGTTGCTTGAAGAGCTAATCACATAATTCGATGGCGATGTCGTTTGGGTGTTGCCACGGGCTGCTGTTTCACTTTCAGTTGTGTGATCTGTACAGTGCAGGGAACATCTCCTTCAATAAACCCGTCATACGTTAGTTTGAATATCGGTGTGAAAGCCATACTTTTTCCTTTTGATAAAACGCACAACCGCTGACATAATGTGGTGGACCTCAGTTGTGCCTTTGTCCTATATGGACCACCGTTGTGTGTGCTTGTCATACCTGGACACATCCCCTTCCAGTTTGGTTCCTCCCCTCGGCACCTAGTATAAAGGTGGCTGTCTCCTCCCCCTTGTTCAGTCCAGGTCGGTTATATGTTGGGATCTGCTCCTGATTCTGTTGTGAATAAAAGCCTACACTTATATTGGCATATCGGTAGTCTTTCGCCTTATTGATAGCGCATCACATAGTTAGGACATAGTAAGAATTTTAACAACACCAGGTTAAGGTCCAACAGGTTTATTTGGTAGCAAATGCCATTAGCTTTCGGAGCGCTGCTCCTTTGTCAGATGGAGTGGAAATACACTCCATCTGACGAAGGAGCAGCGATCCGAAAGCTAATGGCATTTGCTACCAAATAAACCTGTTGGACTTTAACCCTGGTGTTGTTAAAACTCTTACTGTGTTTACCCCAGTCCAACGTCAGATGGAATGGATTTGCACTCCATCTGACGACGGAGCAGCGCTCCGAAAGCTAATGGCATTTGCTACCAAATAAACCTGTTGGACATTAACCCTGGTGTTGTTAAAACTCTTACTGTGTTTACCCCAGTCCAACGCTGGCATCTCCACATCATAGTTAGGACATTACAGCAATGGCTAACTGGCATTATCAGCTGAAGGGTTGCTGCAAAGAAGATTAAAAACATCAAACCGCTTAAAGCCTGCCAAGATTGGCAGGTTATAGACAGCAGTATGGTCCCCCTGAGTAACTGCATAAAAGCAGAGTTTAATCCTCTGTACGGTGCAGTTTGGAAAAGCATTAACTCTCAGCAGTTAGTGGCAGAGAGGCCCCACAACAATAAATCAACTGGGCACTGTGGAGTTGTACATAAAGTCAAGTCTCAGATATGATGGAGAACATTAATAATGTAAGTTACTGTATATATACACACACACACACTCACACACGCAGCTCCATCGACCACTTCTATACTTACTGATTAGAGGCCAAATGGAACAGACAGCCTTAGGACGTGGAGAAGTGCAGGTGTTCAGTTAACACAGGATCCTGCAGAGCAGGAGGCCATTTGGCCCATTGCTTCTGTGCTATCGCTTCGGAAAGAGCTATCCTGTTAGCCCTGTTCATCCCACCTCCCCTCAGAGTCCTGCAGGTTCTTCTCCTTTTCCAGCATTTAGCCAAACAACCTTTCGAAAGTGATGATTGAATCTGCTTCCACCGCCCTGCCAGGGTGTCCCATCGCAACAACTCGCTCTGTAAAACAATACAATTCTCTTCAAGCCCTCCCTCCCCTCCCCGCCCCTCTCATCATTTCACCCATTATTTTAAATACGACTCTTTTGGCTTGAACCATAGAAGCCCTACAGTGCAGAAGGAGGCCATTCGGCCCATTGAGTCTGCACTGACTCTCTGAAAGCATCTTACCCAGAAACCTACCCCCTGCCCCGCCCTCCATTAACTCCCAAGCACTTACCATGGCCAATCCATCTAACCTGCGCATCTTTGGACAAAAAGCTGCAATTTAAGTTTATTTATGAGTGTCACAAGTCAGGCTGACATTAACACTGCAATGAAGTTACTGTGAAAATCCCCTAGTCGCCACACTCCGGCGCCAGTTCGGGTAACACTGTGGGAGAATTTAGCATGGCCAATCCACCTAACTCTCACATCTTTGGAGTGTGGGAGGAAACCCACACAGACACAGGGAGAACGTGCAAACTCCACGCAGACAGTGATTCAAGCCGGGAATCGAACCCGAGTCCCTGGCGCTTTGAGGCAGCAGCGCTAACCACTGTGCCACCGTGCCACCTGAATTTACCATGGCCAATCCCCCGAATCTGCACATCTTTGGACACTAAGGGGCAATTTAGCATGGCCAATCCACCTAACCTGCACATCTTTGGACACTAAGGGACAATTTAGCATGGCCAATCCACCTAACCTGCACATCTTTGGACACTAAGGGGCAATTTAACATGGCCAATCCACCCTAACCTGCACATCTTTGGACACTAAGGGGCAATTTAACATGGCCAATCTACCTAACCTGCAGACCTTTCAACGCTAACCATTGTGCCACAGTGCCGATAAACCCCTCCCGACTTCCTTCCTCCTTGTAAACACCCCTCCCCAACCAGTAACACCTTCCACTCCAGGTAAACCTCCCTCTCCTCCTGGTAGACTCCCCTACCATCCTGGTAACCCCCAGCCCTGAAGGTAACTACCTCCCAGTAACCCTCTGTCACCCCAGTAACACCTCAACTCCAGGAAAACTCCCGTCCCTTTCCTCCATTGGCCCTCCAGGTAGCCCGCTCCCCTCCAGGTAGCCCCCTCTCCTTAAGTAGCCCCCTTCCCTCCAAGTACTCCTCTTTCCTCCGGGTAGCCCCCTTCCCTCCAGGTAGCCCCCTCCCCTCCAGGTAGCCCCCTCCCCTCCAGGTAGCCCCCTCCCCTCCAGGTAGCCCCCTCCCCTCCAGGTAGCCCCCTCCCCTTCAGTAGCTCCCTTCCCTCCAGGTAGCCCTCTTCCATCCAGGTAGCCCCCTTCCCTCCAGGTAGCCCCCTTCCCTCCAGGTAGCCCCCTCCCCTCCAGGTAGCCCCCTCCCCTCCAGGTAGCCCCTTCCCCTCCAGGTAGCCCCTTCCCCTCCAGTAGCTCTCTTCCCTCCAGGTAGCCCTCTTCCATCCAGGTAGCCCCCTTCCCTCCAGGTAGCCCCCTTCCCTCCAGGTAGCCCCCTTCCCTCCAGGTAGCCCTATTCCCTCCAGGTAGCCCCCTCTACTCCAGGTAGCCCCCTCCCCTCCCCTCCAGGTAGCCCCCTCCCCTCCAGGTAGCCCCCTCCCCTCCAGATAGCCCCCTTCCCTCCAGGTAGCCCCCTCCCCTGCAGATAGCCCCCTTCCCTCCAGGTAGCCCCCTCCCCTGCAGGTAGCCCCCTGCCTTCCAGCTAAGCCCCTCCCCTCTGGTATCTCACCTCATACCAGCAGCTGACCTCATTGGCTGTTGAAATACCCTAAGGCCCCGCCCCTCTGAGGGAATTGTCCAATCAGCAAGTCAATGGAGTTTGGCAATATGTTAACAATGTATGTTAATGACGTATGTCAGCATGTTAATGAAGTTCGTCCACATGTTAATGAGGCCTCTCAGTATGTAAATGAGATCTATCAGCAGGTCCACGAGACCCGGCAGTATGTAGATGAGGTCGACAGCATCTTAACGAGGTCTGGCACAATGTTAATGATGTCCGGTGGTATGCTAATGAGGTCTGACAATATGTTAACGAGCTCAGACTGCATGTTAATGAGGTCCAGCAATTAAAATAACTCATTGTCTCAGATAGGCTGTAGTGGATGTGTTTAGTACGCAGTCACATCCCTCACTCCAGTAAGAGACCCACATCTTAACATTTACCCCAACCAAACCCTAACACTAACACAAGAAACTAGAAGCAGGAGGAGGCCATTCGGCCCTTCGAACCTGCTCCACCATTTATTTTGATCATGGCTGATCATCAAATTCAATTCCTGATTCCCCCCCTTCCCCCCATATCCCTTGAGCCCCAAGAGCTATATCTAATCCCATCCTGGAATCACGCAACGATTTGTCTTGTAAGACGTCTCACAACACCAGGTTAAAATCCAACAGGTTTATTTGGAATCACGAGCTTTCCGAGCACTGCTCCTTCGTCAGATGAGTCCGAAAGCTCGTGATTCCAAATAAACCCATTGGACTTTAACCCGGTGTTGTGAGGCTTCTTACTGTGCCCCACCCCAGTCCAACACCGGCATTTCCACATCAACGTTTTGCCTTGTTCTGACGTCCCTGTGTCTGTAGAAGCTATCACCCCTTTAGGACACTGTTGCCTGGGTCCTAACACGCATCAAGTCCTGTTCACACACTAAACCCTCTGCTCGCCTACCCACGCTGGCTCCCTTGTGGCATCTTAACGAGGTCTGGCACAATGTTAATGATGTCCGGTGGTAGGCTGGACCAAATTCCAAAATAGGGCGGCACGGTAGCACAGTGGTTAGCACTGCTGCTACACAGCTCCAGGGACCTGGGTTCGATTCCTGGCTTGGGTCACTGTCTGTGTGGAGTTTGCACATTCTCCTCGTGTCTGCGTGGGTTTCCTCCGGGTGCTCCGGTTTCCTCCCACAGTCCAAAGATGTGCTGGTTAGGTTGATTGGCCAAGCTAAAATTGCCCCTTAGTGTCCTGGGATGCATAGGTTAGAGGGATTAGTGGGTAAATATGTAAGGATATGGGGGTAGGGCCTGGGTGGGATTGTGGTCGGTGCAGACTCGATGGGCCCAATGGCCTCTTTCTGCGCTGTAGGGTTTCTTCTAAGATTTGGAATTCCAAAATAGTTGAAAGCTCAGTCAAGAGCTTTCTGTTACTTGTTCCTCGGATTAAGGCGGAGTCTATTACACTAAGGAAGCGTTGACTGGTTGCCGTGACGGCGGCCGAGTTCTCACTGTGGGCCAGAGGAACAGGTTGAGGCCATTCAGCCCCTTGAACCTGCTCTCCCATTCTGTATAATTGAAGCATAACCTCCCTACCTCTGTATTCAATTCCCCTGGTGGTAAAACGTAGGCCCGATCTCCTCAATCTCTCCTGATAGCACAATCCCCACATCCTCCGAATCGCTTGAATGAGCCAACATTTCTCTTCCGCCGAGGCAAGTCAACCCTTCCATGGGAAGAGAGATGAAAGCTGTACGCGGTATTCCGGGTGTAAGTCTCAACCAAAGCCCTTTACAAGTGCAGCAAGAACCTCCTTACTCGCGCACAATCCCGTCCCTCTGTAACAAAGGTCAGCACACCGTTTGTTGTGGAGTTGAGTTTGTAAAGAATGTTTGTAAATTGTGTAAAAGAATTGCAAAAATTGCTGGAGGGAACAAAAAACAGTGTGTGGTCCCTTTAAGAAGCTGGTTTAGTGTCAGTGCTTGGATGTTTAAAACACAGGGTACACAGATTGCAACATTTGTAACGAGGACCAAGCATCAGGGTTGCCTTGGTAACAGGCTTTGCAGGCTTTTGCGTTTAAAGAAGACACTCAACTATCAGGAACCTACCTATCAAATTTAAATTTGCCTTTGTTGACAACATCCGACCAATCCTGGTGTAGGAAAGTGGATAGGTCATCAGGGATATAAAAATAGGAACTCAACTGCCTACCTTCAGTTCAGTTTAGTGAGTTCAGTTCAGTTGAGTGGAGCTGAAAAGCTGCCACCTCTCAACACGTGGAGAGGGCAAGGGCAGCTCCCTGCCAGCTTAAAAATATCTCTTAAGAGAAGTCTCCACCTATCTACCAGAAGGGTATCAAATCAAAAAGAATTTAATGACAGCGACATCAACAGGAGAACTTCAAAAGTTTTTCCAAAGTCACAAAACCTGTTTGTATATATTTTTCGAGAGTAACTCGGTTAGTATTATTACTGTCTTGGTAATGAATGATCCTTGTATTTATTTGAACAGCATTCCAGTCGAACCTTACTTTGGGTTTCCTCCGGGTGCTCCGGTTTCCTCCCACAAAGATGTGCGGGTTAGGTTGATTGGCCATGCTAAAAAATTAGTGTCCTGAGATGCGTAGGTTAGAGGGATTAGCGGGTAAATATGTAGGGATATGGGGGTAGGGCCTGGGTGGGATTGTGGTTGGTGCAGACTCGATGGGCCAAATGGCCTCTTTCTGCACTGTAGGGTTTCTATGATTCTAGGATTCTATGATTCTAATTGATATATCACTAGTTTAGTTAAAGTTCCAGGTTGGTTCAATAAATAACTTGTTAATTGTTCACTTAAAGTGAGTATCGGGTCTTTCTTTTAATGACCCTCTAAACGTCAATGAAGGATAGTTAACACCTTCCCAAACACATTTAACAGCTTACGAAGAGGGGTAAAGGATATTAACCTCTGCGTCCTAACATGTTTGCCTTCCTAATTACTCGTTGTGCCCGCGTGTTAATTTGGTACAAAGATGTACAAACCCCTCTGAGTAAAGACAGACACCGAATTCTCCGACCTCGCCAGCCGCTGGGATTCTCCAGTCCTGCTGCAGCCAATGGAGTTTTGGTTGAGCACCAAATTCTCTGTTCTCGCCGGGGGCAGGGATGGGACGAATGAGATCGGAGACACTAAAACTCAGCAGGATTGGCAGCGTCTGTGGAGAGAGAAACGGAGCGAATATTGCAAGCCCAAGATGACTCTTCAGCCTAATCCCACAGAAAAGTCATCTGGGGCTGGAAATGTTGACTCTGTTTCTCTCTCCACAGACGCTGCCAGACCTGCTAAGTTTTCTTCCAGTATTTTCTGCCTTTATTTCAGATCTGCGGCATCCACATTATTTTGCTTCTGTCTCTCCAAACACGGGTTCCGGTCCTTAAATCTGGGACACTCGGGGACCGAGGGGTTTCGGATATTGTCGGGTCGGGAAGTTCAAAGCCGTGTGTTGTTCAGGTCGAGCGGGGTCAAGGGTTGCTTGGAGGGTGGGTAAGAGAGGTTCGCCTAGCGGCGAAGGTGATGATTAGTCTGGAGCCACACTGCGCCAACGCAACGCCAAGTTCAATTATCCAGGTACATAAGATTGATGCATGGGACATTCTAATAAAATGTTCAGTTTCAGACCCTGCCAGTTTTTGGGTAACTGGGTTTGAGATACCACTACCTGAACATGACCTGAACAGTTCCAGAAAAGTGGCCACAGGTGACCAAGAAGGCACATGGCATGCTTGCCTTCATCGGCCAGTGCGTTGAGTACAGGAATTGGGAAATCATGTTGCAGCTATATAAAACCTTGGTCAGGCCGCATTTGGAGTATTGGGTGCAGTTCTGGTCGCCGCACTACCAGAAGGATGTGGAAACTTTGGAGAGAGTGCAAAGAAGGTTCACCAGGCTGTTTCCTGGTCTCGAGGGTGTCGGCTATGAGGAGAGGTTGGATAAACTAGGATTGTTTTCACTGGAAAGACAGAGGCTATGGGGAGACCTGATAGAGGTCTACAAAATGATGAGGGGTATACACAGGGTGGATAGTCAGAGGCTTTTTCCCCTGGGTGGAAGTGTCAATTACAAGGGGGCACAGGTGAGAGGGGGAAAGTTTAAGGGAGATGTGCGGGGGAAGTTTTTCACGCAGAGAGTGGTGGGTGCCTGGAACGCGCTGCCAGAGGAGGTGGTGGAAGCAGGCACATTAGCAACATTTAAGGGGCATCTGGATGGGTACATGAATAGGGAGGGAATAGAGAGATACAGACCAAGTCAGGCAGAAGGGTTTTTTTTGTTTAGTTAGGGCATCATGATCGGCACAGGCTTGGAGGGCCGAAGGGCCTGTTCCTGTGTTGTACTTTCAGAGTCATAGAGTCATAGAAGTTTACAGCATGGAAACAGGCCCTTCAACCCAACTTGTCCATGCCGCCTCTTTTTTTAAACCCCTAAGCTAATCCCAATTGCCCGCATTTGGCCCATATCCCTCTATACCCATCGTACCCATGTAACTATCTAAATGCTTTTTAAAAGACAAAATTGTACCCACCTCTACTACTACCTCTGGCAGCTTGTTCCAGACACTCACCACCCTCTGTGTGAAAAAATTGCCCCTCTGGACCCTTTTGTATCTCTCCCCTCTCACCTTAAACCTATGCCCTCTAGTTTTAGACTGCCCTACCTTTGGGAAAAGATGTTGACTATCTAGCTGATCTGTGCCCCTCATTATTTTATAGACCTCTATAAGATCACCCCTCAGCCTCCTACGCTCCAGAGAAAAAAATCCCAGTCTATCCAGCCTCTCCTTATAGCTTAAAGCATCAAATCCCGGTAGCATCCCAGTAAACCCCTTCCGCACTCATGGAAATCATCATAGAAACCCGACAGTACAGAAAGAGGCCATTCGGCCCATCGAGTCTGCACCAACCACAATCCCAATCCCCATATCCCTACATATTTTACCCACTAATCCCTCTAACCTACGCACCTCAGGACACTAAGGAGCAATTCTAGCATGGCCAATCAACCTAACCCGCACATCTTTGGACTGTGGGAGGAAACCGGAGCACCCGGAGGAAACCCACGCAGACACGGGGAGAATGTGCAAACTCCACACAGCCAGTGACCCAAGCCGGGAATCGAACCCAGGTCCCTGGAGCTGTGAAGCAGCAGTGCTAACCACTGTGCTACCGTGCCGCCCAATCTTTCTAGCTTAAGAATATCAATAATATTTCTTTGTTCTTTAACAGTTACTAGAACCTCGCCTTTTACAAAATATTCTGCTTTTCTCAGTCCAAAGGGGACAAGTTTACATTATCTTCCATCAACTGACATAACTCAAGAGATCCTTAGGGCAGACCAGTTTCAAGCAAGGGCTCGTGGACCCGGCTGCAGGCATCTGCAGGGCAGCCACCACCATCACTTTGCCGGGCAAACGGCAGTCTGTGTGGACCCGATTTCTAACTCTCCGAGTGAAGCGGGCGGCTTTCGAACGGGTTTTAAATTTCACCCGTTGGTGGTGGTTAATGAATGCTCGACCTCCACCCGGCTGGCAGTGCAGTGCTCCCTCTAGTGGCCTGTCAGAAACTGCAGCCACTCTCACAGAAAGAGAAGATAGGGGCAGGAGGAGGCCATTCGGCCCTTCGAGCCTGCTCCGCCATTCATCACCATCATGGCTGATCGTCCAACTCAATAGCCTGATCCCATCTTCCTCTCATATCCTTTGATCCCCTTCGCCCCAAGTGCGATATCTAACTGTTTCTTGAAAACATTCAACGTTTTGGCCTCAGCTGCTTTCTGTGGTAGTGAGTTCCATACATTCACCACCCTCTGGGTGAAGAAATGTCTTCTCATCTCTGTCCTAAATGGTCTATGCTGTATCCTCAGACTGTGATCCCTGGTTCTGGACACTCCCACCATCGGGAATGTCCTTCTTGCATCTACCCTGTCTAGTCCTTGTTAGAATTTTATCGGTTTCCAAGAGATCCCACCTCATTCTTCTGAACTCCAGCGAATATAATCCCAACCGAATCAATCTCTCCTCACACATCAGTCCCGTCATCCCTGCTAGTCCCCTGACACTAAGGGACAATTTAGCATGGCCAATCCACCTAACCCGCACATCTTTGGACACTAAGGGGCAATTTAGCACAGCCAATCCACCTAACCGGCACATCTTTGGACACGAAGGGACAATTTAGCATGGCCAATCCACCTAACCTACACATCTTTGGACACTAAGGGGCAATTTAGCATGGCCAATCCACCTAACCGGCACATCTTTGGACACTAAGGGACAATTTTGCATGGCCAATCCACCTAACCTGCTTATCTTTGGACACTAAGGGGCAATTTACCATGACTAATCCACCTAACCTGCACATCTTTGGACACTAAGGGGCAATTTAGCATGGCCAATCCACCTAACCGGCACATCTTTGGACACTAAGGGACAATTTTGCATGGCCAATCCACCTAACCTACTTATCTTTGGACACTAAGGGGCAATTTAGCATGGCCAATCCACCTAACCTGCACATCTTTGGACACTAAGGGGTAAGTTAGCACGGCCAATCCACCTAACCAGCACATCTTCGGACTGTGGGAGGGAACCGGAGCACCCGGAGGAAACCCACGCAGACACGGGGAGAACGTGCGGACTCCACACAGACAGTCACCAGAGTCCGGAATCGAACCCGGCTCCCTGGCGCTGTGAGGCAGCAGTGCTGACAGTGAATATGCAACTGATAGACATAGCAACGCTCGACTGAAACACTGTTCTGGGGTTGTGTTACGTCATTGGAAGAATTTACAAGGAATGCATTTGAAAAGGTGACATTGCGGGGAATTTATATTTCGCAGCCGGATGCCTCGGTCAGCCAAGGATAACAGATTGTGGCGTTGTATCGCTCCCTCTTTAGCATTCGCCTGAATTCCCGACTTCCCTCCCTGGTGCCAGGAATTCCAGTGAGTGATACGCAGCTCAGCTGTTGTTGGGATTTCTCACTGTTTGATTCACACCAGTAAGAGTTTGGCTAATAAATAAATGATCAATGTTTGCTTCTTGTGTGGCTGCCGTTTTCGCTGCTGGTTAATTCATGCTGCTTCTTCTGTTTATTTCCCCCATTGCTCACCTCGGTTTTCGATTTGTGTGTTGGCTTTGCGAGACGTTTCCAGCTCCTCCAATCGGAGCTTCCAGAGAGTGGGAGGCTTCTCCCTGGGAAAGCTGGCAGAGTGAGAGATGACCTCATTGATTCTGAACAGGGTGGACACTTTAAGGGCAACATTTTCCAGACCTGTCGATACTCCTTTTCCAGTCCCACCCATGGCGACCCCCCCCCCCCCCCCCCCCCACGTCGCCACTGGGTCCCCATCAGCAGAGGGTGTGAACAATGGGCAAACGCGTTGCCAGCATGGCGGGGGCTTCCACTCCCACCCCCTCCTCCACCCCCTCTTCTCACCCCTCCCCCACCCTTTACCCCTCCATGCCCCTCCCTCTGCCCCTCCCCCACTCCCTCCCTTATCCCATACCCCCTCCACCCCCTCCCCCCACCCCCTCCCCCCATGCCCTCCCATCCACCCCTTACCCCCTCCATGCTCTTCCCCCTCCCCCTATCCCTTACTCCCCTCCACCCTCTCCCCCCACACCCTCCCCACCCTTCCACTCCTTCCCCCCACACCCTCCCACCCACCCCTTACCCCCTCCATGCCCTTCCCCCACACCCTCCCCCATCCTTTCCCCCCATGCCCCCCCCTCACCCCCCTCCCCCACTTCCTCCCCTACCCCTTACCCTCTGTACACCCACCCCCTCCCCCCACCCTTGCCCCCTCCACTCACACCCTCCCCCCCACCCCTCCACTGCCTCCCCTATACACCCTCCCTCCATGCCCTTTCCCCACCTCCTCTCCCCCCACCCCTTACGCCCCTCCATGCCCTCCCTCCACACCCTCCCCCTCCCACACACACCGACCCCCCCACCCGCAACCGTCACAAAATAAGCGTGGGGTGGTGGCAGGCGTGGAGGGGATGGCGGTGAGGGAGAATCCCACCCTAAGAGGTTGTTTCCCCGAGAATCTAGAGCAAGGGTACACGGTCTCGGGAGATGGGGGTCGGCTGCTTAGGACTGAGGTGAGGAGAAACTACTTCTCTCTAAGAAACTTTGGCGTCCTCTATCAAAGGTTAACACCCCACCTCCCGGTCGGTTTCATTCCGAGGCTTATTGCAGGGTTAGAGGTCACGAGAAAGCAAGATTTTAAAAACAAAAGTTAAAAGAGCAATTGACCCGTCTGCAGTTAGTTGACGTTTGCAGCACCTTCCGTGGGATTCCCCATCCCCACACGATCGAGAGAGCTGGCTTTGTTCCCCATCTCATGCGATGGCTTCTCCTCCTGAACCATTGCCTCCATTGTTACACTTCCCCAACACAAGGATCTATCCTTGTCCCCCCCCTCCCTTCCCATCTATATCTCCCCTTGACAATATAGTCTGGAAACACGGGTTCCATGTCTCCACAGACCATAAGACCATAGGATACAGGAGCAGAATTAGGCAACTTGGCCCATCGAGTCTGCTCCACCACTCAATCATGGCTAATATGTTTCTCAACCCCATTCTCCAATCTTTTCCCCGTAACCTTTGATCCCCTTACCGATCAAGAACCAATCTCTATCTCCAATATACTCAATGACCTGGCTTCCACAGCCTTCTGTGGCAATGAATTTCACAGATTCACCACCCTCTAGCTGAAGAAATTCCTCCTCCTCTCGGTTCGAAAGGGCCGTTCCTTTACTCTGAGATCAGAGAACATCAGAACTGGAAGCAGGAGTAGGCCACCTGGCCCCTCGAGCCTGCTCCGCCATTCAATAAGATCATGGCTGATCTTTTTGTGGACTCAGCTCCACTTACCCGCCCGCTCACCGTAACCCTTAATTCCTTTACTGTTCAAAAATGTACCTATCCTTGCCTTAGAAACATTCAATGAGGTAGCCTCAACTGCTTCACTGGGCAGGGAATTCCACAGATTCACAACCCTTTGTGTGAAGAAGTTCCTCCTCAACTCAATCCTAAATCTGCTTCCCCTTATTTTGAGGCCAAGCCCCCTCGTTCTTGTTTCACCCGCCAGTGGAAACAACCTCCCTGCTTCTATCTTACCTATTCCCTTCATAATCTTATATGTTTCTATAAGATCCCCCCTCATTCTTAGGTTAGGATTGTTTTTGCTGGAGTTCAGACGAATGAGGGGGGATCTCATAGAGACTTATAAAATTCTAACATGACTGGACAGGGTAGATGCAGGGAGGATGTTCCCGATGGTGGGGGTGTCCAGAACCAGGGGTCACAGTCTGAGGATTCGGGGTAAACCATTTAGGATGGAGGTGAGGAGACATTTCACCCAAAGAGTGGTGAGTCTGTGGAATTCATTACCACAGGAATGTATTCAAGAGGCGGCTGGATATAGCACTTGGGGCGATGGGATCAAAGTTTATGGGGAGAAAGCAGGATTAGGCTATTGAGTTGGATGATCAGCCATGATCGTGATGAATGGTGGAGCAGGCTCGAAGGGCCGAATGGCCTCCTCCTGCTCCTATCTTCTATGTTTCCACGTTTCTTCTGAATTCCAATGTGTATAGCCCCAGTCTACTCAGTCTCTCCTCATAAGCCAACCCTCTCAACTCCGCAATCAACCTAGTGAATCTCCTCTGCACCCCCTCCAGTGCCAGTATATCCTTTCTCAAGTAAGGAGACCAAAACTGTACACAGTACTCCAGGTGTGGGCTCACCAGCACCTTATACAGCTGCAACATAACCTCGCTGTTTTTAAACTCCATCCCTTTAGCAATGAAGGACAAAATTCCATTTGCCTTCTTAATTACCTGCTGCACCTGCAAACCAACTTTTGTGATTCATGCACAAGGACACCCAGGTCCCTCTGCACAGCAGCATGCTGCAATTTTTTAAATAATAATCCATTTTGCGGTTATTCCTACCAAAATAGATGATCTCACATTTACCAACATTGTACTCCATCTGCCAGACCCTCGCCCACTCACTCAGACTATCTATATCCCTCTGCAGACTTTCAGGGTCCTCTGCACACTTTGCTCTGCCACTCATCTTAGTGTCATCTGCGAATTCTGACACACTACACTTGGTCCCCAACTCCAAATCATCTATGTAAATTGTAAACAATTGCAGTCCCAACAATGATCCCTGAGGCACACTACTAGTCACTGATCGCCAACCAGAAAAACACCCATTTATTCCCACTCTTTGCTTTCTGTTAGTTAACCAATCCTCTATCCATGCTAATACATTACCCATAACACTGTGCACCTTTATCTTATGTAGCAGCCTTTGGTGCGGCACCTTGTCCAATGCCTTCTGGAAATCTAGATACACCACATCCAACGGCTCCCTGTTGTCCACTGCACGTGTAATGTTCTCAAAGAATTCCACCAAATTAGTCAACCATGACCTGCCTTTCATGAATCCATGCTGCGACTTACCAATGGGACAATTTCTAGCCCGGGTTCTCCTCGTGTCTGCGTGGGTTTCCTCCGGGTGCTCCGGTTTCCTCCCACAGTCCAAAGATGTGCGGGTTAGGTTGATTGGCCAGGTTAAAAAAAAAGAAGAAATTGCCCCTTAGAGTCCTGAGATGCGTAGGTTAGAGGGATTAGCGGGTAAATATGTGGGGGTAGGGCCTGGGTGGGATTGTGGTCGGTGCAGACTCGATGGGCCGAATGGCCTCCTTCTGCACTGTAGGGTTTCTATGATTCTATGATTCTATGATTCTATGTCTCGCTAATTCTTCCTTGATGATTGATTCAAGCATTTTCCCTACTACAGAAGTTCAGCTAACTGGCCTATAGTTACCCACCTTTTGTCCACCTTTTTAAACAGTGGCATCACATTTGCTGTTTTCCGATCTGCAGGAACCACTCCAGAATCCAGCGGATTTTGGTAAATTACCACTCGTGCATTTGCTATTTCTCCCGCCATCTCTTCTAGTACCCTGGGATGCATTCCATCAGGACCAGGAGACTTGTCTACCTTTAGCCCCATTAACTTGCCCAACACTACCTCTTTCGTGATAATGATAGTTTCTAGGTTCTCACCTGCCATAACCTTCCTGTCATCAATTTTTGGCATGTTATTTGTGTCTTCCACTGTGAAGACCGACACAAAATAGAACCATAGAACCATAGAAAATTACAGCTCAGAAACAGGCCTTTTGGCCCTTCTTGTCTGTGCCGAACCATTTTATGCCTAGTCCCACTGACCTGCACTTGGACCATATCCCTCCACACCCCTCTCATCCATGAACCCGTCCAAGTTTTTCTTAAATGTTAAAAGCATTTACCACTTTATCCGGCAGCTCATTCCACACTCCCACCACTCTCTGCGTGAAGAAGCCCCCCCTAATATTCCCTTTAAACTTTTCTCCTTTCACCCTTAACCCATGCCCTCTGGTTTTTTTCTCCCCTCGCCTCAGCGGAAAAAGCCTGCTTGCATTCACTCTATCTATCCCCATCAAAATCTTATACACCTCTATCAAATCTCCCCTCAATCTTCTACGCTCCAGGGAATAAAGTCCCAACCTATTCAATCTCTCTCTGTAACTCAGCTTCTCAAGTCCCGGCAACATCCTTGTGAACCTTCTCTGCACTCTTTCAATCTTATTTACATCCTTCCTGTAACTAGGTGACCAAAACTGTACACAATAAATACCTTGGCCATTTCCTCCTTTCCTGTTATTACATCCCCCTTCTCGCCCTCTAAAGGGCCAATGTTTACTTTAGCCACTCTTTTTTGTTTTATATATTTGTAGAAACTTTTGCTATCTGTTTTTATATTCTGAGCTAGTTTACTCTCAAAATCCATCTTACTTTGCTTTATAGCTTTTTTCGTGGCTTTCTGTTGACCTTTAAAGTTTTTCCAATCCTCTAGTTTCCCACTAATCTTTGCCACTTTCTATGCATTTTCTTTCAGTTTGATCCCCTCCTTTATTTCCTTAGATATCCATGGCTGATTATCTCTTTTTCTACAGTCCTTCCTTATCACTGGGATATACTTTTGCTGAGCACTGTGAAAGATCGCTTTGAAAGTCCTCCACTGTTCCTCAATTGTCCCACCATAAAGTTTTTGCTCCCATTCTACCTTAGCCAACGCCTCTCTCATCCCATTGTACTCTCCTTTGTTTAAGCACAAGACACTGGTTTTGGATTTTACCTTCTCACGCTCCATCTGTATTTTAAATTCAACCATACTGTGATTGCTCCTTCCGAGAGGATCCCTAACTGTAAGATCATTAATTATTCCCGTCTCATTACATAGGACTAGATCTAGGATAGCTTGCTCCCTCGTAGGTTCCATTACATACTGTTCAAGGAAACTATTGCGGATACATTCTATGAACTCCTCCTCAAGGCTGCCTTGGCCGACCTGGTTTGACCAATTGATATGTAGATTAAAATCCCCCATGATAATTGCTGTACCATTTTTACATGCATCAGTTATTTCTTTGTTTATTTCTCACCCCACCGTGATGTCATTATTTGGTGGCCTATAGACTACGTCTATCAGTGACTTTTTCTCCTTACTATTTCTAATTTCCACCCAAATGGAATCAACCTTTTTTCCCATAGAACCTATATCATCTCTCACTACTGCCCTGATGTCATCCTTAAATATCAGAGCTACACCACCTCCCTTACCTTCCTGTCGGTCCCTCCGAGCAGTCTGATACCCTTGGGTATTCAACTCCCAGTCGTGACCATCCTGCAACCATGTCTCTGCAATGGCCACCAAATCATACTCGTTCGCGATGATTTGTGCCGTCAACTCATTTATCTTGTTTCGAATGTTAGGTTAGGATAATTGGCCATGGTAAAATGTGTGAGATTACAGGGATAGGGTGAGGGAGAGCACCTGGGTAAGATACTCTATCAGAGAGTCGGTGCTTACTCGATGGACCAAATGGCCTTCTTCTGCACTGTAGGGATTCTATGATTCTATGTTGCCAATAATTAACTAAATTGAAAACTATCAGATCCAATAAAGTGAGATAAATGATCCACTTTAAAATGGGAACATGCCTTAGAATCTTAAAGTCATAGAATCCCTACAGTGCAGAGGGAGGCCATTCAGCCCATCGAGTCTGCACCGACCACAATCCCATCCAGACTTTATCTCCATAACCCCATGTATTTACCCTCCTAATCCCTCAACACTAAAGGTCAATTTAGCATGGCCAATCAACCTAACTTACACATCGTGGGACACTAAGGGGCAATTTAGCATGGCCAATCCACCTAACCTGCTCGTCTTTGGACACTAAGGGGCAATTTTGCATGGCCAATCCACCTAACCTGCTCGTCTTTGGACACTAAGGGGCAATTTACCACGGCCAATCCTGCATTTGCTTTGTTAGATGTTTTATAATTTGGTCACACCTGTCTCCTCACTTGTCCTTTACTCCCCAGGTGAGATTGACCGGTGCGGCTGCAAGGCTCTCAAGCAAGGGACTGGAGCACAAGCGAAGACCATCTCCTGTACAACACATCACTCCGCATTGGCCATAGGTGTCTGCAGTCATAACTCTGAGTTTATGTTCCCGGTTTTGTATCCCCTGCTGATCACAATCCATTTCCCAAACAGGATGAGATGATAAGTGGGCGAGAAGGATTAACGCAGCCCAGAAAAGCAAAAAGTACTTCAGCCAACACAAAGAATG
Source organism: Mustelus asterias (assembly GCF_964213995.1). Lineage (NCBI taxonomy): Eukaryota > Metazoa > Chordata > Chondrichthyes > Carcharhiniformes > Triakidae > Mustelus > Mustelus asterias. Next base: position 10,392,561 of record NC_135819.1, on the reverse strand, counting down.
CTACAATGATGATGTACTCAACTTGGCAATGATATGAATTTACAGCCACAGTGTAAAAAGCAGCAATGTTTACTTTTATTCTTCTGCTTGTTAACGATTTATCGCAGCGAATGTCTCTCCCCGGCATTCACACTAGAATGAGGACCCCCCCAACTCCACCCGCCTCCCTCCCTCAACCCTTCAACCGCTTGCTAATCCCCAATGCCAAATTAAGCCATTCCCCTTGCAACAAATCCCTTGTACCAGAAAGATTCAGGTCAGCGAGCCTCCAGCAGGCCATCACAATTCTTCTTCATTACCTGGGGAGCCATCGATTGCTGGTAATATAGCCCAAGGCACGGCCAGTAAGTCACTCAAACTGTTAGGCGACAAAAAGGATTGCAAACAAATGGCACGCTTTAGCAATGCAGTTAGCGTTGTCTCATTAAATAGAACATAGAACATAGAACAGTACAGCACAGAACAGGCCCTTCGGCCCACGATGTTGTGCCGAGCTTTATCTGAAACCAAGATCAAGCTATCCCACTCCCTATCATCCTGGTGTGCTCCATGTGCCTATCCAATAACCGCTTAAATGTTCCTAAAGTGTCTGACTCCACTATCACTGCAGGCAGTCCATTCCACACCCCAACCACTCTCTGCGTAAAGACCTACCTCTGATATCCTTCCTGTATCTCCCACCACGAACCCTATAGTTATGCCCCCTTGTAATAGCTCCATCCACCTGAGGAAATAGTCTTTGAACGTTCACTCTATCTATCCCCTTCATCATTTTATAAACCTCTATTAAGTCTCCCCTCAGCCTCCTCCGCTCCAGAGAGAACAGCCCTAGCTCCCGCAACCTTTCCTCATAAGACCTACCCTCCAAACCAGGCAGCATCCTGGTAAATACTCAAGAACCAACTAATTCCACCTTAACTGCGCATCACACATAATCCTTTTCCAGGGTGAAAAGTCCTGTGTGAGTTCTGGCGGATATTAGAAGGAAGATCATTTGGCGTCTGCACCGTGTTTGAGGTGGGGGCGTGAGTGCAGCCAAAGCATTTTACAGGGAAGTCATGTTGGAGTTATATAGAACTTTAGTGAGGTCACAGCTGGAGCACCGGGTGCAGTTCTGGTCGCCACATTGTAGGAAGGATGTGATTGCACTGGAGGGAGTGCAGAGGAGATTCACCAGGATGCTGCCTGGGATGGAGCATTTCAGTTATGAAGAGAGATTGAATAGGCTTGGGTTGTTTTCTCTGGAGCAGAGAAGACTGAGGGGCGACCTGATCAAGGTGTTCAAGATTATGAGGGGCATGGACAGAGTGGATAAGGAGCAGCTGTTCCCCTTAGTTGAAGGGTCAGTCACGAGGGGACATGGGTTCAAGGTGAGGGGCAGAAGGTTTAGGGGGGATTTGAGGAAAAGATTTTTTACCCAGAGGGTGGTGACGGTCTGGAATACACTGCCTGGGAGGGTGGTGGAGGCGGGATGCCTCATATCCTTTAAAAAGTATCTGGATGAGTACTTGGTGCATCATAACATTCAGGGCTATGGGCCAAGTGCTGGCAGATGGGATTAGGTTGCAATTCAGGTGTATCTAATGTGTCGGTGCAGACTCGATGGGCCAAATGGCCTCTTCTGCACTGTGTGATTCTATGATATTACGATTCTAGGATTCTATAGGACATTTCCATAGCGGTAGAAGAGGAAGATAGGAACATGTTTGAAGTTGGTTATTGCAGACACACAGGGCGGGATTTTCTGTCCACACCCTTGCATGGGCCTGTCCCACCCGCTATGATTCCCTTGGTGGGCAGGACGGGAAAATTCCACCCATAAAATCAGAGTTCTGGCGGCACAGGAGGAGATCCCATTGGGTTATACTGGCTCCCCGTAGAGCAATTCAGCCAATCACCCTTGCTCAATCCACCGTTGCCCTCCAGATTTATTTCCTTCAGTGTCCGTCCAGTCTCCAACTCGAAGGACTTGAAGAAGGAATAATGGAATGAAGGTGGGTTGGCATTGCGCTAATCGAGATCTCAGGACAACCCAAAGGGGCTTCAGAGCCAATGAAGCTGTCATGGGCACAGCTAATTCTCACACAGACAGATCCCACAGACGGAAAATGGAACAATGACGGAGCAATCTGATTTCTAGTACAGTTGAGGATATATATTGACAAAGCAAATGGGGAGAACTGATGTTGCTCTTTTACAAGAGGGGACAGACAGGAGGCCCATTTAGAGTCCCATCCAACAGATGGACCGCAGCAAGCTAACGGCATCCATTGAGGCTGGGGACATGAAGGGAAGAATTACTTGTGCACATATCAAGATACACTCCAAGGTGAGATGATGGCCTCGTGGTATTATCATCAATCCAGAAACTCAGCTAATGTTCTGGGGACCTGGGTTCGAATCCCGCCCACAGCAGATGGTAGAATTTGAATAAAAAATATCTGGAATTAAGAATCCACTGATGACCCATTGTCGATTATCGGAAAAACGCATCTGGTTCACTAATGTCCCTTTAGGGAAGGAAATCTGCCGTCCTTACCCGGTCTGGCCTACATGTGACTCCAGAGCCACAGCAATGTGGTTGACTCTCAACTGCCCTTCAGCAACTAAGGATGGGCAATAAATGCTGACCCAGCCAGCGACGCCCATGTCCCACGAATGAATTTAAAAAATAACCTGAGTAAAGATCGATTTCTGGTCTCTTCCTTCAATAAATGGTTGTAAGATGTTTCACATAGAATCACTACAGTGCAGAAGGAGGCCATTCTACCCATTGAGTCTGCACTGACTTAGCATCTTACTCAGGCCCTGCCCCTGGAACACCATACATTTATTAATCCCCCTACCCTACACATCTGTAGACACTAAGGGGCAATTTAGCATTCTTAATCTCTCTAATCTACCATCATCCCGGTACCAAAGAAAAGCCAAGCAGCGTGCCTTAATGACTATCATACAGTAGCTCTGACATCCATCATTATGAAATGCTTTGAAGGGCTAGTCCTGGCACGAATAAATTCCAGCCTCCTGGGCTACCAGGATCCACTACAGTTTGCCTATCGCCGCAACAGGTCCACAGCAGATGCCATCTCCCTGGAATCCTGGAACCCTGGAACCCTGGATAACAAGGACACCTATGTCAGACTCCTATTTATTGACTACAGCTCAGCCTTCAACACCATTATTCCCACAAAACTCATCTCCAAACGCTGTAACCTGGGCCTCGGCACCTCCCTCTGTGACTGGATCCTGAACTTCCCAACTCACAGACCACAATCAGTAAGGATGGGCAACAACACCTCCTCCACGATCATCCCCCCACTGGTGCCCCACAAGGCTGTGTCCTCAGCCCCCTACTATACTCCTTATACACCTATGACTGTGCGACCAAATTCCCCTCCAATTCGATTTTCAAGTTTGCTGACGACACCACCGTAGTGGGTCGGATCTCAAACAATGACGAGGCAGAGTACAGGAATGAGATAGAGAATCTGGTGAACTGGTGCGGCAACAATAATCTCTCCCTCAATGACAACAAAATGAAGGAGATTGTCATCGACTTCAGGAAGTGTAAAGGAGAACATGCCCCTGTCTACATCAACGGGGGAAAAGTGGAAATAGTCAAGAGCTTCAGGTTTCTAGGTGTCCAAGTAACCAAAAACCTGACCTGGCCCCCCCAGGCCGACACAAAAGTTAAGAAAGCCCATCAATGCCTCTACTTTCTCAGAAGACTAAGGAAATTTGGTGTGTCCACTACGACTCTCATCAACTTTTACAGATGCACCATAGAAAGCATTCTTTCTGGTTGTATCACAGCTTGGTATGGCTCCTGCTCTGCCCAAGACCGCAAGGAACTACAAAAGGTCGTGAATGTAGCCCAATCCATCACGCAAACCAGCCTCCCATCCATTGACTGTGTCTGCACTTCCTGCTACCTCGGCAAAGCAGCCAGCATAATCAAGGCCAGTTCATCATGTAAACCATTTCTTTGTGGGCAGTCTAGAGGGAGCTTTATTCTGCGTCTAACCAGCTGTCATTGAGTAAAGATGTTTCCACTGTCCCGCACTAACAAACCGACTTTGATAAAGGTATAACTTACAATGGAAAAATAAATCCCCCGACAAGAAAACAAGAGAATGATAAAGATTAATTCGCCCTTCAATCCAAATAACCAGCTGTCTGGAAAAAGTTCTGTCACTCATCATGTGCAGTGAGTGTGCATCACTCAATGATGCATTCACAACCTTCTTCGCAATTCCTCGTAGAATTCAAAGACATCAATGTCTGCCAACATCCCCTCTGTGGCACCTTGAGAAACTTGCTGAGGTTACGCTCAATCCACTTGGCAAAGTGAATAGAGGGACAGACGAAGGGCGAGAGAGAATGAAAATTAGATGGGGAGAGGGGGTGGGGAAGAAATTTCCCCTGAACTCCTGATTGGATTTATTACTGGGCGTCACGGTGGCACAGTGGTTAGCGCTGCTGCCTCACAGCGCCAGGGACCCAGGTTCGATTCCGGACTTGGGTAATTGGCTGTTCGGAGTCTGAACCGTTCTCCCCGTGTCTGCGTGGGTTTCCTCCAGATACTCCAGTTTCCCCACAGTTCAAAGATTTGTGGGTTAGGTGGATTGGCCATGCTAAATTGCCCCTTAGCGTCCAAAGGTGTGCAGGTTAGGTGGATTGGCCGTGCTAAATTGGCCCTTAATGTCAGGGGGACTAGCAACTGGTGGAGTGACAATAATCCTTCCCACAATGTCAACAAAATGAAGGAGATTGTCATCGACTTCAGGAAGCGTAGAGGAGAACATGCCCCTGTCTACGTCAAATGGGACGAAGTGGAAAGGGTTGAGAGCTTCATGTTTTTAGGTGTCCAGATCACCAACAACCTGGCCTGATCTCCCCCATGCCGACACTATAGTTAAGAAAGCCCACCAACGTCTCTACTTTCTCAAAGGACAAAGGAAATTTGGCATGTTAGCTACGACTCTCACCAACTTTTACAGATGCATCATAGAAAGCATTCTTTCTGGGTGTATCACAGCTTGGTATGGGGCTCCTGCTCTGCCCAAGACTGCAAGAAACTACAAAAGGTCATGAATGTAGCCCAATCCATCACACAAACCAGCCTCCCATCCATTGACTCTGTCTACACTTCCCGCTGCCTCGGCAAAGCAGCCAGCATAATTAAAGACCCCACGCACCCCGGACATTCTCTCTTCCACCTTCTTCCTTCGGGAAAAAGATACAAAAGTCTGAGGTCACGTACCAACCGACTCAAGAACAGTTTCTTCCCTTCAGACTTTTGAATGGACCTACCTCGTGCTAAGTTGATCTTTCTCTACACCCTAGCTATGACTTTAACACTACATTCAAAGTTTTATTTATTATTGTCACAAGTAGGCTTACATTAACACTGCAATGAAGTTACTGCGAAAATCTCCTAGTCATCACACTCGGGCGCGTGTTTGGGTACACTGAGGGAGAATTTAGCACGGCCAATGCACTTAACCAGCACATCTTTTGGACTGTGGGAGGAAACCGGAGCATCCGGAGGAAACCCACGCAGACACAGGGAGAACGTGCAAACCCCACACAGGCAGTGACCCAAGCGGGGAATTGAATCTGGGTTCCTGGTGCTGCGAGGCAGCAGTGCTAATCACCGTGCCACATTTTCTGCACTGTCTCCTTTCCTTCTCTATGGCCTCCTTCTGCACCGTAGGAGTTCTATGATTCTATGACTCTTCCGTCGGGATAAAGATACAAAAGTCTGAGGTCGCGTACCAACCGACTCAAGAACAGCTTCTTCCCTGCTGCCGTCAGACTTTTGAATGGACCTACCTCGCACTAAGTTGATCTTTCTCTACACCCTAGCTGTGACTGTAACACTACATTCTGCACCTTCTCCTTCCCTTCTCTATGAACGGTATGCTTTGTCTGTATAGCGCGCAAGAAACAATACTTTTCACTGTATGTTAATACATGTGACAATAATAAATCAAATCAAATCAAATCAATGTGTTCCCAAAACTATCAAAGAAACTTACAACAAAGGATGATTTCATTTAAACTGGCCTTGAATGAGCTTATGTCAAACATAAGAACATAAGAAATAGGAGCAGGAGTAAGCCATCTAGCCCCTCGAGCCTGCCCCGCCATTCAATAAGATCATGGCTGATCTGAAGTGAATCAGTTCCACTTACCCGCCTGCTCCCCATAACCCCTAATTCCCTTCCGATCAGAAATCCATCTATCCGTGACTTAAACATATTCAACGAGGTAGCTTCCACCACTTCAGTGGGCAGAGAATTCCAGAGATTCACCACCCTCTGAGAGAAGAAGTTCCTCCTCAACTCTGTTCTAAACTGACCCCCCTTTATTTTGAGGCTGTGCCCTCTAGTTCTGGTTTCCTTTCTAAGTGGAAAGGATCTCTCCACTTCTACCTATCCAGCCCCTTCATTATCTTATATGCCTCTATAAGATCACCCCTCAGCCTTCTAAACTCCAACGAGTACAAACCTAATCTGCTCAATCTCTCCTCATAATCTACACCCCTCATCTCCGGTATCAACCTGGTGAACCTTCTCTGCATTCCCTCCAAGGCCAATATATCCTTTCACAAGTAAGGGGACCAAAACTGCACACAGCATTCCAGCTGCGGCCTCACCAATGCCTTGTACAGATGCAGCAAGACATCTCTGCTTTTATATTCTATCCCCCTCGCGATATAGGCCAACATCCCATTTGCCTTCTTGATCACCTGTTGTACTTGCAGACTGAGCTTTTGCGACTCATGCACAAGGACCCCCGGGTCCCTTTGCACAAACCTGCCAGCTTTAAAAATCTTGGTGGTCATCTTGCACTCCTGGATGAGCACTGTCACAGAAATGTAGAGAGTTGAAGGCTCAGAAAGAGGCCACTTGGCCCGTCGCGTCTGCGCCACCAATGTCAACTGTCAGCCATGTTATTTCATGGGCGGCACAGTGGTTAGCACTACCGCCTCACAGCGCCAGGGACCTGGGTTCGATTCCCGGCCTCGGGTCACTGTCTGTGCAGAGTCTGCACCTTCTCCCCGTGTCTGCGTGGGTTTCCTCCGGGTGTCTCCGGTTTCCTCCCGCAATCCAAAAATGTGCGCATTAGGTTGATTGGCCGTGCTAAATTGCCCTTTAGTGTCCCGGGATGTGATAGGTTAGAGGGACTAGCAGGATAAATATGTGGGGTTACAGGGAAAGGGGCTGGGTGGGATTGTTGTCAGTGCAGGCACGATGGGCTGAATGGCCTCCTTCTGCACTGTAGGGATTCTATGATAGATCCTGTCTCCCAATAACTTCAGAGCGATGGGGTGCATTTGACGGGTTGTGGTGGGGGAGATGCCTTGAACATCCACCTCCGCAGAAGGTGAGTCAGCTAGAAGTCGACCCACTTTGTACAGGACCATACTGTAGCCAGTCTATGCTGGGGTTGAGTTAAGTTGCTTTATTATTAGACTACACTTGCTCTATCATGTACAATATCAGACTCTGTGCCATCATAGAGGTACTGGAGAAGGTGATGCAGAACTGAAAAGTTATGCCTCTCTAGTTAATTGGAAGACAGTTATGACATTAGCCCCAGTAATCTCTGGACTACTCGCCAATGGGCGAGTAGTCCAGAGATTACTGGGGCTAATGTTCAAAAGACACGCGTTCAAATCCCACCACAGCAGCTCATAGAGTTTGAACTCAATTGATAAAATCTGTCATTTAGGGTGGCACAGTGACTCACACTGCTGCCTCACAGCTCCAGGGACCCAGGGTCACTGTCTGTGTGGAGTCTGCACGTTCTCCCCGTGTCTGTGTGGGTTTCCTCCGGGTGCTCTGGTTTCTTCCCACACTCCAAAGATGTGCAGTCAAAGTCCCCTTAGTGTCCCAAGATGTGTAGGTGAGGTGAATTGGCCATGGTAAATTGCCCATTCATGTCCCAAGGTGACCATTTGGGTGGATTGGCCATGCTAAATTGCCCCTTAGTGTCCCAAGATGTGCAGGTTATAGAATCGCAGAATCTACAGTGCAGAAGGAGGCCATTCAGCCCATCGAGCCTGCACTGACAACAATCCCACCCAGGTCCTATCCTCACAACCCCACATATTTACCTTCTGAATCCCCCTGTCACTAAGGGGCAATTTAGCATGGCCAATCAACCTAACCCGCACATCTGTGGGAGGACTGTGGGAGGAAACCGGAGCACCCAGAGGAAACCCATGCAGAGACAGGGAGAATGTGCAAACTCCGCAGAGACAGTGATCCAAGCCGGGAATCGAACCCGGGTCCCTGGCGCTGTGAGGCAGCAGCGCTAACCACTGTGCCACCGTGCCGTTCATGTGCAGTTTGGGTGGATTGGCTAAATTGCTCCTGAGTGTCCCAAGATGCGCAGGTTAGGGGGATTAAAAATTGTATGGGGTTACGGGGATAGGACATGGGGACCTGAGTAAGATGCTCTGTCAGTGTAGACCCATTGGGTCAAATGGCCTCCTTCTGCACTGTACGTATTATATGTCCTCATTGATTGGTTAGCCATGGTAAATGTGTGACGTTACAGGGATAGGGCAGGGAGAGCGCCTGGGTAAGGTACTCTGTCAGAGACTCAGTGCTGCCTCGATGGGCCAAATGGCCTCTTCTGCACTGTAGGGATTCGAAGGAAGAATCGGGCTGGAATCTTTTCTCCATAAAAGCAAAGATTGAGAGATGAGCTGATGGAGTTCTTTGATCTTTCGTTGGATATCTCGGTCACTGGCCAATCACCAATTGCCCTCGAACTGAGTGAGTATCTCACTCATGGCCATTTCAGAGGGCAATTGAGAGTCAACCTCATTGCTGTGGCTCTGGAGTCACATGTAGGCCAGACCAGGTAAGGACGGCAGATTTCCTTCCCTAAAGGACATTAGTGAACCAGATGGTTTTTTACAACGATCAATGATAGTTGTCATGGTCACCATTATGGAGACTAGCTAAATTGTTTAGCCCAGATTCTCAGAGAATAAGGGTGGATTTTCCAGTCCCACTCATGTAGGCATTATTACCGGCGTGACAGGAAAATCTGGAGAGCGGCCAACATTTAATTGACTTTCCAAATTTTCCCGTCCCGCCCTAGACGATGCAATGCACAGACGGATGGGGGAAATCCCGCCCTGAGAAAGGGTTGGATGGGACAGACACAGAGATGATGATTCGTTTGGATTGGAGATCGGAACTAGCTGCATAAATATAAGATAGTCATAGGTTCCCCACAGGGCAGAAGGAGGCCATTTGGCCCATCGAATCTGCACTGACCATGATCCCACTCAGGCCCTATCCCCGTAACCCCATGTATTTGTTTTGACTTGATTTGATTTGATTTATTATTGACACATGTATTGGGATACAGTGAAAAGTATTGTTTCTTGCGCGCTATACAGACAAAGCATACTGTTCACAGAGAAGGAAAGGAGAGAGTGCAGAATGTAGTGTTACAGTCATAGCTAGGCTGTAGAGAATCGGTTGGTACGTGTCCTTAGACTTTTGTATCTTTTTCCCGATGGAAGAAGGTGGAAGAGAGAATGTCCGGGGTGCGTGGGGTCCTTGATTATTCTGGTTGTTTTTCCGAGGCAGCGGGGAATGTAGACGAAGTCAATGGATGGACAGGAACAAAATCGGGCCCAACCTTTCCCGATGAAGCTGGTTTACGCTGATATTCGCCCACCTCTGACAATGCCCTGAGTGACAGTATGTGTTTCTGAAAGGAAATGGAGGGGGGGGGGGGGGTGTTGCAATCTAGGTTAAACCAGCACAAAGCAGTTTCTTCCAAAGGACCCCTCGCCAACGCCAGACTTAACACCTCACCCTAAAAGCGGGGAAGAAGATAAATGGGTTAATTATGAATCACATCGCAGGTATTAACCTCCGCCACTTCTTCCACTTTAAGATTCATGACATGGTAAAGAGTTTCTCCAATCCCAGTTCAGCCCCTTTGACATCCCCGGCTGTCACCGTGCATTTAGATCATCATTCTGTCACAGATTTGAGTGTGTTTTTTAAATAATTATCATTAAAAATAACACTCTCATTTGTTATTGAACATTTCTAATAAAGGTTTCTTTTGATTGTGAACGATTGGTTGGTATCCAGGAATGTGAAAAATCACAGGGAATTTAAATCAGTTATTTGGTAATCCGGAACTTGAATATTGTGGAAAAAAGAGACATCTTGTTGAAGTTTTTTATCTTTTTTTTGATTTGATTTGATTTATTATTGTCACATGTATTGGGATACAGTGAAAAGCATTGTTTCTTGCGTGTTATACAGACAAAGCATACCATTCATAGAGTACATAGCGGAGAAGGAAAGGTTAGATGGATTGACCATGCTAAATTGCCCCTTAGTGATTTGATTTGATTTGATTTATTATTGTCACATGGATTAACGTACAGTGAAAAATATTGTTTCTTGCGCGCTATGCAGACAAGGCATACCATTCATAGAGAAGGAAGGAGAGAGTGCAGCATGTAGCGTTACAGTCATAGCTAGGGTGTAGAGAAAGATCAACTTACTTTGAGGTCAGTCCATTCAAAGGTCTGATGGCAGCAGGGAAAAAACTGTTCTTGAGTCGGTGGGGACGTGACTTCAGACTTTTGTATCTTTTTTCCTGACGGAAGAAGGTGGAAGAGAGAATGTCCGGGGTGCGTGGGGTCCTTCATTATGCTGGCTGCTTTGCCAAGGCAGTGGGCAGTGTAGACAGAGTCAATGGATGGGAGGCTGGTTTGCGTGCTCACCGGGACAAATCCAACAACCAAACTTCAAACTATCAGAACAGTTTATCATACAGGGGAAAAGGGAAAGGAAAAGGCTGAGGGAGGGGTGTACAAAATTATGAGGGACATTGATAGGGTGGCGAGGAAGAAACCTTTCCCCTTAGTAGAGGGGTTAATAACCAGGGGGCAGAGGAGGTGATGGCCAAGTGGTATTATCGCTAGACTATTAATCCAGAAACTCATCTAATGCTCTGAGGACCCCGGTTCGAATCCCGCCACGGCAGATGGTGGAATTTGAGTTCAATAAAAAATATCTGGAATTAAGAATCTACTGATGATCATGAAACCCATTGTCGGAAAAACCCATCTGGTTCACTAATGACCTTTAGGGAAGGAAATCTGCCGTCCTTACCAGGTCTGGCCTACATGTGACTCCAGAGCCACAGCAATGTGGTTGACTCTCAACTGCCCTCGAGTAACTAGGGATGGGCAATAAATGCTGGCCCAGCCAGCGACGCCCATGTCCCAGGAATGAATGTAAAAGAAGAGCTTTAAGAGAAGAGGCAGGAGATTTAGAGGGGATTTGAGGAAAAACATTTTCACCCAGAAGGTGGTGGGAATCTGGAACTCGCTGCCTGAAAGGGTGGGAGAGGCGGGAATCCTCACAACATTTAAGAAGCATTTAGATGGGCACTTGAAATGCCATAGTACACAAGGCTACAGACCAAGTGCTGAAAAATGGGATTAGAACAGATAGGTGCTTGGTGGCCGCGCAGATACGATGGGCCGAAGTATCTCTCTCTGTGCTGTAAAACTCCATGACTCTAAAAGCCTTGCTAACATTTTTCAGTTATATAATACTTACAGCAGCTCAACTGGTGTTTCTGCTCCACACCACCCCCTGCCCACCCTCCGACATTTCGCTCCACTATACCCCAATCCTGTCTCCTTCATGTTTATCTCGTTTTCCCTTCGGGAAGAACAGGACGAATCTTTCTCAGTGATCATCTTTGTGTTAGTTTTTGATGAAGATCATTTCTTACCCATTGGGAGTAGATTGGACTTGCCTTCCTTTGGGGAATGCTAGAACAACTGGGGCGGCACAGTGGCACAGTGGTTAGCTCTGCTGCCTCTCAGCGCCAGGGACCCGGGTTCCATTCCTGGCCTCGGGTCACTGTCTACACGTTCTACCCGTGTCTGCGTGGGTTTCCTCCGGGTGCTCCGGTTTCCTCCCACAGTCCGAAAGACGTGCTGGTTAGGGCGCATTGGCCGTGCTAAATTCTCCCTCAGTGTACCCGAACAGGCGCCGGAGTGTGGCGACGAGGGAATTTTCACAGTAACTTCACTGCGGTGTTAATGTAAGCCTACTTGTGACACTAATAAATAAACTTTAAACAACGTAGGCAGTGTACTGATGCATTCAAATCCTTCTGAAGTTCGACATGTTTAATGTAAGTCTACTTGTGAAGCTAATCATAATAAATCATAGAATCCCGATAGTGCAGAAGGAGGCCATTCGGCCCATTGAGTCGGAACCAACCACAATCCCACCCAGGCCCTATCACTGGAACTGCACATATTTGCCCCGCTAATCCATCTAACCTGTGCATCCCAGGACACTAAGGAGCAACTTAGCACGTCTAATGCACCCTAACCAGCACGTCTTTCGGACTGTGGGAGGAAACCGGAGCACCCGGAGGAAACCCACGCAGACACGAGGAGAACTCCGTATAGACCCAAGCTGGGAATCGAACCCGGGTCCCTGGAGCTATGAGGTAGCAGTGCTAGCCACTGTGCTGCCGTGCCGCCCCTAATAAATAAACGTTAATCTTTAAAAAGTCCTCCTTTACTTTGCGGACACGTGACTCGAATGGAAAATTCTGGAAAGGTGAGGTAAATCAGTCATGCTCCGCAAGAGAAATCCAGGTCCCGATTCTCGATCTGAAACTCCATCCCAACTTCTCTCCATTAGAAACTTTTTTTTTGCACGTTTTCCAATTTTTGTCGAAATCTCACGCATTTGCATTATTAACATGATCTGAGGTGAGGTCATTTACTTCAGTGCAATCAGATGCCTGAGTGTTGTCATTATAGTGCTGCCTCACAGCGCCAGGGACCCTGGTTCGATTCCGGCCTCGGGTCACTGTCTGTACGGAGTCTGCACATTCTCCCCGTGTCCGCGTGGGTTTCCTCCAGATGCTCCGGTTTCCTCCCACAGTCCAAAGATGTGCAGGTTAGGTGGATTGGCCATGATAAATTGGCCCTTAGTGTCAGGAGAACGAGCTAGGCTAAATACATGGGGTTACGGGGAGAGGGCCTGGGTGGGATTGAGATCGGTGCAGACTCGATGGACCGAATGGCCTCCTTCTGCACTGTAGGGTTCTATGATTCTAGTGAACGCATGAATACTGCAGCTCAGCAACATCTTTCATGTCCTCCCAAAATATTTGACAGTCAATGAAATTCTTTTTAATGTGGCGATCGCTGTTGTGATGTAGGAAACGCAGCAGCCAATTTACACACAGCAAGCTCCCACGAACAGCAAATAGCAAAACGTCCAAACGTCCAACCTGGAGGAAACCCACACAGACACAGGGAGAACGTGCAGATTCCACACAGACAGGGTGGATGTGGAGAGGATGCTTCCTCTTGTGGGAGAATCTAGTACTAGGGGGTCACTATTTAAAATTAAAGGGTTTCTCATTGTCGATGGAAGTGAGGAGAATTTTTTTCTGTCAGGCGGCGGTGAGTCTCAGGAACTCTCTTCCTCAAAAGGCAGTGGGAGCAGTCTTAGAATCATAGGATCCCTACAGTACAGAAGGACGCCATTTTGCCCACCGAGTCTGCACCAACCACAATCCCACCCAGGCACCATTCTCCTAAGGGGCAATTTAGCATGGCCAATCCACCTAACCTGCACATCTTTGGACATGAAGGGGCAATTTAGCATGGCCAATCCACCTAACCTGCACATCTTTGGACATGAAGGGGCAATTTAGCATGGCCAATCCACCTAACCTGCACATCTTTGGACATGAAGGGGCAATTTAGCATGGCCAATCCACCTAACCTACATATTTTTGGACACGAAGCGGCAATTTAGCAAGGCCAAACCACCTAACCTGCACATCTTTGGAACTATGGGGCAATTTAATATGGCCAATCCCCGCACATCTTTGGACACTCAAGGGCAATTTAACATGGTCAATCCACCTAACCTGCACACCTTTGGACACTAAGGGGCAATTTAGCATGGCCAATCCCCCCAACCTGCACATCTTTGGACACTAAGGGGCAATTTAACATGGTCAATCCACCTAACCCGCACATCTTTGAATATTTTTAAGGCAGAGGTGGATAGATTTTTGGTAAGCAACGAGGTAAAAGGTTATTGAGGGTAGGCGGGATGCAGATTGGAGGTCATTATGAGATCAGCCATGATCTTATTCAATGAAGGCGCAGGCTTGAGGGGCTGAATGGCCTACTCCTGCCCCTTGTTTGAACGTTATCGCTATCATGATGCTGACTGCAGGATAAATATTGACTGGGTCAATGAGGAAAACTTGCTGGCTCTTGGTCGAGAAATTATCAAGGAATCTTTTGCATCCGACCAATGGGCCGGCAGTGCGGCACTTGCTCAGTATTCGCACTGGGAGAGTCGACCTAGATTTATGCGCTCGAGTTTCTGGAGTGGGGCCCACTGACTCAAGAGACGAGAGTGCCAACCACTGAGCCGTGACTGAAAGGAACCAACAGCCCCATGATGATGTGAGCTGGTCGACGTGCTCTGTCGAGGCTCATGCGAGGAATAAATCCATTGGGCACCGGTACGGGGTGCAGGATTAGGAGTATGGAACCTCACTCCAGAATGGAGCCAATACCTTCAGGAGAGGGGGAAAGAGGTACAGAGAAAGCGATCAAAGGAAATCCGATCCATTCAGCGAGAAGGTTTGTGTAGACTGACCCATTAGTTACAAACTCTCACATCTCCCGTTTCGAGACATTTTTCCCAGACAGATTTATGTTACACATTATGGAATCACACAATCCGATTCAGTTGGGCATTCTAACCTAGACATTATGATGTGATCGGGCTGGTAGCAGAAGCTTCTGGGAATGTTTAAACCCAGCAAAACATTACAGGTTGCAGCAAGACAGATATCCTCTCCGTAAATGTCACTAAGCTTCAGAAATCACAACAATCGTCAACATTTAAAATCAAATTGAGGAAAGGGTTTCAGCTCCAGCTATAAACCGAACTTTCAGACAGATATTCAGTTACAGACATGACATCAAATTTAAAGTTTATTTATTAGTGTCACAAGTAGGCATACATTAACGCTGCAATGAAGTTACTGTGAAAATCCCCGAGTCACCACACTCCGTTCGGGTACACTGAGGGAGAATTTAGCATGGCCAATGCACCTAACCAGCACATCTTTGGACCCTAAGGAGCAATTTAGCATGGCCAATCCACCTAACCTGCACATCTTTGGACACTAAGGGGCAATTTAGCATGGCCAATCCACCTAACCTGCACATCTTTGGACACTAAGGGGCAATTTAGCATGGCCAATCCACCTAACCCAAACATCTTTTGGGCAGTGGGAGGAAACCAGAGCACCCGGAGGAAACCCACGCAGACATGGGGAAAACGTGCAAACTCCGCACAGACAGTGACCCAAGCCAGGAATCGATCTGGGTCCCTGGAGCTGTGAGGCAGCAGTGCTAACCACTGCGTCACCCCATAATTGCAGTAAAATATCAGACTCTGTAATGTTAGCATTGAAGGTCAGCGCAAACTCATCAATTTCAGCACAAACGTTATGACTGAACCTTCAGAGGGTGAGGATAGTCAGCAATGAGAGTCTCAGGGGTAAGGCTTGGATGTCCAGCAATCTCTCACTTTCAGCATGACTCTAAGAAGGAGAGACTTTTCCCATTGATTCCCATTGACTCCAGTTTTGCGAGCGCTCCCTGATGCCACACTCGGTCAAATATTCAGCACCATTCACGACTCCTCAGATACTGAAGCCGTCCATGCTCAAATGCAACAAGATCTGGACAATATCCAGGCTTGGGCTGACAAGTGACAAGTAACATTCGCGCCACACAAATGCCAGGCAATGACCATCACCAATAAGAGACACTCTAACCACCGCCCCTTGACATTCAATGGTGTAACCATCACTGAATCTCCCACTGTCAACATCCTTGGGGTTACCATTGACCAGAAACTCAACTGGACTCACCACATAAACACAGTGGCTACAAGAGCAGGTCAGAGGCGAGTAACTCACCTCCTGACTCCCCAAAGCCTGTCCACCATCTACAAGGCACAAGTCAGGAGTGTGATGGAATACTCCCCACTTGCCTGGATGGGTGCGGCTCCCACAACACTCAAGAAGCTCAACACCATCCGGGACAAAGCAGCCCCGCTTGATTGGCACCCTATCCACAAACATCCACTCCCTCCACCACCAACGCTCAGTAGCAGCAGTGTGTACCATCTACAAGATGCACTGCAACAATTCACCAAAGATCCTTAGACAGCACCTTCCAAACCCACGACCATTTCCATCTAGAAGGACAAGGGCAGCAGATACATGGGAACACCACCACCTGCAAGTTCCCCTCCAAGCCACTCACCATCCTGACTTGGAAAGATATCACCGTTCCTTTGCAGTCGCTGGGTCAAAATCCTGGAATTCCCTCCCTAACGACATTGTGGGTCAACCCACAGCACGTGGACTGCAACGATTCAAGAAGACAGCTCACCACCACCTTCTCAAGGGGCAACTATCACAACTTAGTATGGGCTCCTGCTCTGCCCAAGACCGCAAGGAACTACAAAAGGTTGTGAATGAAGCCCAGTCCATCATGCAAACCAACCTCCCATCCATTGACTCTGTCTACACTTCCCGCTGCCTCAGCAAAGCAGCCAGCATAATTAAGGACCCCACGCAGCCCGGACATTCTCTCTTCCACCTTCTTCCGTCGGGAAAAAGATACAAAAGCCTGAGATCACGCACCAACCGACTCAAGAACAGCTTCTTCCCTGCTGCTGTCAGACTTTTGAATGGACTTACCTCGCATTAAGTTGATCTTTCTCTACACCCTAGCTATGACTGTAACACTACATTCTGTACTCTCTCGTTTCCTCCTCTATGAACGGTATGCTTTGTCTGTATAGCGTGCAAGAAACAATACTTTTCACTGTATGTTAATACATGTGACAATAATAAATCAAATCAAATCAGAAAACTAGGGATGGGCAATAAATGCTACATTTATTGTCTCCTGTCTGGAGACAATACACATCTCTTTAACCTGTGCTTAACGCTCTCTCCACCCACACTGTCTGTACCTTTAAGACTTGATTACCTGTAAAGACTCACATTCCAACCATTATTTTGTAAATTGAGTTTGTGTCTCTATATGCCCTGTTTGTGAACACAACTCCCACTTACCTGATGAAGGAGCAGCGCTCCAAAAGCTAGTGGCTTTTGCTACCAAATAAACCTGTTGGACTTTAACCTGGGTGTTGTGAGACTTCTTACTGTGTTTACCCCAGTCCAACACCGGCATCTCCACATCAATAAATGCTTGCCAGAACAGTGAAGCCCATGGTCCATGAATTAATAAAAGAAATGCTACCTTGGCATCGAGGGCAGTCACCCTCGCCTCTTCTCTTGAGCTCAGTTCTTTTGGTCCATCACCGCAGGGGGGGAGTCTAGACACCCGCCTGTGCCCAATCACAAATAGACATTTCCATAACAACCCAATGCCTTGAATTAATGAAAATACTAATCACCAAAGAGCCACATGTATTTGGATCATTCAAACAACCTCATACCTGATGCAGCGTGTTTCCAATGGAGCCTCACCTGTGCTATTTCGCAGCTTTCAGTCTTTCCCACTCATTTGGGGTATGTTTTCATAAGCATGGAGCTCTTTCCGGTGTGTTAATTTGCATACATATATCACAATTGAAAATCACTCCCTATTACCGTCTGACATGTTACTGCAGCGCCTGACACAAAACTATAAAACATTAAGAACCGACTGGGAAAATTCCACTGAACCTGGGTTTATTTGATTTCAGTGGTGGAAGGTTGTAATGTCCTAACTATGGCGGCACGGTGGCACAGTAGTTAGCACTGCTGCCTCACAGTGCCAGGGACCCGGGTTCCATTCCTGGCTTGGTTCACTGTCTGTGTGGAGTTTGAACGTTCTCCCCGTGTCTGCGTGGGTTTCCTCCGGGTGCTCCGGTTTCATCCCACACTCCAAAGATGTGTGGGTTAGGTGGATTGGCCATTGCTACGTTGCCACTTAGCGTCCCGGGATGTGTAGGTTAGAGGGATTCAGCCGGGTAAATGTGTGGGGTTGTGAGGATAGGGCCTTGGGGTGGGGTTGTTGTCGGTGCAGACTCGATGTGCCGAATGGCCTCCTTCTGCACTGTAGGGATTCTATGATTCTATGATTAGCCATGCTAAATTGCCCCCTAGTGTCAGGGGAACTAGCTAGTGTAAATGTATGGGGTTGTGCGGATGGGGCCTGGGTGGGATTGTGGTCGGTGCAGACTTGATGGGCCGAATGGACTCCTTCTGCACTGTAGGGATTCTATGTTAAGGGTTGTAGATTTTAAACAAAAAGAAAAACAATGTGGGCTGGAATTCTCCAGCTGTTCATGCCGACGGGATTCTCCGGTCTATGGGAATTCCTATTGGCAGCGGCGGAAACGGAGAATCCCGCCGCCAGCAAACAACACGCCACCTCCCGCCAGCAGGAAACACATGGCTGGGAGGCCAGAGAATGTCGCCCGTGGTCTGCACACGTAGATTCAAAATAACAACAACAGATTTATTGAGAGAGTTGTTCGCTGCTCGGAACAGAAAATGAAACTGAAACAGCAGCCGGTGCAACACCCCAATGACGTCACCATCAAATCATGTGATCAGCTCTTAAAGCAATCACTGTGAGCATTTTATTAGGCATTATGTAACAATGCTAATGAGTTAATGCCTGAACAGTTAGCATGCAGTGGCAATTTCTTTAAAAATTCATTCAAGGGATGTGGACGTCGCTGGCTAGATCAGCATTTATTGCCCATCCCTAATTGTCCCTTGAGCAGGTGGTGGGTGAGCTGCCTTCTTGAACCCACTGCAGTCCCTGCGTTGCAGGTACACCCACAGTGCTGTTAGGGAGGGAGTTCCAGGATTTTGACCCAGCGACAGTGAAGGAACAGCCGATATAGTTCCAAGTCAGGACGGTGAGTGGCTTGGAGGGGAACTTGCAACTGGTGACGTTCCCATGTATCTGTTGCACTTGTCCTTCTAGATGGTGGGTTTGGAACAGTGGTGGGCAACCTGTGGCCTGGGGATTGGGAGGGGGTGCATGTGGGATGGGCAGGGGGTGTGGATAGGGGGGGAGCATGGGCTTATTTGGGTTCTGAGTGTCGCCTCCACGAGACATGTGCAGGGATACCACATTCTGCTGATTCCCGTCTGTGTAATTTTTTTTCCTGACTGAAGCGATTTGCACGTAAAGCGAGGGCGAGTGAAGTGAGGTGTGTGCTGATTGCTCACAACATTGACTGTGAGAGCTGTGCGCTCCCTCTGTGTCCAAAGCGTTAATATTCCTTTTCCATTTGCCATTTAAAGTTGATGATAGTTCTATTAATGTATGAATGATGAAGAAATTTTTACAACTCATTATGAAATATTTCGACACGGTGGCACAGTGGGTTAGCACTGCTGCCTCCCAGCGCCAGGGACCCGGGTTCAATTCCTGGCTTGGGTCACTGTCTGTGCAGAGTTTGCACATTCTCCCCGTGTCTGTGTGGGTTTCCTCCGGGTGCTCCGGTTTCCTCCCACAGTATGAAAGAGGTGCTGGTTAGGGTGCATTGGCCGTGCTAAATTCTCCCTCAGTGTAACCCGAACAGGCGCCGGAGTGTGGCGACCAGGGGATTTTCACAGTAACTTCACTGCAGTGTTAATGTAAGCCTACTTGTGACACTAATAAATCGGTTTCCTCCCACAGTCTGAAAGATGTGTAGGTTAGATGGATTGGCCATGCTAAATTGCCCCTTAGTGTCCAAAGATGTGCCGATTAGGTGGATTGGCCATGCTAAATTGCCCCTTATTGTGCCCCAGTAGCTTTGATTGGTGGATTCAGCAATCTGATGGAACAAACACCTGTATGTATACAAAGGCATCAGTCTTAAAACTGATGCTAAGCAATAAAATATTTAACTGCGCTCGATGAATATTTATGAGAAATTCATTTCAATTCTAACAATTTGGCACATTTGTAAACTCCACCCCAACTATTACACAGTTATGTTCCAAAACTGAACTTAATTTTGTTTTGCTGAATGTTTTAATTAATTTCATTTCATTTAATTCAATTTCATGTCTTTAGAGTGTGCAGCATCATTCCAGGAGGGATAGTGAGGCACTGGAAATGGTGTAGGAAAGATTTACTAGGACTATACCAGAACTTTTATTTTATTCAAGCATGGGACATGGGCATCGCTGGCTGGGCCAGCATTTATTACCCATCCCTAGTTGCCCTTGGAGGGCAGTTGAGAGTCAACCACATTGCTGTGGCTCTGGAGTCACATGTAGGCCAGACCGGGTAAGGACGGCAGATTTCCTTCCCTAAAGGAACATTAGTGAACAACATGGGTTTTTCCAATAATCGACAATGGTTTCATGGTCATCAGTAGATTTTTATTGATTTCACATTTCACCATCTGCCCCGGGATTCGAACCCGGGTTCCCAGAACATTACCCTGGGTCTCGGGGTTACTAGATTATTCATTTATGGGACATGGGCATCGCTGGCTGGGCCAGTATTTATTGCCCGTCCCTAGTTGTCCTTGGAGGATGGTTAAGAGTCAACCACATTGCTGTAGCTCTGGAGTCACATGTAGGCCAGACCGGGTAAGGACGGCAGATTTCCTTCCCTAAAGAGACATTAGTGAACCAGATGGGTTTTTCCGACAATCGACAATAGTTTCATGGTCATCAGCAGATTTTTATTGAGTTTACATTTCACCATCTGCCGAGGCGGGATTCAAACCCGGGTCCTCAGAGCTCTGGATTACTAGTCGAGTGACGATGCCACTGTGCCACCACCTCCCTGCAGGATTAAAAATGGAACTCAAAGGGTGAGTTTGATTCTGTTATACATTATAATAATTTAGGGTCTCTGCATGAGGAGCTCTTGCGGAGACTGATGTTCCTGAGGGTGTTGGAATCCCACCCATCTCTGCAGCCTCAATTTTCGCTCTTTTATATTCATTCATAGGACATGGACGTCGCTGGCTGGGCCAGCATTTATTGCCCATCCCTAGTTGCCTGAGGGCAGTTGAGAGTCAACCGCATTGCTGTGGCTCTGGAGTCACAGGTAGGCCAGACCAGATAAGGACGGCAGATTTTCTTCCCTAAAGGACCTGAGTGAACTGGGTGGTCATAACCATCAGGAAAGACTGAATATGCTGGAGAGTTTCTCCTTGGCAAAAGGATTGAGATAGTGACGTGATAGGGTTATTTAAATTCATGCAGGGGTTTGTTAAAAAGTGACGTCGAGAAGATGTTTCAATTTGTGGATGAGTCCTAAACTCGGGCTTATAAATAAATGATAATCATTAATAAATCCTATAAGTGGCACGGCGGTGCAGTGGTTAGCACTGCCGCCTCACAGCGCCAGGGACCCGGGTTCGGTTCCCAGCTTGGGTCACTGTCTGTGCGGAGTCTGCATGTTCTCCCCGTGTCTGCGTGGGTTTCCTCCCACAGTCCGAAAGATGTGCAGGTTAGATGGATTAGCCATGCTAAATTGCCCCTTAGTATCCAAAGATGTGCAGGTTAGGTGGATTGGCCATGCTAAATTGCCCCTTAGTGTCCAAAGATGAGCAGGTTAGGTGGATTGGCCATGCTAAATTGCCCCTTAGTATCCAAAGATGTGCAGGTTAGGTGGATTGGCCATGCTAAATTGCCCTTTAGTGTCCAAAGATATTCTGGTTATGTGCATTGGCTGTGCTAAATTGTCCCTCAGTGTGCCCGAACAGGCGCCAGAGTGTGGCAACGAGGGGATTTTCACAGTAACTTCATTGCAGTGTTAATGTAAGCCTACTTGTGACACTAATAAATAAATAAACTTAAACTTAAAAAAATAATTTTGAAGAAACCACTTTGCCCAGACATTGGTTCGAATGTGGAACTCACTATCACGTGGTGTGGTTGGGCTGAATAGTGTCGATGCAATAAAGGGGGAAAGCGGATCAGGGAGATATGAATAGAAGGGTGTGCTGATAGGGAGAGATGCCACAGGGTGGGAGGAGACTCAGGTGTAGCAGGGTGTCGAATCTGTGGAATTCTCTATCACAGGAGACCATGGAGGCCAAGTCACTGATTGCAGTTAAGAAGGAAATAGATAGATTTCTCGGCTCTCCAGGTGTCAAGGCGTATGATTTTGATTTGATTTGTGTAGGTTAGATGGATTAGCCATGCTAAATGTGTAGGGTTACAGAGGTAGGGCAGGAGAGAAGGTCTGGGTAGGATACCCAGTCAGAGAGTCGCTGCAGACTTGGTAGCCTCTTCTGCACTGTAGGGATTCTATGATTATTGTCACATGGATTGGGATACAGTAAAAAGTATTGTTTCTTGCGCGCTATACAGCCAAAGCATACCGTTCATAGAATACGTAGGAGAGAAGGAAAGGAGAGGGGGCAGAATATAGTGTTACAGTCATGGCTAGGGTGTAGAGAAAGATCAACTTAATATATGGTTAGTCCATTCACAAGTCTGATGGCAGCAGGGAAGAAGCTGTTCTTGAGATGAGGGCAGTGAGTTGACGTTGTCTACATGGACTTTAGCAAGGCTTTGACAAGGTACCAGATGGTAGGTTGTTGCATGAGGTTAAATCTCACGGGATCCAGGGTGAGGTAGCCAAGTGGATACAAAGTTGGCTTGATGACAGAAGACAGAGGGTGGTTGTAGAGGGTTGTTTTTCAAACTGGACCAGTGGTGTGCCCTAGGGATTGGTGCTGGGTCCACTGTTATTTGTCATTTATATTAATAATTTGGATTAAAGTTTAGGAGGCATGGTTAGTAAGTTTGCAGATGACAGCAAGATTGGTGGCACAGTGGACAGTGAAGAAAGTTATCTCCAATTGCAACGGGATCTTGATCAATTGGGCCAGTGGGCTGACGAATGGCAGATGGAGTTTAATTTATATAAATGTGAGGTGATTCATTTTGGTAGATTGAACCAGGGCAGGACTTACTCAGTAAATGGTAGGGCGTTGGGGAGAGTTATAGAATAAAGAGATTTAAGGGTACAGGTTCATAGCTCCTTGAAAGTGGAGTCACAGGTGAACACAGTGGTGAAGAAGGCATTCAGGATGTTTGGTTTCATTGGTCAGAACATTGAATACAGGAGTTGGGATGTCTTGTTGAGGTTGTACAAGACATTGGTAAGGCCACACTTGGAATACTGTGTGCAATTCTGGTCACCCTGTTATAGAAAGGATATTATTAAACTAGAAAGTGTGTAGAAAAGATTTACTAGGATGCTACTGGGACTTGATGGTTTGAGTTATAAGGAGAGGCTGGATAGACTGGGCCTTTTCTCTCTGGAGCATAGGAAGCTTAGGGGTGAACTTAAAATGATCTATAAAATAATGAGGGGCATAGATCAGCTAGATAGTCAACATCTTTTCCCAAAGGTAGGGGAGTTTAGAAGTAGAGGCCATAGGTTTACGGTGAGAGGGGAGAGATACAAAAGGGTCCAGAGGGGCAATCTTTTCACACAGAGGGTGGTGAGTGTCTGGAACAAGCTGTCAGAGGCAGTTGTAGAGGTGGGGACAATTTTGTCTTTTAAAAAGCATTTACACAGTTACATGGGTACGGTGGGTATAGAGGGATATGGGCCAAACGCTGGCAATTGGGATTAGCTTAGGGGTTAAATAAAGAGGCGGCAAGGATAAGTTGGGCAGAAGGGCCTGTTTCCATGCTGTAAACCTCTATGACTCGGCTGATATGTGACCTCAGACTTTTGTATCTTTTTCCCGACGGAAGAAGGTGGAAGAGAGAATGTCCGGGGTGCGCGGGGTCCTTGACGATGCTGGCTGCTTTTCCCGAGGCAGCGAGAAGTGGGGGGGGCGGGGGGAGAGTGTGGTGTTGAAATCGAAGCTGGAATTCTACTTCCTCGGGTGGATGGAGCTATTACAAGGGGGCATAACTATAGGGTTCATGGTAGGAGATATAGGAAGGATATCAGAGAGTGGTTGGGGTGTGGAATGGACTGCCTGCAGTGATAGTGGAGTCAGACACTTTAGGAACATTTAAGCGGTTATTGGATAGGCACATGGAGCACACCAGGATGATAGGGAGTGGGATAGCTTGATCTTGGTTTCAGATAAAGCTCGGCACAACATCGTGGGCCGAAGGGCCTGTTCTGTGCTGTACTGTTCTATGTTCTATGTTCTATGCCTCGCCGGCCACGGATTCGGAGCGGGAATTCGGAGCGGGAATTTACCGGTCTTACTCTTGCCTAGAGTGTGAGCCGTGATCATACTGAATGGCGGAGCAAACCCAATGGCCTCCTCCTGTTCCTGTTTCCTGTGTTTCAATGCGGTTTCAATGGCCTATTTCTGGGCTGTAAATCTTGTATAGTTTCCACTTAACTCACCACATGCTCTGGAATTGCGCTTGTAAATCCTAAAAACAAATCGTTCTTTCAGTGAACAGTAAGGAACACGCTCGCTGTGACATATTCCCTCTCTCTTTGCTCCCTGTTTATGCCAAATTAACACCAGTGAGAGGTTCCGAAACGTGAGGCTGATTGTGGCTATTGTGAATATTACTTAGCTGCCAATTACACCTGTCCCACCTTGACCATCCAACCTCAGCTCCAGCCATTAGAAACCCGCTGCGCTGCCACTAAATCACTCAGCAAACAAATGCCACGCTGATTAAGCACTCAAATTTTCCACAACCAATTTACTTCCATAATTAATCAGTAGCTATTTAAATCAGTTTGTGACTCACGGAGAATGAAAATGAAAAGCAAGCATTACTGAACACACTTTACGCAATAAATCTCATCCGAATGACTCTCATTTGCATTGCAAGTTGTTTGTTTGGAATTCTTACCCAAATAAATATGTTGCTGAGGTTTGCTTTTCCTATCTCCTCGCCATTTTGATGGGTCTTTGCAAATACTAATCTCCCCGCCCCCCTGCCATAGTTGCAGCTTGATATTTTACATAGAAACAAAGAAAACTACAGCACAAAAACAGGCCCTTCGGCCCCACAAGTTGTGCTGAACATATCCCTACCTTCTAGGCCTACCTATAACCCTCCGTCCTATTAAGTCCCATGTACTCATCCAGGAGTCTCTTAAAAGACCCGATTGAGTTCGCCTCCACCACCACTGACGGCAGCCGATTCCACTCGCCCACCACCCTCTGTGTGAAAGACTTACCCCTAACATCTCCCCTGTACCTACCCCCAGCACCTTAAACCTGTGTCCTCTCGTAGCAGCCACTTCCACCCTGGGAAAAAGCCTCTGAGAGTCCACCCGATCTATGCCTCTCAACATCTTATACACCTTTCTTAGGTCTCCTCTCATCCTACGTCTCTCCAAGCTAGGAAACAAAATTAGGTGGAAATAGGTTTTGAATTTGATTTGATTTATTATTGTCACATGTATTAACATATAGTGAAAAGTATTGTTTCTTGCGCGCTATACAAAGCATACCGTTCATAGAGAAGGAAAGGAGAGAGTGCAGAATGTAGCGTTACAGTCATAGCTAGGGTGTAGAGAAAGATCAACTTAATGCGAGGTAGGTCCATTCAAAAGTCTGACGGCAGCAGGGAAGAAACTGTTCTTGAGTGGCTTGGTACGTGACCTCAGACTTTTGTATCTTTTTCCCAAAGGAAGACGGTGGAAGAGAGAATGTCCGGGGTGTGTGGTGCCCTTAATTATGCTGGCCGCTTTGCGATCAACTTAATTCAACTAGGGGATTTTCACAGTAACTTCATTGCAGTGTTAATGTAAGCGTACTTGTGCCATTAATAAATAAACTTAAGATGCTACACACTGCTGCCACTGTGCGTCGGTGGTGGAGGGAGTGGATGTTTGTGGATGTGGTACCAATCAAGCGGGGCTGCTTTGTCCTGGACGGTGTTGAGCTTCTTGAGTGTTGTTGGAGCTGCACCCATCCAGGCAAGTGGGGAGTATTCCATCACACTCCTGACTTGTGCCTTGTAGATGGTGGACAGGCTTTGGGGAGTCAGGAGGTGAGTTACTCGCTGCGGGATTCCCAGTCTTTGACCTGCTTTGGTAGCCACAGTGTTTATATGGCTATACCAGTTCAGTTTCTGGGTCAATGGTAACCCCCAGGATGTTAATAATGGGGGATTCAGTGATGGTAATGCCACTGGATTTGATTTGATTTATTATTGTCACATGTATTAGTAAACAGTGAAAAGTATTGTTTCTTGCGCGCTAAACAGACAAAACATACCGTTCATAGAGAAGGAAATGAGAGAGTGCAGAATGTAGTGTTACAGTCATAGCTAGGGTGTAGAGAAAGATCAACTTAGCACGAGGTAGGTCCATTCAAAAGTCTGATGGCAGCAGGGAAGAAGTTGTTCTTGAGTCGGTTGATACGTGACCTCAGACTTTTGTATCTTTTTCCCAAAGGAAGAAGGTGGAAGAGAGAATGTCCGGGGTGCATGGGGTCCTTAATTATGCTGGCTGCTTTGCCGAGGCAGCAGGAAGTGTAGATAGAGTCAGTGGATGGGAGGCTGGTTTGCGTGATGGATTGGGCTACATTCACGACCTTTTGTAGTTCCTTGTGATCTTGGGCAGAGCAGGAGCCATACCAAGCTGTGATACAACCAGAAAGAATGCTTTCTATGGTGCATCTGTAAAAGTTAGTGAGAATCGTAGCTGACATGCCAAATTTCCTTAGTCTTCTGAGAAAGTGGAGGCGTTGGTGGGCTTTCTTAACTACAGTGTCAGCATGGGGGGGACCAGGACAGGTTGTTGGTGATCTGGACACCTAAAAACATGACGCTCTTGACCTTTTCTACTTCGTCCCGGTTGATGTAGATTGGGGCACGTTCTCCTTTATGCTTCCTGAAGTCGAAGGGACACCAGACATCATAGGTGCCGGCTATTCCAAACCTTCCGGATCATCTAACCATCTCCATCGCTGCCTCAGTTCATCTGGCACTGAAACCCTCGCCCAAGTCTTCGTCATACCTGACTAGATGTCCTCACACACTCACTAAACTCTGGCCTATCCAAAGGTCTGCTGTCCATAGAATCACCTACAGTGCAGTGGGAGGCCATTCAGCCCATCGAGCCTCCACCAACTCTCCGAAAGAGCATCTTACCCAGGTCCACCTCCTGACCCTATCTCTGTAACCCTGCACATTTAGCATGGCCAATCCCCCTCACCGGCACATCTTTAGACATTAAGGGGCAATTTACCAGGGCCAATCCTCCTAACCCTCACATCTTTGGACACTAAGGGCAATTTACCTGGGTCAAGCCACCTAACCTGCACACCTTTGGATACCAAGGGGCAGTTTAGCATGGCCAATTCACCTAACCTGCACACCTTTGGACACTAAGGGTCAATTTAGCATGGCCAATCCACCTAACCTGCACACCTTTGGACACTAAGGGACAATTTAGCATGGCCAATGCACCTAACCTGCACATCTTTGGAGTGTGGGTGGAAAGCAGAGCATCCACAGGAAACCCATGCAGACACGGGGAGAATGTGCAGACTCCACACAGACAGTGACCCAGGCCGGGAATCGAACTCGGGTCCCTGGCGCTGTGAGGCAGTGGCGCTAACCACTGTGCCACCGTGCCACCCATTTTCTACCACTCCTCTCACTGACTAACGTTGGTTCTCACTTACCCACCTGCTTTTGTGCTCACCTTCAACAGCCAGTCGCTGGCGTGGCCCCCTGGATCTCCGCCATTTTCATGGGCATTCATGGACAACGCCTGAATCAGTCAAGATTAGATCCACCACTCTATAGATCACTGCCAGAGACAGCAGCTACATTCCTCTGTCCACCATTTGGAAAGAATTGTTCTGTATATAAAATACTCAATGGGATTGATAAAGTAAATGTGAACCAAATGTTCCCCCATCTAGAACAGCCTAGACATCTCCACATCATGAGGGACATGGACATAGTTGAAGGGTCGGTCACGAGGGGGACATTGGTTCAAGGTGAGGGGCAGGAGGTTCAGGGGGGATTTGAGGAAAAGCTTTGTTACCCAGAGGGTGGTGAGGGTCTGGGAGGGTGGTGGAGGCCTCACATCCTTTAAAAAGTATCTGGATGAGCATTTCCTAGAATCATAGAAACCCTACAGTGCAGAAGGAGGCCATTCGGCCCATCAAGTCTGCGTCGACAACAATCCCACCCAGGCCCTTTCCCCATAACCACACAGATTTACCCCGCTAATCCCTCTAACCTACGCATCCCGGGACACTAAGGGGCAATTTAGCACGGCCAGTCCATCCAATCTGCAGCACGTCTTTTGGACTGTGGGAGGAAACCGGAGCACCCGGAGGAAAAACACGCAGACACGGGGAGGACGTGCAGACTCCGCACAGACAGTGACCCGAGCTGGGAATCGAACCCGGGTCCCTGGAGCTGTGAGGCTGCAGTGCTAACCACTGTGCCGCCCACTTGGCACATTACAACATTCAGGGTTACGGGCCAAGTGCTGGTAAATGGGATTAGGTGGGAGGTCAGGTGTTCCACATGTGTCGATGCAGACTTGGTGGGCCGAATGGCGGACTGGGTGAAATGGGGGCGGGTTCGGAAATGGCTGGTTGAGCTTAGCAGTGGTTTAGGTTTCTGGAGATAAATTTAGCCGCAGTCAGCAGGCTGGGAAGGAAGGTTCCCTGGGCTATACAAGGATGTCGTCGCCACGGCCAAGGTCAGTACTCAGACATTGAAAACAGCAACCTTGGAGAGACAGAGGACTATGGAGGGGAAGCGCAGGCTCAGCAATATCGCTGCCACTTTGACAAGGATCTGGGAGGATAATGAAGAGTTAGATGATGATAGAACGCAACAGTTCAGCCTCTGGGGAGTGGGGAGGAGATGTAATTCCAATATTGCACAATAGCAGCTGTCCTTGCAGCTTCCCTGGTGAACAATATGGAACAGTCAGCACACACTACACAGCTATCACAGAGCAGTCAGTGTTCAGAACCAATCAGGAGTTTGCTATTTGCATGCTACATACCCGCGAAACCCTCCTGTGGGAAGCCACACCAACATATTAACTATAGCAGCTGCATCAATCAGATAAGCTGCCATGCACAACCGAGAGGCTTTAATAATCTCCTCTCCCTGGACCTGCTTTCTCCCTCAGTGCTGTTTATTCTTTAGTTCCTCCCACAGCTACGAGGAGGGAGAAAGCCAAAAATAGGAACAGGCTCAAATGGCCGAATGGCCTGTTCCTCTTCCTATTTTTGCCTTCAAGCCTGTTCCTCTATTCATAGAGTCATAGAGGTTTACAGCATGGAAACAGGCCCTTCCGCCCAACTTGTCCATGCCGTCCTTTTTTTTAAAGCTCTAAGCTGGTCCCAATTGCCCACATTGGGCCCATGTCCCTCTATACCCATCTTACCCATGTAACTGTCTAAATGCTTTTTAAAAGGCAAAATTGTACCCGCCTCTACTAATACCCCTGGCAGCTCGTTCCAAACACTCACCACCCTCAATTAGATCACAGATAGAATCATAGAATCCCTACAGTGCAGGAGGACATTTGGCCCATCGAGTCTGCACTGACAACAATCCCACCCAGGCCCTATCCCCGTAACCCCACGTATTTACCCTGCTGGTTGCCCTGACGCTATTGGGCAATTTAGCACGGCCAATCAACCTAATCCACACGTCTTTGGACTGTGGGAGGAAACCGGAGCACCCGGAGGAAACCCACGCAGACACGGGGAGAACGTGCAGACTCCGCACAGACAGTGACCCAAGCCGGGAATCGAACCCGGCTCCCTGGCGTTGTGAGGCAGCAGTGGGAGTGAGTTCCACATTCTCCCCACTCCCTGTGGGAGCGAGTCCCACGTTCTCCCCATTCCCTTTGGGAGCGAGTCCCACATTCTCCCCATTCCCTTTGGGAGTGAGTCCCACATTCTCACCACTCTCTGGTTTCTCCCGAATTCCCCATTGGATTTCTCGGTGACTATCCGATATTGACGGTCTCGAGTTACGCGCTTCCCCAATAGAGGAAACCTTCTCTCTGTATCAACTCAATCAAACCATTTTGAGAATTTTAAAGACCTCGATCAGAACAGTCCTCATCTGATAACCCCGAGGACTTGCATGGGGAATCACTGATTGACCCCACTATTTGTCACAGTGGTTAGCACTGCTGCCTCACAGTGCCAGGGACCCGGGCTCGATTCCCAGCTTGGGTCACTGTCTGTACGGAGTCTGCACATTCTCCCCGTGTCTGCGTGGGTTTCCTCCGGGTGCTCCGGTTTCCTCCCACAGTCCGAAAGACGTGCTGGTTAGGGTGCATTGGCCGTGCTAAATTCTCCCTCAGTGTAACCCGAACAGGTGCCGAAGTGTGGCGACTAGGGGATTTTCACGGTAACTTCATTGCAGTGTTAATGTAAGCCTACTTGTGATACTAATAAATAAACTTCAAAACTTAACCAGCACGTCTTTTGAACTGTGGGAGGAAACCGGAGCATCCGGAGGAAACCCACGCAGTCACGGGGAGAACGTGCAAACTCCACACAGTGACCCAAGACTGGAATTGAACCTGGGTCCTTTAAAGTTAAAGTTTATTTATTAGTCACAAGTAAGGCTTACATTAACACTGCACTGAAGTTACTGTGAAAATCCCCGAGTCACCACACTCCGGCGCCTGTTCGGGTTACACTGAGGGAGAATTTAGCACGGCCAATGCACCCTAACCAGCACGTCTTTCGGACTGTGGGAAGAAACCGGAGCACCTGGAGGAAACCCACGCAGACACAGGGAGAAGGTGCAGACTCTGCACAGTCAGTGACCCAAGCCGGGAATCGAACCCGGGTCCCTGGCACTGTGAGGCAGCAGTGCTAACCACTGTGCCACCGTGCCGCCAATGTCGCTAGCTTACAATACATTGGGATATTCTATTACGGAACGTTAAAAAGGCGCCATACAGATGCAAGCTGTTACTATCGAGGGAGAGGAATCTCAGTAAATTGGGCTGGGTACAGTGACCCAGAGTGCTGTAACATTTGAACATGATTGCCTGTGACTTTACATTCCACTGTTTAGCTTTGTCGCCCTGCAATTCATTGACATTATTCATCTCTGCTCTGTTAAACCTTCTGACATCTCAGCACTCTCTGGCTCGCAACACAGTAATCTCATTGTGATTCATAAACACATTTTCCCAGCGCCTTCTTATTGCCCCTTATAATTGATACCCTAACTTATCGCTTCACCATTGGAAAGATATTGTTAGAAAAAGGGGAACCGATAAGGCAGGCTTGGTTGAATCATAGAATCCCTACAGGCCCAATCGAGTCTGCACCGACCACAATCCCACTCCCACAACCCCACATATTTACCCTGCTCATCCCGCCCCCCTCCGCACTGACAGTGGCCCTAGCCGGGAATCGAACCCGGGTCCTTTAAAGTCACAGTTTATTCATTAGTGTCACAAGTTGGCTCACATTAACACTGAAATGAAGTTACTGTGAAAATCCCCCAGTCGCCACACTCCGGTGCCTGTTCGGGTAACACTGAGGGAGAATTTAGCACGGCCAATGCACCCTAACCAGCACGTCTTTCGGACTGTGGGAGGAAACCAGAGAACCCGGAGGAAACCCACGCAGACACGGGGAGAATGTGCAGACTCCGCACAGACAGTGACCTAAGCCAGGAATCGAACCCGGGTCCATGGCGCCGTGAGGCAGCAGTGCTAACCACTGTGCTGCCGTGTAATTACACAATGGCCATGAAATTGAATATATCTTCATATCAATGAGATTTTGGAAGGCTTTCATCACTGGAATCTAATTGCTGTAATTATGTAACCCAAGAAATTAAAAAGAAAAGTTTGAATTCTCTTTAATGTATTCAGAATTGAATTACTGCGTGTAATTTTCACTTTCTCGTAAATGAATCAGAGATGGAACTTTTACCGTTTTTCAAGATTGTAAATGGAATAATACATTTACTCAAGGGAAGATTAAACAGGTGCTTTAACCCGATAAAATTAAAGTCTCTATATATTATTAATACATTAGTGAAAATCTCCAAGAATTTTGAAGGCCAGCGTAACCCGTCTTGGCAATAAAATGACAGCTGAAGATAAATTAACTATCTCAGTTTTTATTTTATTTCAGAGAGTTGATTTCTCTCTGCCTCAAAGGCCCTGAATTCAAATTTCAAGATCTGCCCTCGTGGGATTCGAACCCAGGTTATTAGTCCAATGACAATAGCCCATCCTCATCAATGGGAATGAAGTGGAAATGGTCGAGAGCTTCAAGTTTCTAAGTGTCCAGATCACCAACAACTGTCCTGGTCCCTCCACGCCGATGCTATAGATAGGAAAGCCCACCAACGCCTCTACGTTCGCAGGAGACTAAGGAAATTTGGCATGTCAGCTACGACTCTCACCAACTTTTACAGATGCACCATAGAAAGCATCCTTTCTAGTTGTTTCACAGCTTGGTATGGGCTCCTGCTCTGCCCAAGACTGCAAGAAACTACAAAGAGTCGTGAACGAAGCCCAGTCCGTCACGCAAACCAGCCTCCCATCCATTAACTCTGTCTACACTTCCCGCTGCCTCGGCAAAGCAGCCAGGATAATCAAGGACCCCACGTACCCCGGACATACTTTCTTCCACCTTCTTCCGTCGGGAAAAAGTTACAAAAGTCTGAGGTCACGTACCAACCGACTCAAGAACAGCCTCTTCCCTGCGGCTGTCAGACTTTTGAATGGACTTACCTTGCACTAAGTTGATCTTTCTCTACACCCTAGCTATGACTGTAACACTACATTCTGCACTCTCCTGTTTCCTTCTCTATGAACAGTATGCTTTGTCTGTATAGCGCGCAGGAAACAATACTTTTCACTGTATACATGTGACAATAATAAATCAAATCAAATTAAATCAATACTATGCCTTGTCCACCTGACACCTCCATCCTCACAGAGGATTATCAAGTGGAAGGATTAATTCCTCAACTGGATGATCCTTGACTGTTGCTATGTTACAGGTTCCGGAACTGACCATCACCTGAGCTTTCGTGATGGTCAAGTTACATAGCTTCAGCAGCGAGTTTCTGTCTTGGCCGACCCCACTCCCCGGTTGCCTAGCAGCCTAAGATGCTCAGTCCAGAGTTCAAATAAATGCCCTCGTGGGTTCCTTTAAAGGTCACTGTCTAACCAGACTAACCCGTGACACCATGTCTGGGCAGTAAATAAATCCTTTTCATGAAATATGATTAAGTGTTCTAAACATTCTTTCCAACCAAAACTTTAACTGGTAAATCTTGCATTTCCAAGGTTCAATTATTCTCTCGAAATATGGCTTCATCCTAATGTTTTTTTATCGTGATGCCTTGCAGTAAACTGCTCTTGGACAATATTCCTTAAAATCAATAATAATACATTCAAAATATCAGCATATGGGTTTTACAATCATAATCACTCATTTGAATCAATCACGGCATCTCATAGGATAAATTGCTTCTTGTTTGCTCATAAACCTATTTTAAAAGCCATTTAACTGGTTTAAAAATCTTATCGCCCTATTAGGGGTTCCACTTACACATCTCCATACTCACATAGGATCAGACACCAACTGGAAATAAATAAGCCTAATTCATCAATTGGATTTTTTTTTTACTGTCAGTATTTTGTTTTATCCAACACCCAATATTTTTAGTACCAGCATATAAGGGTTCGGTGGCAAAGAGGTTCACACTGCTGCCTCACAGCACCAGGGACCCGGGTTCGATTCCCGACTTGGGTCACCGTCTGTGTGGAGTCTGCATGTTCTCCCCGTGTCTGCGTGGGTTTCCTCCGGGTGCTCCGGTTTCCTCGCACATACCGAAAGACATGCTGGTTAGATGCATTGGCCGTGCTAAATTCTCCCTCAGTGTATCCGAACAGGCGCCGGAGTGTGGCGACTAGGGGATTTTCACAGTAACTTCATTGCAGTGTGAATGTAAGCCTACTTGTGACTAATAAATAATAAATAAATAAACCATAGACTCCCCACAATGCAGAAGGAGGCCATTCAGCCCATCAAATTTGCACCAACTCTCCAACAGAACATCTTTACCCAGACCCATTCCCCTGCACTATCCCCGTAACCCCGTGGTTTAGCATGGCCGGTCCACCTAATCTGCACATCTTGGATATTAAGGGGCAATTTAGCATGGCCAATCCACCAAACCTGCATATCTTGGGCCACTATGGGGCAATTTAGCACGGCCAGTCTACCTAACCTGCACATCTTTGGAGTGTGAGAGGAAACCGGAGCACCCGGAGGAAACCCACGCAGACACGGGGAGAACGTGCAGACTCCGCACATACAGTGACCCAAACCGGGAATCGAACCCGGGTCCCTGGCGCTGTGAGACAGCAGTGCTAACCCACTGTGCCGCCGTGCCGTCCCACATTTATTTTGTAAGTTGATTTTTTTTCTCTTGTTTTGGTTTGCAGAAGGTTAATCTTGATCCTCGGAGCAACCAAGACTACTCGAGAATGTTGGCAACCTTAGCTCGCCATCGAGCAATGTCTTTGAAAGGGTAAGGAATACCAGGAGGGGTGGGAGGGGAGGGGGGGTGGGAGGAGGGGGGGGTGGATACGGTACCTGAAGTTGTCTTAGTTGCAGGTGGCACATCTCAACTCTGCCATCCATTGAGGGTCGGCACCAACTCACACGGCATTCAGTAAAGCACTTAGCTGAATTTGCCAGGACGGGATGTCACCTGTCCATGTTATCACGGAGCTGCCACCTGCCTCTCCGCAGTGACAAGTCCCTGTCAGTAGATAACTGGGCTAATATCGACTTGGGCCTCTTTGAACGGGGATAGTGACAGCACACAGCGCAGCTGTCACAGCTCACAGAGCCTAGAGAAAACAACTGTCACCTCTCTGAATCCGGAGACATTTAGTGCATCTGAAACAAAGCTTCGGAGCAGCGCTCCTATTAAACACAGGGACAAAGCCAGTGCTCTATATAGAAAACCATCACCTCGTGACCTGGTGCACACGTATTCCCAGGTGAGCTCGTCTCAGCAGTGTCCTAGCAGGTGACACTTTGAATGCTGGTAACCCTCCCGCTTTCACCTATTTCTGGATTACTCTAACCTTGAAGAGTAACACTTTCTTTTAATATTCCTGCCCTGAGGGGTGCCAACTCCTCATGAGGAATTATGCCACAGCCGTACCCACTGGCCCCCACGTTAGCTCGACCAGTCTGTCAATCACGCAGGGCACTGTTGGGACTGTCTGACAGTACAGGGATTTCAATCTCATCTAAATTGACTCTCCAGACGTCCGTACCTGGTTAGTGAGCAAGCGAGAACCATAAGACCATAAGACATAGGAGCAGAATTAGGCCACTCGGCCCATCGAGTCTGCTCCACCATTCAATCATGGCTGATATTTTTCTCATCCCCATTCTCCTGCCTTTTCCCCATAACCCCTGATCCCCTTATTAATCAAGAACCTATCTATCTCTGTCTTAAAGACACTCAATGACCTGGCTTTCACAGCCTTCTGCGGCAAAGAGTTCCACAGATTCACCACTCTCTGGCTGAAGAAATTTCTCCTCATCTCTGTTTTAAAGGATCGTCCCTTTAGCCTGAGGTTGTGCCCTCTGGTTCTAGTTTTTCCTACTAGTGGAAATATCCTCTCCACGTCCACTCCACCCAGGCCTTGCAGTATCCTGTAAGATCCCCCCTCATCCTTCTAAATTCCTGCCTTTTCCCCATAACCCCTGATCCCCTTATTAATCAAGAACCTATCTATCTCTGTCTTAAAGACACTCAATGACTTGGCCTCCACAGCCTTCTGCGGCAAAGAGTTCCACAGATCGGGTCTTGGTTATCCGAGAACAAGTCTGGTTAATTCGAACCCCCCTTGAGGCAATGTGAAGCACCCTTGTCCCTGCTGTCCAAGTAACGTCAATCATTTCAACAAAGAGTGAGGATCAAGCCAAGAAGGTTTGGGTCTTGTACTATTCAGTTCTTCACTGGACTTTGTGTTTACGAATGGAGTACTGTAAGCTCAGTTAACCACTGTGCTCCGGGCTTGTCACAGGAGCATTGGTGCACATTCTCCCCGTGTCTGCGTGGGTTTCCTCTGGGTGCTCCGGTTTCCTCCCACACTCCAAAGATTGGCCGTGCTAAATTGCCCCTTAGTGTCCCAAGATCATAGAATCCCAACAGTGCAGAAGGAGGCCATGTCCCATGTCCATTCTCTCTCCACAGATGCTGTCAGACCTGCTGAGATTTTCCAGCATTTTCTGTTTTTGTTTCAGATTCCAGCATCCGCAGTATTTTTCTTTAACTTTTATAGAAATGTCAATTACTGGGGGACATAGGTTTAAGCTAAAAGGGGGGGAGTTTAAAGGAGATGTGAGAGGCAAGTGTTTTACACAAAGTGGGGTAAGTGCCTGGAATGCGCTGCCAGAGGAGGTGGTAGAAGCAGATACAATAGCAACGTTTAAGAGGCATCTTGACAGATACATGA
This sequence comes from Mustelus asterias, assembly GCF_964213995.1. Lineage (NCBI taxonomy): Eukaryota > Metazoa > Chordata > Chondrichthyes > Carcharhiniformes > Triakidae > Mustelus > Mustelus asterias. Next base: position 10,356,011 of record NC_135819.1, on the reverse strand, counting down.
ATAGGCAGCAAATAGAGGGATACGGACCGTGTAGCAGCAAAAGGTCTTTAGTTTAGAAAGGTGTCCTGTGTCGGTGCAGGCTTGGTGGATCGAAGGGCCTGTTCCTGGGCTGTTCTGTTCTTTGAACCCGATTGCTGTGTTAGTTTGAGTCCAGAGGTTCCCTATCTGGGGGGCGAGTAAGGAAGAGGTTGAAATATGCCCGTTGGGTGATACTGTACCAGAAACAGCCCAGATAGGTTAAAGTTAAAGTTTATTTATTAGGCACAAGTAGGCTTACATTAACACTGCAATGAAGCTACTGTGAAAATCCCCCAGTCGCCGCACTCCGTTGCCTGTTCGGGTAACACTGAGGGAGAATTTAGCACGGCCAATGCACCCTAACCTGCACATCTTTCAGACTGTGGGAGGAAACCGGAGCACCCGGAGGAAACCCACGCAGACACGGGGAGAACGTGCAGACTCTGCACAGACAGTGACCCAGGCCGGGAATCGAACTCGGGTCCCTGGCACTGTGAAGCAGCAATGCTAACCACTGTGCCACCGTGCCAATAAGTGTGATGAAATCTGATTTTAGGTTTCCTTGCAGTCTAGGGTTCTGTTGTCCCAGGCTCAAACCCCCTCACAAATGGGTGCACCCACACCTCAGGGACTGCAGCGATTCAAGAAGGCAGCTCATCTCCACCTTCTCAAGGACAATTAAGGATGGGCAATAAATGCTAGGCCCAGCCAGTGATGCCCGCATCCCTTGAAAAAGAACCATAGAACCCTACAGTGCAGAAGGAGGCCATTCGGACCATCGAGTCTGCACCGACCACAATCCCACCCAGGCCCTATCTCCATAACCCCATGCATTTACCCTAGCTAGTCCCCCCTGACACTAAGGGGCAATTTAGCACGGCCAATCCACCTAACCTGCACATCCTTGGACTGTGGGAGGAAACCGGAGCACCCGGAGGAAACCCACGCAGACACGGGGAGAACATACAGACTCCACACAGTCACCCGAGGCCGGAATTGAACCCGGGCCCTTGGCGCTGTGAGGCAGCAGTGCTAACCACTGTGCCGCCCTCAATTAATGAAACAAAACCCAGATGATTTGATCGTTATTGGATTGCTGTTTGACCTTGCTTTGTGTAAATTGGCATCTGCGTCTTCACTACACTTCAGAGCATATTTCATTGTCTGTAAACCGCTTAGGGAGTATTTATGTTGTGAAAAGTGCCATTTAAATGGAAGATATATAACGCAAGAGAAACCTCTTTGTCCATGCCAGGGATTCCGCTTGCTGAGTTACTGATTATACATTTCATAGAATCATAGAATCCCTACAGTACAGAGGGAGGCCATTTGGCCCATCGACTCTGCACCGACCACAACCCCACCCAGGCCCCATCCCCGTAACCCCATACATTTACCCTAGCTCGTCCGCCTGACACTAAAGGGCAATTTAGCATGGCCAATCCACCTAACCCACACACCTTTGGAGTGTGGGAGGAAACCGGAGCACCCGGAGGAAACCCACGCAGACACGGGGGAGAACGTGCAAACTCCACACAGTCAGCGGCCCAAGCCGGGAATCGAACCCGGGTCCCTGGTGCTGTGAGGCAGCAGCGCTAACCACTGTGCCACCGTGCCGCCCGATGACGTGTCAGAACAGGCGAGCCATTGGTTAAAAAAAAATAATAAACCATAGTTTGGAAGGGATCAGGAAAAATGATATTGGCGTCACTGTGTTAATGCTGATTAACGTAGGATCATGAATATTCAGAGGCCTCGACTTGAAAATGGGATTTAAATGTCAAGAATGTAACGCAGCCATTTGAGAGTCCTTGGCATTCTCAAGTGTCAATCAAATGTGGCCTTTTGTGCTGTTTATCTCAATCTTATTTATTAAGGAAAAAGGAGTGACATATATCAGATGAAAATTGCATTTTCAAAATCAAATCAGACCTCTTTTATATAGAAAGGACACTGCATTCTCTGCCGAGCTTTGGTAGCTTCGTTTTGGCATTTTCCAGTGTGGGTGGTGCAGGAAAAGCTGTACTTATTGCCCCAGCCTGGTTAACCCTGAGTTAATGGTAGCTGCTTTTGTGTAAAGAACCCCGAGCTATTAAAACAACTGGGTGAGTACCTCAGCTCGGCAATAAGAGTCAACCAACTCGAGCATTTGGCACGGTGGCACGGTGGTTAGCACTGCTGCCTCACAGCATCAGGGTTCGATTCCCAGCTTGGGTTGCTGACTGTGTGGAGTTTGCACATTCTCCCTGTGTCTGCGTGGGTTTCCTCCGGGTGCTCAGGTTTCCTCCCACACTCCAAAGATGTGTGGGTTAGGTGGATTGGCCATGCTAAATTGCCCCTTAGTGTCCAACGATGTGTAGGTTAGGTGGATTGGCCATGCTAAATTGCCCCTTAATGTCCAAAGATGGGTAGGTTAGGTGGATTGGCTATGCTAAATTGTCCCTTAGTGTCCAAAGATGTGCAGGTTAGGTGGATTGGCCATGCTAAGTTGCCCCTTAGTGTCCAACGATGTGCAGGTTAGGTGGATTGGCCATGCTAAATTGCTCCTTAGTGTCCAACGATGTGTACATTCGGTGGATTGGCCATGCTAAATTGCCCCTTTGTGTCCAAAGCTGTGTAGGTTAGGTGGATTGGCCATGCTAAATTGCCCCTTAGAGTCCAAAGATGTGCAGGTTAGGTGGATTGGCCATGCTAAATTGCCCCTTAGAGTCCAAAGATGTGCAGGTTAGGTGGATTGGCCATGCTAAATTGTCCCTTAGTGTCCAAAGATGTGCAGGATAGGTGGATTGGCCATGCTAAATTGCCCCTTGGTGTCCAAAGATGTGCAGGTTAGGTGGATTGGCCATGCTAAATTGCCCCTTAGAGTCCAAAGATGTGCAGGTTAGGTGGATTGGCCATGCTAAATTGCCCCTTAGTGTCCAAAGATGTGCAGGTTAGGTGGACTAGCTATGCTAAATGTGTGGGTTTGTGGGGAGAGGGCAGGGGGTGGGTCTGGGTAATATGCTCTGTGGGAGAGTCAGTGCAGACTCAATGGGTCGAATGGCCTCCTTCTCTGTACATTCTCCTCCTGTCGGCATGTGTCTCCTCCCACGGTTCAAAAGACGTGCTGGTTAGGGTGCATTGGTCGTGCTAAATTCTTCCTCAGTGTTACCCGAACAGGCGCCGGAGTGTGGCGACTAGGGGATTTTCACAGTAACTTCATTGCAGTGTTTATGTAAGCCTACTTGTGACTAATAAATAAACTTTACTTTTACTTTACATTTAATGAAAAAAAGCCCTGGGAAATAGAAATATAGAAACTAGAAGCAGGAGGAGGCCATTCAGCCCTTCGAGCCTGCTCTGCCGTTCATTATGATCATGGCTGATCATCAAATTCAATATCCTGATCCCCCCCTCCCCATATCCCTTAATCCCTTTAGCCCCAAGAGCTACATCTAATTTCTTCTTCAAATCAGACATTTTAGCCTCAACTTAGTCACGACTTAGTCTCTCCTCATATCCCAGGAATCAGCCTGGTAAACCTTCGCTGCACTCCCTCTACAGCAAGGACATCCTTCCTCAGATAAGGAGACCAAAACTGCACACAATACTCCAGGTGTGGCCTCACCAACGCCCTATACAATTGCAGCAAAACATCCCTATCCCTATACTCAAATCCTCTCGCTATGAAGGCCAATATACCATTTGCCTTCTTTACTGCCTGTTATACCTGCGCGCTTACTTTCAGCGACTGATGCACGAGGACTCCAAGGTCTCGTTGAGTATCCACCTCTCTCAATTTACACCCATTCAAATAATAATCTGTCTTCCTATTATTGCTACCAAAGTGGATAACCTCACATTTATCCACATCATACTGCACCTGCCATGCAGATGCCCACACACTCAGCCTGTCCAAATCACGCTGAAGCATCTCTGCATCCTCCTCACAGCTCACCCTCCCACCCAACTTTGTATCATCTGCAAATTTGGAGATAATACATTCAGTTCCCTCTTCCAAATCATTAATATATAATGTGAACAGTTGGGGGTCCCAGCACAGATCCCTGCGGAACCCCACTAGTCACTGACTGCCAATCAGAAAAAGACCCATTTATGCCAACTCTTTGCTTCCTATATGTTGAAATAAAAGCAATTGCTATTGGTGGGGGAGGGGCAGGGGCGCTCTCCCAATTTATATTGCAGCATTGTTAAAGTTTATTTATTAAAAATTAAAGTTTCTTTATTAGTCACAAGTAGGCTTACATTAGCACTGTAATGAAGTTACTGTGAAAATCCCCTAGTCACCACGCTCCGGCACCTGTTCGAGTACACAGAGAGAATTTAGCATGGTCAATGCACCCTAACCAGCACGTCTTTCGGACTGTGGGAGAAAACCGGAGGACCCGGAGGAAACCCACGCAGACACAGGGAGAATGTGCAGACTTCCTACAGACAGAGACCCAAGCCAGGAATCGAACCTGGGTCCCTAGCGCTCTGAGGCAGCAGTGCTAACCACTGTGCCACCCAAAGTGTCACAAGTAGGCTTATCTTAACACTGCAATGAAGTTACTGTGGAAAATCCCCCAGTCACCACACTCCGGCGCCTGTTCGGGTACACTGAGGGAGAGTTTAGCATGGCCAAAGCACCCTAACCAGCACGTCTTTTGAACCGTGGGAGGAAACCGGAGCACCCGGAGGAAACACACGCAGACACGGGGAGAACATGCAGACTCCGCACAGACAGTGATCCCAAGCTGGGAATCGAACCCGGGACCCTGGCGCTGTGAGGCAGCAGTGCTAACCCACTGTGCCGTGTCTATAAAAACAGCCCTGGGAAATGTTGAAATGAAAGTAAATGGTGTTGGGGGGAGTGTGGTGGGGGGGAGGGGGGGGTCCCTATTTATATGGCATCATTTACCATTTCTAACTCGAGCAGTAGGGTCTTGTGGATTCTGATCTGTTTCATTCAGAGATTCTCCTCCGAAAGATCGACAACAGTGCCTGCAGAAAGAATGGTTTGATTTACCTCTGATGCCCTCTCATGGCAAGTTCCAGAATAAAACCATCTCCTGTGTGAAAGGATGGCAATTATTTCTTTGTGTTGAGTGGACTTCAGTCCTGGTAATCCAAACTGATATCTCAGCATCGAAAGGTGAGAGTTCGGATTTACATTTGGGTGTGGCTACTTCACTCAGATTTTGTTTGATGGAGTTGTTGAAGATTAAACAAATATTTAGCACTCAAATTCGAGGAAAGTATTCAATGTCAATTACCATCTGCGAGGAGCTAAGTGATACCCAGATTTATACCCGGCATCGAATCCTGGAATCATAGAACCCTACAGTGCAGAAGGAGGCCATTCAGCCCATCGAGTCTGTGCCGACAACAATCCCACCCAGGCCCTATCTCCATAACCCTATACATTTACCCTGGCTCGTCCCCCTGACACTAAAGGGCAGTTTAGCATGGCCAATCTGCCTAACCCGCACATCTTTGGACTGTGGGTGTGATGCGCGATTAATCCACTCGGGAGGCTGGATCGTACCCGGGAATAAAGGCTTTTATTTGCAACAAGAATAGAGCATACTGCTTAACAATACAGGGCGTTCTCCAAGTCGGCCTTCACGACACACGACAGCACAGAGTCGCTGAGCAGAAACTGATAGCCAAGTTCCGCACACATGAGGACGGCCTAAACCGGGATGTTGGATTTATGTCACATTACCCCCACAGCTTGCCCCTGGTCTTGCATAATCTCACCAGCTGTTCTGTCTGGAGACAATACACATCTCTTTAACCTGTGTTTAATGTTCCCTCCAACCACATTATCTGTACCTTTTAAGACCTGGCTGGCTGTAGAGATTTGCATTCTAATTAGTATTCTGTAACTTGATTTCTGTGTCTGTGCCCTGTTTGAGAACAGATAACCACTCCATCTGACAAAGGAGCAGCACGCTCCGAAAGCTTATGGTATTTGCTACCAAATAAACCTGTTGGACTTTAACCTGGTGTTGTGAGACTTCTTACTGTGCTTACCCCAGTCCAACGCCGGCATCTCCACATCATAACAATACTATCCCAGACTAAGGGCCACTAGGAAGTGGCAGTGACCTTTATACTCCTATAAGGAGGCGGAGCCAAACGGAGTATACCACAGAACAATGCTAACAGGTGGAACACCCCAACCCTAACCCCAACAGTAACAAGAGTAACATATGTACAAGTACCCATAGTGGTAACCATCTATGGTTCACCACAGGGTGGAAACCGGAGCACCCGGAGGAAACCCACGCAGACACAGAGAGAACGTGCAAACTCCACACAGACAGTGATCTGGAATCGAACCCAGGTTGCTGGTGCTGTGAGGCAGCAGTGCTAAACCCACTGTGCCGCCCAACCACGGCAGCTGGTGAAGTTTGAATTCAACAAAAAACATCTGGAATTAAGAATCCACTGATGACCATTGCCGATTGTCGGAAAAACCCATCTGGTTCACTAATGTCCCTTTAGGGAAGGAAATCTGCCGTCCTTACGCGGTCTGGCCTACATGTGAATTCTAGCTGCCCTCCAGGGGTGGGCAACAAATCCAGGCCTTGCCTGTAACACAAAATAGATATTTATAATTTAAAAATACAAGACCATGCTCAGGCCAACATGTTTGTTGCTAGGATTTGAGATCATTCGACCGATTAGCTTATTTTTCTGTACAAACTGGGGTGGCACAGAGGTTAGCACTGCTGCCTCACAGCGCTGGGGATCCGTATTCAATTCCGGCCTCGGGTCACACTCTGTGTGGAGTTTGCGCGTTCTCCCCGTGTCTGCGTCGGTTTCCTCCCACACTCCAAAGATGTGCGAGTTAGGTGGTTAGCCATGCTAAGTTGCCCCTTTGTGTCCAAAGATGTGCAGATTAGGTGGATTGGCCGTGCTAAATTGCCCCTTAGTGTCCAAAGATGTGCAGATTAGGTGGATTGGCCGTGCTAAATTGCCCCTTAGTGTCCAGAGATGTGTAGGTTAGGTGGATTGGCCATGCTAAATTGCCCCTTAGTGTCCAGAGATGTGCAGGCTACATGGATTAGCCATGCTAAATTGCCCCTTAGTGTCCAAAGATATGCAGGTTAGGTAGATTGGCTATGCTAAATTGCCCCTTAGTGTCCAAAGATGTGCAGATTAGGTGGATTGGCCGTGCTAAATTGCCCCTTAGTGTCCAAAAATGTGCAGATTAGGTAGATTGGCCATGCTAAATTGCCCCTTAGTGTCCAGAGATGTGTAGGTTAGGTGGATTGGCCATGCTAACTAGAACCACTGTCAGAGAAGCTAAACAAGTATTTTTGAAAACATATTATATTCCGTATTAAAAGCATACATCTTGGCCAATTACTCTAAGCAGGATGGGATATAGTTAAGTAAGAAGAACCACATTCTTTGAAAACAATACAGTTACTGAGAGAAGCAAAGAAACCCTCTTATCAGTGTGGATCCCAGACACCACAAACTGTCCCAGACAGGAAAACAAATAGAGCAACACAACTTCCCGATAAAGAGTTGTTAGGAGACAGGCGGAGAGAATTTTACTGACGCATTCCCATGTGATTAGAGAGAGAGAGTTATTGCTCAAGGTAAATGATCTACACTAATAACGATTGGGTTCCATCCAGCAGGATGAGCAGAGAGGGCAGGCAAATGAATTTTGAAATTCGTATAATTGCGATATCAATAGCAATGCAATTTAGGAATAATTTGGGCTGCCTCAAATTACTCTCCTACGTGTATGGACCAGGCCTGGGCAATAAAACACGTCTTCAACCAGAATTACTGTCTCCGTGAGTCCTTGGATCTCTCAAAAAAACTCCTGCAATGGGGTTACAAGGATAGGGCCTGGGTGGGATTGCAGGCTCGTTGGGCTGAATGGCCTCCTCCTGCACTGTAGAGATTCTATGAATCTACGAACCATCATTGCCTCTTTAATGACTCAGGTTCTGCCTCAGAAGAATGCTATTCAGATAGGTGGAAACAGAAAATCCATGGTACAGCGGGAGGCCATTCGACCTATCGCACGTATGCTAGCAGAAAAAGAGCAAACCAGCCTAACCCTACGTTTCAGCTCTTGATCTGTAGCCCTGGAGGTTACAGCCCCACAAGTAAATGTCCAAGAATTTTTTATTCATGCAACCTGGAGGTTCTGCCTCTACCTCTATTTTAGGCAGTGAAATCCAAACCCCCTTAACCAACCTCTGAGTAAAATAAAATCACACCATCACCTCCTATCCTTCCAACTTTGAAACTATGCCCCCAGGTCACTGATGTCTTGCCAAGGGAAATTAGTACTTCTAATCCACTCTATAACCTTGAATTTTATGCACCTCAGTTAAATCTCACCTCAAACTCAATGCTGTACAAAAAAAACAATTTGAGTCTATCCCATCTTTCCTCAGAGCTAAAATTCTCCATTCTTCGCAACGTCCTTGGAAATCTCCTCCATGCCTTCCTGGGTCACTGTCTGTGTAGTTTGTAGTCTCCCTGTGTCGGCGTGGGTTTCCTCCCACAGTCCAAAGATGTGCAGGTTAGGTGGATTGGTCATGTTAAATTGCCCCTTAGTGTCCAAAGATCATGGAGTCACAGTACAGAAGGCCATTCAGCCCATCAATCCCACCCTGTCTCGTAACCCCACAAATTTACCCAAATAATCCCCCCGAAACTAGGGTCAATGTAGCATGGCCTATCAACCTAACCTGCAATCTTTGGACTGAGGGGAGAAACCGGAGGAAACCCAATGCAGACACAGGGAGAATGTGCAAACTCCACACAGTCACCCAAGCTGGGAACCGAACCTGGGGTCCCTGGCGCTGTGAGGCAATAGTGCTAACCATTGTGCCACCGTAACTTGCAGATGAGCAGGCTAGGTGGATTGGCTATGCTAAATTGACACTTGGTGTCCAAAGATGTGTATGTTAGGTGGTTTGGCCATGCTAAATTGCCCCTTAGTGTCCAAAGATGTCTAGGTTAGGTGGTTTGGCTATGCTAAATTGCCCCTTAGTGTCCAAAAATGTGGTTAGGTGGATTGGCCATGGTAAGTTGCCCCTTAGTGTCCAAAGGTGTGCAGGTTAGGTGGATTGGCTATGCTAAATGTGTGGGGTTGCAGGAATAGGGCAAGGTAGAGAGCTCGGGTAAGATACTCTGTCAGAGAGTTGGTGCAGACTCAATGGGCCGAATGGCCTTTTCGGCATTGAATGGATTCTGATTCTATGATTTTCTAGTACAACGCTATCCTTCCATTAACATAATGACCAGAACTGTACACAGGACTCTTAACTAGTGCTTAATACAGTTCAACCATATCCTCCCGGTTTATAATTGATCCCTGGTGCTAGTTTAGCAAAATACCAGCGAACTAGAATTTATACTACCCATTTAGCTATTATTTCTGAATGAATCATTAAGCTTCTTGGTCAGGAGCCTGGACAACTTCACTTAGTGAGCAGGCTGGACCACCAGGAAGCACGGCCAACTCATTCTGGCCCCAAACAGCAGATACATAACTGCAGCAACCACTCCCTCCCACCACCACCCCCACCCCGCTTCCCCAAAGAACTGCAGTGATTTATTTTGAGACAAATATCTGGGGTCATTTTTCTCATCAAAAGGTCACTGGGCGGGATTTTCTGGCCACATTCGCCCGGAAACCGGAAAATCCTAGCTGAGGTCAACTGACCTTTCCATGGTCCGCCCTTAGCCCACTATGATTTCTGTGGCAGGCAGAACAGAAAGATTCACCCCCATGTATTGCCATCCTGTCTGAGAAATAAGCTCCAAAAAAACAGCCTCTTGTATAATTTCCCATCATTGCAAATGTGTTTCAGATGGATGAGCTTCAGGTTTGTAGGTGTCCAGATCACCAACAACCTGTCCTGGTCCCTCCATGCCAACACTATAGTTAAGAAAGCCCACCAACGCCTCTACTTTCTCAGGAGGCTAAGGAAATTCAGCATGTCCGCTACGATTCTCACCAATTTTCACAGATGCACCACAGAAAGCATCCTTTCCGGATGTATCACAGCTTGGTATGGCTCCTGCTCTGCCCAAGACCGCAAGAAACTACAAAGGGTTGTAAATGTAGCCCAGTCCATTACTCAAACCAGCCTCCCATCCATTGACTCTGTCTGCACTTCCCGCTGCCTCGGAAAAGCAGTCAGCATAATCAAGGACCCCACGCACCCCGGACATTCTCTCTTCCACCTCCTCCTAATCGGGAAAGATACAAAAGTCTGAGGACACGTACCAATCGACTCAAGAACAGCTTCTTCCCTGCTGCCATCAGACCTTTGAATGGACCTACCTTATATTAAGGGGCAGCACGGTGGCACAGTGGTTAGCACTGCTGCCTCACAGCATCAGGGACCCGGGTTCGATTCCTGGCTCGGGTCACTGTCTATGTGGAGTCTGCACGTTCTCCTCGTGTCTGCCTGGGTTTCCTCCGGGTGCACTGGTTTTCTCCCACAATCTGAAAGATGTGCTGCTTAGGGTGCATTGACTCGAACGGGCGCCAGAGTGTGACGACTAGGGGAATTTCACAGTAACTTCATTGCAGTGTTAATGTAAGCCTTACTTGTGACTAATAAAATAAAGTTGATCTGTCTACACCCTAGGTATGACTGTAACACTATATTCTGCACCTCTCCCTTCCTTCTCCCCATATACTCTATGAATGGTATGCTTTGTCTGTATAGCGCGCAAGAAGCAGTGTACTCATACATGTGACAATAATAAATCAAATCAATGTTTATTTTAAATCATAGCATGTATGCTATTTATTATAAGTAATAGTTCAATAGGTCATACTCTCACTGAGGTGAGGAGAAATTTCTTCACCCAGAGGGTGGTGAATGTGTGGAATTCACTCCCACAGAAAGTAGCTGAGGCCAAAATGTTGTGTGATTTCCAGAAGAAACTAGATATAGTTCTTGGGGCTAAAGGGATATGGGGAGGGGGAAGGATCAGGATATTGAATTTGATGATCTGATGTGATCAAAATGAATGGTGGAGCAGGCTCGAAGGGCCTCCTCCTGCTTCTAGTTTCTACGAATTGGAAGCTTGAGGGCTCGAGATTGAATCCACGACATATTGTAGGCGGACACTTATGTGAAGCAGAGGGAGTGCTGCATTGTTGGAAGTGCTGCTTCTCAGATGAGTTTTAAACCAAGATCCAATGGCACTTATCCCCCCCCCTTCCCCCAGCTAATTTTCCCCAGCATCCGACCCAACCTGGCCCCCGGTCTGCCCCTTGTGTGAATCCCGCCCACAGGCCATTTGAAACAGTGGCCAGCGGATACAAATCAAACGCGGGAACCTTAATTAGAGTCAAAGAGGTTTACAGCGTGGAAACAGGCCCTTCGGCCCAACTTGTCCATGCCACCCTTTTTAAAAAAAAATCATTAAGTCAGTCCCAATTGCCCACGTTTGGCCCATATCCCTCTATACCCATCTTACCCATGTAACTGTCTAAATGCTTTTTAAAGGACAAAATTGTACCCGCCTCTACTACTACCTCTGGCAGCTTGTTCCAAACACTCACCACCCTCTGTGTGAAAAGCTTCTCCCTCTGGACCCTTTTGTATCTCTCCCCTCACCTTAAACCTATGCCCTCTAGTTTTAGACTCCTCTACCTTTGGGAAAAGATGTTGACTATGCCCCTCATTATTTTATAGACCTCTATAAGATCATCCCCAAGTCTCCTACGCTCCAGGGAAAAAAAGGTTGGGGGGAAAACAATGAAACCAATTGCACTTTCAAAGAACTAGCATCATAGAATCCCTACTGTGCAGAAGCAGGCCATTTGGCCCATCAACTCTGCACCAACCACAATCCCACCCAGGCCCTATCCCCATAACCCCCTGCATTTACCCGAACCAGTCCCCCTGACACTAAGGGGCAATTTAGCACGGCCAATGCATCTAACCCGCACATCTTTGGAGTGTGGAAGTAAACCGGAGCACCCGGAGGAAACCCACGCAGACACGGGGAGCACGTGCAGACTCCGCACAGACAGTGACCCAAGCCGGGAATTGAACACGGGTCCCTGGCGCTGTGAGGCAGCAGTGCTAACCACTGTGCCGCCCTTTCCATTGCCCTGCTAAAACGTAACACGGGGTTGACCAAAGAAGAAAAAGACAAACAACTGGTTCAAGCAACAGACTGCAAATCCAGAGACGTGTTGTGGAGAATCTCTTTAATATTTTGACTTGAAGCCAGACAAATAATAACCTTACATTTCCTGTAACCTCAATTTCTTTTTTGTTTTGCAATCAAGTGCACCCTCAGTGCACTTTCAACTGTTGAAAGAGAGAAAAATAAAAGGATACACAAACACACCAGTCGGATAGGTCCTTGAGCAACATAAAAAGAACAAAGTTATTCAGCATTTTCTCTTACCGGTAGCTCTGATCTTGACAGTTATGTCTCAAGTTTGTGTTTCCAAACAGCACACCGTGGAACAGTCGGTGGGGAAAAATGCATTTACACTGACAGCCGCTGTCAAAAAACAAAAAAAAAGCCACCAGAAAATGGTCCCGAACCCGCAGCTTTTTGCCATGAATCAAAGAGTTCAGCAGCCAGAGATTAGGGTCATCTAAAACATTCCCTACATGCTGAGGGCTTACGCGTTTTTCCTCTGAGGGACACTGCCATTAACTACAAACCAATTTGTCGAATGAAAAATGCTATTGTCACCGTTAAGAGATTAAACAGTTATACACGACCAATCAGCTTTTGTATTAGTGTAATCGGATAACAATTCAAGCAATGCTGAATGAAGGTTCGAATGATAATCTCTCCCGCAGTTTCTCTGCGCTGGGAAAATAAACATCAACTTTTGTCGAAATTAAGCCTGCGTTACTTCAATAAAACTCAAACAGTCTCTTTTAACACAATGCATAGCCGCAGAAGCGCTACAACAGTGTAAAAGCGAACACAGCTCGGACACGCACTAACCCGCATCCTCATCTTACACACTAAACCGACTTTTTGGGTCGCTGTACAGAGGCAGCGCCATCTTAAAACATTGGGCTTGTATAACGGAGATCAGTTCTTTTTCCCTTGGTCTATAGTGCCCTGCAAGCGTGCTGGACAATGGCCCGAAGACAAAATTATCAAATACTGGGGAGTACAAGGTATTTATTAGGGTGTGAAGTGGGTGGTTTCCATGAGGGTCTTCAGTAGTGGCTGGGTTATTCACTTCGCAAAGACAAACCAACACGAGGCACTTTAAGCGGTACGGAGGATGATGTGAATACCAGAATCTGTAAATACCGGGTTACTCATCTCTCCGATTTTCAGCGAGTAGGTGGCTTCTTCAAATGGCCTCTGCATTTGGCCTGGAAGGAAAGGCAACAAAATAAAATGAATGCGTTAGAGAAAACATACCCATTCCAGGCGTTGGGGCTTCTTTCTGTTCAAAACCAAATGCAGCAAGGTTTACGATCTGCAGGAACGCCCTCACCAGTGAGAGATATCTCATGCCTTCTCTCAGACACAGACCATATTGACCAGAGACGCTTGTTTAAGAGGCCAGAAATAGAAGGGCACAGACATCTCGGAGAGTTCTGGGCTTTGGAAGAGGTCACAGAGATAGAGCGGGCAGGGGTTGAGGGGGGAGGAGGCCATGGGGGAAGGGTGGGTTTGGGATGGGGAGATTTGGAAACAAGGAAAAGATTTTTTTTTTAAATCAAGGTGTTGCTTAACCAGGACCCATGTACAAGAAAGCACAAGGGCAGCACGGTGGCACAGTGGTTAGCACTGCTGCCTCATAGCGCCAGGGACCCGAGTTCGATTCCCAGCTCGGGTCACTGTCTGTGTGGAGTTTGCACGTTCTCCCTGTGTCTGCATGGATTTCCTCCGGGTGCTCCGGTTTCTTCCCACAGTCCAAAGATGTGTGGGTTTTGGTGGTTTGGACATGCTAAATTGTCCCTTAGTGTCCAAAGATGTGCAGGTTATGTGGATTGGCCATGTGTATGTGGGGTTACAGGGATAGGACAGGGGAGGGGGCCTGGGTAAAATACTCTGTCAGAGAGTCGGTGCAAGCTCAATGGGCCGAATGGCCTCCTCCTGCACTGCAAGGATTTTATGACATGTGAATAAAGACACAAGCAGAGTTTGGACAATTTCGTGTTTAGAAGTGGGAGACAAAGCGAATGCTGAAACAGTCTGGACTTCAAGTCGAAAGGTTGCAAAGGCATGGATGAGGGTCTCAACAGCTGTTGGGTGGGGGGGGGGGGAGAGGAGCGGGTAAGATGTTATTACAGAGCTGGAAATAGGCAGTCTGAAGTGTTGCTATGGAAATGTGGTGGAGGCTTATCTCACGGTGACATATGACACCGAGGTTGTGAACAGTCGGCTCAAACCCAGTGAGACGGGGACGGAGTTGACGGTGAGGAAACGCGGCGACCAGAGACAGTGGCTTCGTACTTTCTCGTATGTAACGAGGTAATGGCCACCACTGGACGTCAAACAGGCAGTTTGATAATTGAATGGCAGGAGGGAGTAGTCAGGGTGCTGAGGTTTTACCAACACTGGTGAGGAATACCAAGTTTCCAAGTTGTTCCCACGATGATCCAATAGTTACAGCCAGGCAGTGGGGGCGGGATTCAGAGCAGTGCAGGAGAGCGTGTGTTTGGGGGGTGGGGGGGGGAGAGAGAGAGAGGAGGCTGATAAACGCAAAATACTGCGAATGCTGGAATCTGAAACAAAAATAGAAAATGCTGGAAAATCTCAGCGAGTCTGACAGCATCTGTGGAAAGAGAAGAGAGCCAACGTTTCGAGTCTGGATGATCCTTTGTCAGAGCTGTAGGAAATTGTTCCAAAGCATGATTGACTGGGGTCTAAACTAACCCTGTGGGGGCAAGAATGATTGTGCATCCACCTACCACTCTGGGGAAGCAGGCCTCTCATTTTTGCCTGCGGAAACAGCATCTACTGCACTACAAAACGAAATAAATCCAAAACCGTGCACAGTTTCGGCCCCCTTATTTGGGGAAAGATGTAGTGACATTGGAGGCAGTTCAGAGGAGGTTCACTAGATTGATTCCAGAGATGAGGGGTTTGTCGTATGAAGAGAGATTGAACAGTTTAGGCCGATACTCTCTGGAATTTAGAAGAATGAGGGGAGATCAAATTGAGGGATACAAGATGATAAAAGGTTATGGATAAAGTAGACGTGGAGCGGATGCTTCCTCTTGTGGGACATTCTAGGACGAGAGGTCACAGTCTCAGGATAAGGGGCAACAAATTTAAAACAGAGTTGAGGAGAAACTACTTCTCCCAAAGGGTTGTGAATCTGTGGAATTCGCTGCCCCAAAGTGCGGTGGGTGCTGGGACAGTGAGTAAATTTGAGGAGGAGTTAGACAGATTTTTAATTGGGAATGGGTTGAAGGGTTATGGGGAGAAGGCAGGAAAATGGGGATGAGGAGCATATCAGCCATGATCGAATGGCGGAGCGGACCCGATGGGCCGAATGGCCTCATTCTGCTCCTATATCTTATGATGTGGAGACGCCGGCGTTGGACTGGGGTGGGCACAGTAAGAAGTCTCACAACACCAGTGGCTCCTTCATCAGGCGAGAGGCTCACCTGATGAAGGGGCAGCGCTCCGAAAGCTCGTGATACCAAATAAACCCGTTGGACTTTAACCTGGGGTTGTGAGACTTCTTCCTATATCTTAATGAACTTGTGAACAATGGATGCAAGCGTTCTGGGGTGTCCGAAGGACGAGAAAGGCACAAGTTTGCTCGTGTGTTCCTTTACTGAGCGATATATTGGAGGAGAGTGACAATGGAAACCGTTGCTGGAATCAGACCCCGAACAAGGGGAACAAAACCAGCAGCGAGCGAGAAAGTGGTCACCCAATACATCGAGATTAAATAACCCATTGATTCCACGCCATTTTAATCAAGACCAGGGAAACCGGCCACACCAACTTCCTTGTTCTGGCGCTACTTGTTTATTAAGGATAAGACAGCAGGCAGTTTAATAGAAATTCAATGATGCATAATGCAATCACCACATGTCACATTTCAAGTATTGGAAACCACAAGGGGTTCTGACTATTAATGACAGGAGGCTGGTGGCTGCTAACCACATGCAATCCAATTTGGGGGAAAAGAAAAAGATATTATTGAATCAGAATCTACCGTTACTGGATTATTGCAGTCGTCACACTGGCAGAATACGGAGCACTTCTTAAATTTTATTTATTAGTGTCACAAGTAGACTTGCATTAACACCGCAATGAAGTTACTGTGAAAGTCCCCTAGTCGCCACACTCCGGCGTCAGTTCGGGTACACTGAGGGAGAATTTAGCACAGCCAATGTGCACCCTAACCAGCATGTCTTTCGGACTGTGGGAGGAAGCCGGAGCACCCGGAGGAAACCCACGCAGACACGGGGAGAACGTGCAGACTCCACACAGACACTGAGAGTGTATGAGGACAGATTGACGAGGTTAGGATTGTTTTCGCAGGTGTTCATTAATTCATAAGATATAGGAGCAGAATTAGGCCATTCGGCCCATCACGTCCGCTCTGCCATTCGATCATGGCTGATTTGATTTGATTCATTATTGTCACATGTATTAACATACAGTAAAAAGTATTGTTTCTTGCGCACTATACAGACAAAGCATGCCGTTCACAGAGAATGAAAGGTGAAAGTGCAGAATGTAGTGTTACAGTCATAGCTTGGGTGCAGAGAAAGATCAACTTAATGCAAGGTAGGTCCATTCAAAAGTCTGACAGCAGCAGGGAAGAAGCTGTTCTTGAGTCGGTTGGTACGTGACCTCAGACTTTTGTATCTTTTTCCCGAAGGAAGAAGGTGGAAGAAAGAATGTCCGGGGTGCGTAGGGTCCTTAATTATGCTGGCTGCTTTGCCAAGTCAGCAGGAAGTGTAGACAGAGTCAATGGATGGGAGGCTGGTTTGCGTGATGGATTGGGCTACATTCACGACCTTTTGTAATTCCTTATGGTCTTGAGCAGAGCAGGAGCCATACCAGGCTGTGATACAACGAGAAAGAATGCTTTCTATGGTGCATCTGTAAAAGTTGGTGAGAGTCGTAGCTGACATGCCAAATTTCCTTAGTCTTCTGATATCTGAACTGAAATGGGGATGAGGAGCATGAGTTCAGTCGAAATGAGGGGGGATCTCATAGAGACCTATCAAATTCTAACAGGACTAGACAGGGTAGACGCAGGGAGGATGTTCCTGATGGTGGGAGTGTCCAGAACCAGGGGTCACAGTCTGAGGATTCGGGGTAGACCATTTAGGACGGAGGTGAGGAGACATTTCTTCACCCAAAGAGTGGTGAGCCTGTGGAATTCATTACCACAGGAAGTAGTTGGTGCCGAAACATTGAATGTATTCAAGAGGCGGCTGGGTATAGCACTTGGGACGAATGGGATCAAAGGTTATGGGGAGAAAGCAGGATTAGGCTATTGAGTTGGATGATCAGTCATGACGGTGATGAATGGCGAAGCAGGCTCAAAGGGCCGAATGGCCTCCTCCTGCTCCTATCTTCCATGTTTCTATGACCCAAGCTGGGAATTGAACCTGGGTCCCTAGCGCTGTGAGACAACAGTGCTACCCACTGTGCCACCCACTGGCGTCTGTTCAATGTTATAGTTCAAAAATAACAACGCAGGTTGGTTAAAATCAGTGATAACAGATCACATCTTACCTTTGCCAAAATAACCCAGGTCTCCCCCTTCTTTTGCAGAGCTGCAATCACTATATTTGGATGCTAAGTGTTCGAACGTCGCATCTCCAGATTTGATCATTTGGATATATTCTGAACAAAGATAGAAGGTTAACAGAATTGGCTCGCACACACATCCATTCTATTTTCAAACCAAAATAATGCTTCTGCACCCGTTGTGAGCACAAGGGCAACCTTGAAACAAAATCCTTTTTCCTACTCCACTCCTGAACAGGCCAAAGGTCAGTTAAACGCCCTTTTCGAGTTATTAGGGCGAGGGAAAGAACCATAGAATCCCTAGAGTGCAGAAGGAGGCCATTCGGCCCATCGAGTCTGTACTGAGCACAATCCCACTCAGGCCCTATTCCCGTAACCCCACGCATTTATCCTGCTCATCCCCCTGATACCAGGGTCAATTTCACATGGCTAATCAATCAACCTAACCCGCATATCTTTCGGACTGTGGGAGGACACTGGAGCACCCGGAGGGAACCCATGCAGACACGGGGAGATGGTGCAGACTCCACACAGACAGCGACCCAAGCCGGGAATCGAACCCAGGTCCCTGGCGCTGTGAGGCAGCAGTGGAAACCACTGTGCCACCCTGGTTACATTTTGACCTGTAGACAACTTTTATCCCAAAGTATCATGAGGGGGTGCATCATAAAAAAAGATTGAAAAATACAAATATTAAAGCAAATGTGTGATTTCAAGAAGAAATTAGATATAGCTGTTGGGGCTAAAGGGATATGGGGGTGGGGGGTGGGGGAGGCGGAATCAGGATATTGAATTTGATGATCAGTCATGATCATAATGAATGGCGGAGCAGGCTCGAAGGGCCTACTCCTAGTTTCTATCTGGAAGGCACTCAAGATTGCAGGAGTAGACCAGACAACTCATAGGGAAAGATGGACAAGTAGACTTGATGATTATTTCACACTGTATCCCCACCTCTACTCTCAAGTTGCAGTTACCGCGGTTTGTTCTAAACTGAGGCCCACCATCAATAGTAAACTCATGGGCAGTACTGTTTAAGTTACACTGGAAGTAATACTGATGCTAGCGAGAAAGGACAGTAAATCCCTATTTTAAGTGTCCCCTTTTAAAGTGGTTTTGTTTTAAAGGGTCACTGCATACCCGTAACTCCACATACTTGCTGTACAGATGCTCTAAACTTTATGTTTCAAATTTCTTTGCTTCTTGAACAGCACATGCCTGAGGAATTCCAGGGAACTTCTGTTTTTAAAATAATTATTTGCTATACGATGGTACTGCTCTGTACTGTACGCCCTACTGTGATTGTGGAACAGATTTGTTAATTGGCGTTTTAGAAAGGTCTCTGCTCGGATGAAGCCTTGAAGGCAAGACTGCAATTTCTAAGTCACTTACTGTACTGTATTCAGACTGCATTTTCTTTTTGAAGTTTACTTATTAGTCACAAGTAAGGCTTACATTAACACTGCAATGAAGTTACTGTGAAATTCCCCTAGTCGTCACACTCCGGCGCCTGTTCGGGTCAATGCACCCTAACCGGCACGTCTTTCAGACTGTGGGAGGAAACCGGAGCACCCGGAGGAAACCCACGCAGACACGGGGAGGATGTGCAGACTCCACACAGACAGCGACCCAAGCTAGGAATTGAACCCGGGTCCCCAGCGCTGTGAGGCAGCAGTGCTAACCACGGTGGCACCGTGCCGCCCATACGGTAAAATACCGTAAATACCGGTGAAGTGCCATACGGTATTTCAATTTTTTACATTATTTTTCTGGGCAAAAGCTGTCCTCAGGAACTCTGGCTTTATTATCAATTTTCTACGGAAAACGAAGCTTCACTTAAAAGTGGCAATTTTCAGGAACAGTGTTATGAATCATAGAATCCTTACAGTACAGAGGAGGCCATTCGGCCCATTGAGTCTGTACCGACCACAATCCCACCCAGGCCCTATTCCCATAACCCTCATTTACCCTGCTAACCCCCTAACACGAGGGTTAATTTAGCACGGCCAATCAACCTAACCCGCACATCTTTGGACTGTGGGAGGAAACCCATGCAGACACGGGGAGAACGTACAAACTCTGCACAGACAGTGACCCAAGCCAGGAATTGAACCCGGGTCCCTGGCGCTGTGAGGCAGCAGTGCTAACCACTGTGCCGCTATGCGAGGACTCCCTAAAAGTATTTGATTTTTGGTGTGCAGCAAATCATTAATGCAGATTAACAATGCTCAGAGGGAGTTTGATAATACAATTTTTAACTTCTAAAGAATAGTTACAGTCATTATTATTGGTACAAATGTGTGTGTGAAGACTTTAGTGGAGGCACAGATCTCCAAGTGATTCTTCATTTGATTAACGGCACTTCTGTATTTGTTCACACCTTACCACATCCCCAACACCTACCACATAGAATCCCTACAGTGCAGAAGGAGGCCATTTGGCCCGTTGAGTCTGCACCGACTCTCCGAGAGAGGATTCCACCCAGGCCTTTTTCCCATAACTGCACGCATTTACCCCGCTAGTCAACCTAACCTGCACATCTTTGGATACTGAAGGGCAATTTAGCATGGCCAATCCACCTAACCTGCACATCTTTGGATACTAAGGGAGAATTTAGCATGGCCAACCCACCTAACCTACACATCTTTGGACATTAAGGGGCAATTTAGCATGGCCAATCCACCTAACTACACATCTTTGGATACTAAGGGGCAATTTAACATGGCCAATCCACCTAACCTACACATCTTTGGACACCAAGGGGCAATTTAGCATGGCCAATCCACCTAACCTACACATCTTTGGACACTAAGGGGCAATTTAGCATGGCCAATCCACCTAACTACACATCTTTGGACACTAAGGGGCAATTTAGCATGGCCAATCCACCCAACCTGCACATCCACTAAGGGCAATTTAGCATGGCCAATCCACCTAACCTGCACATCTTTAAACACTAAGCAGCAATTTAATAATCAACAATAGTTTTGTGGTCACCATTACGGAGACCAGCTTTATATTCCAGATTTTATTAATTGAATTCAAATTCCACCAGTTGGCGTGGTGGGATTTGAACTCTTGCCCCCAATGCATTCGCCTGGGCTCTGGATTACTAGGCCAGTCACATCACCGCTGCAGCACCACTGGCACAACTATCCCCCTTTGTTGGAAAGCCATTATAGAAATATAGACCTGCTGAACCAAATGTAACTTTGAGGTTACATTTCTGTCCTTGTACTCACGACTAAAGACTATCTTTGGTCATAACTCAGGCATAATCTCTCTTCTCAATTGGTGTCTGACCTGCGTAGTTCCAGTAATCTGTATAAGCTACTTTTGCTTCTTTCCCATCCACCTTAACCGAGGAAGTGTCAACGGTACAGAACACACACACGTGTGTTTGCGGTGAGGTTGCGTGCTTGCCATCAGCTTACCGTTTAACGTCTCTAGCGCCTCCTCTTTGCTGCGTGTGATCTCTTCCTGTCTCCAGGAAGAGGGACGGCGTGACTGGTTGTGCTTCACCAGCAGGTGGGAACAGCGAACTTTGTCAGGTTCAACAGAATTGTAACTCCCGCCTGCTTTCGGACGTTCCCACTGACTCCGATTCGTTATATGATTGAAGAAGTAAATACGACCTACAGGAGAGAAACCAACTGGAGTCAGAAACGTTAATGTATAGAAAGGGTCGAGAGCTTCAAGCTTTTAGGTGTGAAGATCACCAACAACATGTCCTGGTCCCCCCGTGCCGACGCTACGGTTAAGAAAGCCCGCCAACGCCTCTACTTTTTCAGGAGGCTAAGGAAATTTGGCATGTCCACTACGACTCTCACCAACTTTTACAGATGCACCATAGAAAGCATTCTTTCTGGTTGTATCACAGCTTGGTATGGCTCCTGCTCTGACCAAGACCACAAGAAACTACAAAGGGTTGTAAACGTAGCCCAGTCCATCACGCAAACCAGATTCCCATCCTTTGACTCTGTCTACACTTCCCACTGCCTCGGCAAAGCAGCCAGCATAATTAAGGACCCCCACGCACCCCGGACATTCTCTCTTCCACCTTCTTCCGTTGGGAAAAAGATACAAAAGTCTGAGGACATGTTCCAACTGACTCAAGAACAGCTCCTTCCCTGCTGCTGTCAGACTTTCAGATGGACCTACCATATATTAAACTGTTCACTCTCTACACTCTAGCTACTCTCTCCTTTCCTTCTCCTCTATGTACTCTATGAATAGTATGCTTTGTCAGTATAGTGCACAAGAAACAATATTTTTCACTGTATCCCAAAGATGTGACAATAATAAATCAAATCCTATCATCTCCTAATTGATTTTAAAATATATGTAAAAATTTAAAACAACAGAAACTATATATTTATTATTACAAAAAGCTTGAAGAAAAATTGAATTTTATGGATTAAGAACACAATCAACAACAGATCCATAGTCCACTTTAAAGTTTATTTATTAGTGTCACAAGTAGGCTTACATTAAAACTGCAATGAAGTTACTGTGAAAATCCCCTAGTCGCCACACTCCGGTGCCTGTTCGGGTAACACTGAGGGAGAATTCAGCACGGCCATTGCACCCTAACCAGCACGTCTTTCAGACTGTGGGAGGAAACCAGAGCACCCGGAGGAAACCCACGCAGACACGGGGAGAACGTGCAGAGAGGAATCCATCGAGTCTGCACTGACTCTCCCACAGAGAATCTTACCCAGTCCCCCCATCCTCTCCCTGCAACCCCACAAATTTACCATGGCCCAATCCACCTAACCTGCACATCTTTGGACACTAAGGGGCAATTTAGCATGGCCAATCCACCTAACCTGCACATCTTTGGACACTAAGGGGCAATTTAGCATGGCCAATCCACCTGACCTGCACATCTTTGGAGTGCAGGAGGAAACTCACGCAGACACGAGAACGTGCAGACTCCGCACAGACATTGACCCAAACCGGGAATCGAACCTGTTGTAGCATCGGAGGAGATGAATATGATGCTCATAAGAATAAAATACAAATTAAATGCGACTGCTGTTGACAATCACAGCAGTACTATTTTGAAATGCGCTTTTTGTCATTGCTTTTTAACCAAATGGCGCCTATTTAAGCTGGTTTTCCTCGAGTGGTGTTGGAAGTCAGTTGTTGATTTGAGTGCGTCACTCTCCTAAGTGGACAGTGCAGCCTCTTTGCAGTTGATCTGTACACTTAGTCCTGGCAAGCAACACTTGTGCAGACAAGACTCCCACTTTTGACCAATGTTCAAGCTCAAAATATTGCCATCCTGACCTGAGTAAAGGAGGGATTCCAGAACAGATCAGTCCCAATTCATAAGGAACTCTGTGGTCTGCTGCTCTAATATGTTGGACCATATTTTCGCCCCTATTATTTACATTTAACAATTCCAATTATTAGGTCATTCCCATTTCAACCGCTAAAAAGCTGTGAACTAAGAGGCTGGTGCCATTTTTAATATTGCAGTACGGTAGCACAGTGGTTAGCACTGCTGCCTCACAGCGCCAGGGACCTGGGTTCGATTCCCAGCCCGGGTCACTGTCTGTGTGGAGTTTGAACGTTCTCCCCATGTCCGCGTGGGTTTCCTCCGGGTGCTCCGGTTTCCTCCCACACTCCAAAAGACGTGTTTGTTAGGTGCATTGGCCGTGCTAAATCCTCCCTCAGTGTTACCCGAACAGGCGCTGGAGTGTGGCGACTAGGGGATTTTCACAGTAACTTCATTGCGGTGTTAATGTAAGCTTACTTGTGACAATAATAAATATGGCCAAAGCATTAAGATTTTACAGAGGAAGGCACCTCTATTCATAGAATCATAGAATGCCTGCAGTGCAGAAGGAGGCCATTCGGCCCATCGAGCCTGCTCCAATAACAATCCCACCCAGGCCTATCCCCATAACCCCATGTATTTACCTTGCTAATCCCCCTGGCACTAAGGATCAATTTAGCATGGCCAATCAATCTAACTTGAACATCTGTAGAACGTGGGAGGAAACCGGAGCACTCGGAGGAAACCCACGCAGACACGGGCAGAACGTGCAGTCCCCACACAGAGAGTGACCGGAGGCCAGAATCGAACCCGGATCCCTGGCGCTGTGGGGCAGCCCTGCTAACCACTGTGCCACCGTGCCAAAGAAACCTTTTTGCCTTTCTGCGCACCAGCCTGCAAGTAAAGAGATGATGCTATGGCTTGAACCTAATCAAGCCAAGTGTTATTCAGCTGGGCTTTGTTTGCCGAAGTTGTTTACAGGCGGAACTTTCTGGAACATCACTGCAGGAAGCAGAGTGAAGTGAGAGGGCGGTGATTAAATGTGACGATCAGACTGAACATCGGAAGGAAGCACACATCCAGGCTGGCATGCCATGCTCAGCAACCCCCACTTGGCTATACCACCTTACAGGCCGGAGCTAATAGGGACGGACCCTGCAAGGTTGACCCTCACAAAGCTTTTCACTGCGAGCTCTTGTTCAGGTGCTTTACTGAATGAAAATCAGATTTCTGACAAAGTTACTGTTTG
Source organism: Mustelus asterias (assembly GCF_964213995.1). Lineage (NCBI taxonomy): Eukaryota > Metazoa > Chordata > Chondrichthyes > Carcharhiniformes > Triakidae > Mustelus > Mustelus asterias. The sequence goes on along the minus strand of NC_135819.1, from coordinate 10,331,748 downwards.
GGAACAGATGGTGTCAAGTTAAACACGGTATGCGTTACACTGATTTTCTCTCGCCATTGCATAATTTTAAATTTGAATTAGCTAAGTGTCAACACTACAACCTGCCATCATATGGTGTTTTCCAACAACCTTTGGCCTGTTTTCAGTGCGTATTCCCGACAATATAATGGAAATTTTCTTGGTCTGCAGCCGGTTCCCCGCGAATTTTAGTTTGCCGATCCTTCCAGCTTACTTCTCAATTAATTGTGCAAGTAAAAATGTGTTAAGAGTGACAAAGATATGCAGGTTAGAGTGGATTGGCCGTGCTAAATTGCCCCTTAGTATCCAAAGATGTGTAGGTTAGGTGGATTGGCCCTTAATATCCAAAGATGTGTAGGTTAGGTGGATTGGCCATGCTAAATTGCCCCTTAGTATCCAAAGATGTGTAGGTTAGGTGGATTGGCCCTTAGTATCCAAAGATGTGTAGGTTAGGTGGATTGGCCATGCTAAATTGCCCCTTAGTATCCAAAGATGTGTAAGTTAGGTGGATTGGCTGTGCTAAATTGCCCCTTAGTATCCAAAGATGTGTTGGTTAGGGGGATTGGCCATGCTAAATTGCCCCTTAGTGTCCAAAGATGTGCAGGTTAGGCGGATTGGCCATAATAAATACGTGGGGTTGCGGGGAAAGGGCCTGGGTGGGATGCTCTGTCGGACAGTTGGTACAGACGCCATGAGCAGAATGGCCTCCTTCTGCACTGCGGGGATTCTATGATTCTAAATAACCTCCTACTCCTAACCTCCTACTGGGCGGCACTGCTGCCTCAGTGCCAGGGACCCGGGTTCGATTCCCGGCTTGGGTCTGTGCGGAGTCTGCACGTTCTCCCCGTGTCTGCGTGGGTTTCCTCCGTGAGCTCTGGTTTCCTCCCACAGTCCGAAAGACGTGCTGGTTAGGGTGCATTGGCCGTGCTAAATTCTCCCTCAGTGTTACCCGAACAGGCGCCGGAGTGTGGCGACTAGGGGATTTTCACAGTAACTTCATTGCGGTGTTAATGTAAGCCTACTTGTGACACTAATAAAATAAACTTTAAACTACTTTGCATCACAATTGGTTTTGTAATTTTTATTTACTCATTCATGGGATGCGAGTGTCCCAGATTGGGCCATCATTTGTTGCCTGTCACTAATTGCCCTTGAGGAGTAAGTGGTGAAGCAGCACAAACCAAATTTGGGGTGGGGGTGAATTAGCTGCAGGATTTCACTAAGGGGATTTACACAATTCCTCCTTTTTAATGAATGCTACACATTCATTAAATACATTCATTGATATTATTAAACTAGAAAGAGTGCAGAAAAGATTTACTAGGATGCTACCGGGACTTGATGGTTTGAGTTGCAAGGAGAGGCTGGATAGACTGGGACGTTTTTCTCTGGAGCGTAGGAGGCTGAGGGGTGATCTTATAGAGGTCTATAAAATAATGAGGGGCACAGATCAGCTAGATAGTCAACATCTTTTCCCAAAGGTAGGGGAGTCTAAAACTAGAGGGCATAGGTTTAAGGTGAGAGGGGAGAGATACAAAAGTGTCCAGAGGGGAAATGTTTTCACACAGAGGGTGGTGAGTGTCTTGAACAAGCTGCCAGAGAGATAGTAGTAGAGGCGGGTACAATTTTATCTTTTAAAAAGCATTTAGATAGTTACATGGGCACGATGGGTATAGAGGGATATGGGCCAAGTGCGGGCAATTGGGATTAGCTTAGGGGTTTTATTTTTAAAAAGGGGCGGCATGGACAAGTTGGGCCAAAGGGCCTGTTTCCATGCTGTAAACCTCTATGACTCTACACTGTGCTAGGTTTCGAATTACTCCAAATGCACAGGAAGGCAACCTGGCACCAAATGGACACTTTCGGGTAAAAGGCACGAGGCAGGAAATGGTAAAAAGCTAGAAAAGACAAGGGAACTGAAATTCACATGACAGGGGTCTATATACTGATGAGTATGATTAAATTTTTCATTATGCACTTTATCATGCAACCTGTAACAACCCAGGACAGTCTTAGAGGACAGGTTATCAACATATCAAAGTGTTTCTGTCCAAAGTCGTATAAAACGCACCAGGCAATATGCTTACATTTCAAAACAAATTGTACAGTCCTCACAGAATCATAGGACCACTACAGTGCAGGAGGCCATTCGGCCCATTGAGTCTGCACCGACCACAATCCCACCCAGGCTCTATCCTCATAACCCCACATATTTACCCTGCTAATCCCCCTGACACTAAGGGGCAATATAGCATGGTCGTTCCACCTAACCTGCACATCTTTGGCCACTAAGGGGCAATATAGTGTGGCCAATCCACCTAACCTGCACATCTTTGGACTGTGGGGGGAAACCGAAGCACCCGGAGGAAACCCACGCAGACATGGGGAGAAGGTACAGACTCCGCACAGACAGTGCCCCAAGCTGGAATCGAACCCGGGTCCCTGGCGCTGTGAGGCAACAGTGTTAACCACCGGGGCACCCCAGCTATCACCACCCAGGTTTATTTTAAAAAAGCACAATAATAAACACCTTATCGTAATCATACAAAACATATACTCGGCAGCAAGGGTGGCACGGTGGTTAGCATTGCTGCCTCACAGCTCCAGGGACCCGGGTTTGATTCCCATCTTGGGTCACTGTCTGTGTGGAGTCTGCACATTCTCCCCCGTGTCTGCGTGGGTTTCCTCCGGGTGCTCCGGTTTCCTCCCACACTCCAGGTTAGGTGGTGAAGTGGGGAAATAAGACTAGTGACAATTTTTTAAAATCAGTACACATTAAGGCGCTGACAGAATTAACAGCATTCGGGTTAAACGATTTGAATATAAACTAACAAGAGACAAATTACACGAGATGCAGCAATTGATTCAAATAATTATAAAAGTGTTGATATTTTAAAATGTATTATAATTAATTTGAAAGAATATTGTCCACTTTGTTTAAAAAGGCATTCTTACCACAGAGCATCCTGGTAAAGGTCAGTAAGGCAAGGTCATATTTCGAGAGAATATTTGTACCTTGGAAATATGCAAGTTTTATCAGCTAAAGTTCCAGATGGAAGAACAGTTAGAACACTTCATCATAATCGATGAATAGGGTTAATTCACTGCTTTAGACGAGATGGACTGGTGCCCAGATGTGGCGTCACATGACTGTCTGGTTAGCTAGTGAACCGTAAGGCAACCCGTGAGAACGGAATTTGAACTCTGGGCTAAGCATCACACAGGCTTCTAGGCAACCAAGGGTGTGAGGAGTCAGCCAAAAACAGGAGCTAGCTTCCGGATTTCACGGACTAATAAAATGGTACGGCCAAAGTATTTGACAGGCATTATCGTTGGATTTGTGTATCTTGAAGATGATTGGCTTAAAGTTATTGTAAAAATGGAAATGATTGATAAGAAAAATCTATAATTGATCAGATTTTTTGAATGTATCGTTAGAATCATCGGAGAGGTTCTGTCGCTCTATGCCAGAGCCACTCAACCGGTCTCCTGGCGGCCGCTGGTTTAATAAAGTTACGTCTTTATACAGAAAACGCCAACTTCGTGAGTCATGTATTGTCCAAATTTACTTTAGTGGTCACCTCGGTTATCCCACCAACAGGTGGATTGGACATGGTTATTTGCCCCTTAGTGCCCCAAGAAGTGTAGGTTAGATGGATTAGCCCATGGTAAATATGTGGGTTATGGGAATAAGATGGGGAAAGGGCCTGGGTAAGATACTCTGTCAGAGTCAGTGCAGACTCGAGGGGCCGACTGGCCTCTCTCCATACTGTAGAGATCCTATGATTTTATGAAAAGGCTTGCCTGCCCATCCTTCATTTATCGTTGTCACAGGAGTTAAAATCATTATGAAAGTTTGAAGCCAAGTTAAGATTCTGATGTGTTAACAGAAAATCCTGGAACACACTTGGGTCACACCTCTGTCTGTGCGCGTGTGTATGTGAATCCTCAGAAGAATTATTATTTCAAGGACTGGAAAGTACTATTGCATTGGCCGTGCTAAATTCTCCCTCAGTGTACCCGAACAGGCGCCGGAGTGAGGCGACTGGGGGATTTTCACAGTAACTTCACTGCTGTGTTAATGTAAGCCTACTTGTGACACTGATAAATAAACTACCATTCAGCAAAATCAACAATAACTCTCACATTCTTTTAGTCTAAAATGGGGCACCCTCACAAAGTAAACTAGGCACCATGAGTTATGGTATATGTATTTAGTAAGGTCACTTAATCTGGAATAATTTTGTGGACTGCAGGAACTTCTGACACCTATCCTCATTTGGATATTAGAATAAAAGCAAGGAGTGTACAGTGGATGAGCTGGATAAGTTACAGTCACAGTCAGTCCCGTGTGTTCCAGCGATGATTCCTGGTCTGTACAGTTAACTGGTCTGAATGTGGCAGTGGGGGAGGCTAAATTCAGCCTCAGGAATCCCAGGTACAGGAGGTGAAGGTGTGCTCCTTCCATTCTGAATTACTATTCAGTGACACCCACTGGAAAAGGCAGACAGGTGAGCTTCAGGTAAAGGCAGGATTGGTCAAAGCTGCGACGCCTCACAGATCAAACATTTCACATCAGTTTACAAATCATACAAGTGGTAAGTAAGGTTGCCATTGGACCATAAGAAATAGGAGCAGAATTAGGCCACTCGGCCCATCGAGTCTGCTCCGCCATTCGATCGTGGCTGATGTTTCTTAATCTCATTCTCCTACCTTTTCCCCTTATTGATCAAGAGCCTATCTATCTCTATCTTCAATACACTCAATGACCCGGCCTCCACAGCCTTCTGTGGCAATGAATCCCCACAGATTCACCACCCTCTGGCTGAAGAAATTCCTCCTCATCTCGGTTCTAAAGGGTCGGTCCCTCTACTCTAAGGTTGTGCCCTCGGATCCCAGTCTCTCCCACTAATCGAGTTGCGGCAAAGGTGGATTAGTTGTCTTTTAAGGGTGGGCAACAGACCAGTAAATGAAAATCAGTTTCAGCTCATATCAATTAGAACATTGAGTCTCACTGGAGAGCGGGGCATGGTAGCGCCAATTGGACAAGGAGATTTGGCCTGACTCAACATCAGGTTGTTAAACAGAATTACGGTGGTACAGTGGCTAGCACTGCTGCCTCACAGCACCAGGGACCTGGGTTCGATTCCCGGCTTGGGTCAGTCCGTGCGGACTCTGCACATTCTCCCCGTGTCTGCGTGGGATTTGCTCCGGTTTCCTCCCACAGTCTGAAAGGTGTGTAGGTTAGGTGGATTGGCCTTGCTAAATTACCCCTTAGTGTCCAAAGACGTGTAGGTTAGGTGGATTGGCCATGGTAACACTGATTCATTCTCGTCATTGGGCAAGGGGAGAGAACCTGGGTGGGATGCTCTGTCGGACAGTCAGTGCAGACTCGATGGGCAGAATGGCTTCCTTCTGCACTGGGAGGATTCTATGATTCTAAATAACCTCCTACTCCTAACCGCCTACTGGGCGGCACGGTGGCACAGTGGTTAGCACGGCTGCCTCACAGCGCCAGAGACCCAGGTTCGATTCCCAGCTTGGGTCACTGTCTGTGCAGAGTCTGCACGTTCTCCCCATGTCTGCGTGGGTTTCCTCCGGGTGCTCCGGTTTCCTTCCACAGTCCGAAAGATGTACCGGGTTAGCTGTGCTAAATTCTCCTTCGGTGTACCCGAACAGGCACCGGAGTGTGGCGACTCGGGGATTTTCACAGTAACTTCATTGCAGCGTTAATGTAAGCCTACCTGTGACACTGGTAAATAGATTTTAAACGTTAAACAATGACCAAACCTCCTTACTCATCAGTATCAGACAAAGCCAGTTCTCCCAAGAATGCAAGGTAGTCAAATTGGTGATAAAACCTGCTCGTGGGCGACCCTCCGTCTGACAACAAATACATTCTCATTTAAAGCACAAGACTCTGAGCAGTCACCATTGCACGTGACTGTTGAGTGGGTGCTTGGAGCATGGAATCAGTTCGACTTGTTCCCTGTTATCATGGCAACCGCAAAGCTTAAAAACATAAACAAGAGAAAACTGCAACGACAGAAATCTGGGTGGGAATTAAATGAAATGAACTAAACACCACAGGGCTGTCATCAGTGACAGAACTGGAGCAGAGAAAGCCAAGGGAAGATTTAATACAGGTTTAAAACTCAAAGATTTTCAGGCTGTTGCCACGAGTTGAGGAATCAGTAACTCGGAGTACACGAAAACAGAAAATACTGGAAAATCTCAACGGGTCTGACAGCTTCTGTGGAGAGAGAGTAACTAAAAGCGATCAATTTATAACACACCAAAAATATGGAGAAATAGTAGGAGACGAAAGATGTGCGGGTTAGGTGGATTGGCCGTGCTAAAATTGACCCTAGTGTCAGGGGGTTTAGCAGGGTAAATATGTGGGGTTACGGGAATAGGGCCTGGGTGGGATTGTGGTCGGTGCAGACTCGATGGGCCGAATGGCCTCCTTCTGCATTGTAGGAATTCTATGATTCTATGACTACTGTGTAAAGTGAAGGCATTCGGCATGCTTGGTTTCATTGGTCAGAACATTGAATACAGGAGTTGGGACGTCTTGTTGAAGTTGTACAAGTTGTAAGGCCACACTTGGAATACTGTGTACAGTTCTGGTCACCCTATTTTAGAAACGATATTAAACTAGAAAGAGTGCAGAAAAGATTTACTAGGATACTACCGGGACTTGATGCTTTGAGTTATAAGGAGAGGCTGGATAGACTGGGACTTTTTTTCCCTAGAGCGTAGGAGACTGAGGGGTGATCTTACAGAGGTCTATAAAATAATGAGGGGCATAGATCAGCAAGATAGTCAACATCTTTTCCCAAAAGGTAGGGGAGTCTAAAACTAGAGGGCATAGGTTTAAGGTGAGAGGAGAGAGATACAAAAGTGTCCAGAGGGACAATTTTTTCACACAGAGGGTGGTGAGTGTCTGGAACGAGCTGCCAGAGGTAGTAGTAGAGGCGGGTACAATTGTTTTTTGAAAAGCATTTAGACAGTTACATGGGTAAGATGGGTATAGAGAGATATGGGCCAAACGTGGGCAATTGGGATTAGCTTAGTGGTTAAAAAAGGGCAGCATGGACAAATTGGTCCGAAGGACCTGTTTCCATGCTGTAAACATTTTTGACACGAGACGACATTTCCTTACACAGAAAATAATTGACTTAAAATGCTAGTTTCCTCGAGCTAAGTTTTCAGAGCCCATGTGGCAGGATCGGCGATACATCCAGCTTTAAGAAGCTGAGGTTAGAGGGAAGGAAGTCAGTTTCTGTGAAGACTGGTTGCCCATGCCCCAGTCACTGCCTACGGGGTATCATAGCGTCCATGTTGCAAATCTTGCATGTATCTTGTACTTTGCACTTTTGGTCTCCTTACACAAGAAAGGATAGACTTGCGGGAGCACAGCAAAGGTTCACCAGACTGATTCTGGGATGGCAGGGTTGTCATACGAGGAGAGATTGGGGTGACTGGGCCTGTATTCACTGGAATTCAGAAGAATGAGAGGGGATCTAATTGAAATGCATAAAGTTCTGACAGGACTAAACAGATTAGACACAAGGATGTTGTTTCCTCTGGCTGGGTCGGTCTAGAACAAGGGGTCACAGTCTCAGGATACAGGGTAAGCCATTTAAGATTGAGATGAGGAGAAACTTATTCACTTAAGAGGTGAACCACATTCTCTATCACAGAAGGCTGTGGAGGCCAAGTCACTGAATATATTTAAGAAGGAAATAGATAGACTTCTAAACTCTAAAGGTACCAAGGGGTATAGGGAGAAAGCGGGAGTATGGCACTGAGATAGAGGATCAGCCATGATCATAATGAATAGTGAAGCAGGCTCAAAGAGCTGAATGGCCAACTCCAGCTTCTATTTTCTGTTTTCATAACAGGGCAAGTAATCCAGGGGAGGTGGGAAGGCGGCAGCAGCAGCAGGGGAAGGGGCAGTGTGGTTTGAGAGGGCAGGGGTGGCAACAGGGGACGGTGGGGCTGGGGGAGAGGGTTAGAGGGAGATGGAAGGGTTGTTTGGGTTGGGTTGTGGGGGAGGGGGAAGAGGGTTTGAGTTGAGGGGAGACAGGAGTAGGTTTGGAGGGCTAGATTTGACAGTTGGAATTGGGGGTGGTGAGGGGATGGATAAAAGAGGTTAGGGTCGGCAGGGTGGGGGGGGGGCTATGGTTTATGGGAGAAGTTGCTGGGGGGTGGGGGGTTAGGGTTGGAACAGGTTAGGGCTGTGGGGACAGGGATGGTGAGTTTGGTCGGGGGGAGTGAATGGTTAAGGCCATGGAGGGTTAGGGGCTCAGGGAAATCTGGGGGTAGGTGGGATGGTGTTGCCTGTGGAGGGGGATTCGTATCATCTGGGGAGGGGGCCCAGGGTCATCAGAAGGGGGGCCGAGGGTCATCAGAGGAGAGGGGCCTCAGATGACTCGGGTCGTGGGGGGAGATGGTCATCCGAGGAGTGAGAGGCTAAGGCCTTTGGCAGGAGGGGGCTAGGATCATCAGAGGAGTGAGGGTCCAGGGTTGTTTGGGGGGGGGGGGGGGGGTGCAGGGTCGTCGGGAGGGCCCTCTCATCGGGGTGGGGTGGGGGGCAGGGTCATCAGGGGGAAGGGGGGGCCAGGGTCACCGGGTGGGGAGGGGCCAGGGTCGTCGGTGGGGCAGCATTCTCCAGGGGGGGCAGCATCGTCGGCAGGGGGGGGGCGGTGCGCCAGGGTCGTCGTCAGGGGGCGTGCCAGGGTCAGAGGGGTCACAGGGGGAGGGGGCGTTAGGGTCATCGGGGGGGCCAGGGTCATCGGGGCGGGGGGCGGCGCCAGGGTCGTTGGGGGGGGGGGGGGCAGGGTCGTCGGGGAGGGGGGGGCAGGGTCGTCGGGGGAGGGAGGGGGGCAGGGTCATCGGGGGGGGCAGGGTCGTCAGGGAGGGGGAGGGACTCAGGGTCGTCGTGGGGGGGATGGGGGGGGCAGGGTCATCAGGGAGAGGGGGGCCCCCAGGGTCGTTGAGGAGGGGACCAGGGTCGTCGGGGTGAGGGGGGGCCAGGGTCGTCGGGGTGAGGGGGGCCAGGGTCGTCGGGGAGAGGGGGGCCAGGGTCGTCGGGGAGAGGGGGGGCCAGGGTCGTCGGAGAGAGGGGGGGCCAGGGTCGTCGGGGAGAGGGGGGGCCAGGGTCGTCGGGGAGAGGGGGGCCAGGGTCGTCGGGGTGAGGGGGGCCAGGGTCGTCGGAGAGAGGGGGGGCCAGGGTCGTCAGGGAAAGGGGGGCCAGGGTCGTCGGAGAGAGGGGGGCCAGGGTCGTCGGAGAGAGGGGGGGCCAGGGTCGTCGGGGAGAGGGGGGGGCCAGGGTCGTCGGGGAGAGGGGGGGCCAGGGTCGTCGGGGAGAGGGGGGGCCAGGGTCGTCGGGGAGAGGGGGGGCCAGGGTCGTCGGGGAGAGAGGGGGCCAGGGTCGTCGGGGAGAGGGGGGGCCAGGGTCGTCGGGGAGAGGGGGGGCCAGGGTCGTCGGGGAGAGGGGGGGCCAGGGTCGTCGGGGAGAGGGGGGGCCAGGGTCGTCGGGGAGAGGGGGGGCCAGGGTCGTCGGGGAGAGGGGGGGCCAGGGTCGTCGGGGAGAAGGGGGGCCAGGGTCGTCGGGGAGAGGGGGGGCCAGGGTCGTCGGGGAGAGGGGGGGCCAGGGTCGTCGGGGAGAGGGGGGGCCAGGGTCGTCGGGGAGCCAGGGTCGTCGGGGAGAGGGGGGTCCAGGGTCGTCGGGGAGAGGGGGGCCAGGGTCGTCGGGGAGAGGGGGGGCCAGGGTCGTCGGGGAGAGGGGGGCCAGGGTCGTCGGGGAGAGGGGGGGCCAGGGTCGTCGGGGAGAGGGGGGGGCCAGGGTCGTCGGGGAGAGGGGGGGCCAGGGTCGTCGGGGAGAGGGGGGGCCAGGGTCGTCGGGGAGAGGGGGGGCCAGGGTCGTCGGGGAGAGGGGGGGCCAGGGTCGTCGGGGAGAGGGGGGGCCAGGGTCGTCGGGAGAGGGGGGCCAGGGTCGTCGGGGAGAGGGGGGGCCAGGGTCGTCGGGGAGAGGGGGGGCCAGGGTCGTCGGGGAGAGGGGGGGCCAGGGTCGTCGGGGAGAGGGGGGCCAGGGTCGTCGGGGAGAGGGGGGGCCAGGGTCGCCGGGGAGAGGGGGGGCCAGGGTCGTCGGGGAGAGGGGGGGCCAGGGTCGTCGGGGAGAGGGGGGCTCAGGGTCGTCGGGGAGGGGCCAGGGTCGTCAGGGAGGGGCGGGCACCAGGGTCGTCGGGGAGGCGTCAGGGTCGTCGGGGAGGGGGCCAGGGTCATCGGGGAGGGGGGGGGCCAGGGTCGTCAGGGGGGGGGGCCAGGGTCGTCGGGGAGGGGGGGGGCCAGGGTCGTCGGGGAGGGGGGGGGCCAGGGTCGTCGGGGAGGGGGGGGCCAGGGTCGTCGGGGGGGGGGGCAGGGTCGTCAGGGGGGCAGGTCGTCGGGGGGGGCAGGGTCGTCAGGGGGGGGCAGGGTCGTCGGGGGGGGGGCAGGGTCGTCGGGGGGGGGGGCAGGGTCGTCGGGGGGGGGCAGGGTCGTCGGGGGGGGGGGGCAGGGTCGTCGGGGGGGGGGGGGCAGGGTCGTCGGGGGGGGGGGCAGGGTCGTCGGGGGGGGGGGGCAGGGTCGTCGGGGGGCGGTCTGGGGGTTCGTGGGGGCAGGGTCGTCGGGGGGGGGGGGGCAGGGTCGTCGGGGGGGGGGCAGGGTCGTCGGGGGGGGGGGGCAGGGTCGTCGGGGGGGGGGCAGGGTCGTCGGGGGGGGGGGGCAGGGTCGTCGGGGGGGGGGGCAGGGTCGTCGGGGGGGGGGGCAGGGTCGTCGGGGGGGGGGGCAGGGTCGTCGGGGGGGGGGGCAGGGTCGTCGGGGGGGGGGGGCAGGGTCGTCGGGGGGGGGGGGGCAGGGTCGTCGGGGGGGGGGGGGCAGGGTCGTCGGGGGGGGGGGGGGCAGGGTCGTCGGGGGGGGGGGGGCAGGGTCGTCGGGGGGGGGGGGGCAGGGTCGTCGGGGAGGGGCTCAGGGTCATCCGGATGGTGGGGCAGGGCTCAGGGTCATTGGGGAAGGGGGGGCGAGGGTCATCAGAGGAAGGGGGTCAATTGGGGGGGTTGGGGTCAATTGGGGGGGGTTTGGGGGTCAATGGGGGGAGGGTTGGGGGTCAATTGGGGCGGGGGTTGGGGGTCAATGGCGGTGGGATCTGTTGACTGCCGGGCTGAGGCCGAGCCCGGGCTGTGGGTAATTTAGCAGCGGGGCCTCATCAGCCCGGGCCTGGGGCCCACCCCCAGCCCCGCTCACTGCGCAGTGATTATTTATATTTACCGGGTGTATTCAGGGGGCTGTGTGTTTTATTTGCAATGATTTTTTTTTCCCCCTCCATTACCTGACTTGCGGCTCATCCGCTTCTCCCAGCCGGACGGCAGGGGCTCCTCCTCGGCCATGGTCTCTGTCGAATGAGCCGAGGCGGGCGGAGGGGGACAACCTAACCTGCTTGTGCGCGGCGGGCTGCGAGGAGAGCCCGCCTTCCCGAGATCTCCAGCTCCCATTGGCCGAGCCGCCCGTCAACCACCTCTGCCGCCCAGAGTGTGCCATTCCCCATTGGTCAGAATTGATGTCAGTCAAGGTACCTGGCCGCCCCCTCCCCTCCGTGCAACCTAACCCAGTGCCTGGAACTGCCCGCCCCCTGGGGGGCGGGGTGTCGAATCTATTGGACAGTGCACACGTCAATCAATATGCCTTGATGCTATTGGGTGGATTGCACATTAATCCCGCCTACCGCCCGATCCCATTGATTGGAAGAGCTGTCAGTTAGGTAACCGGGTCCCGCCCCCCTCGGCCCACTCCCGCCCTCAGTAAGACCCGCCCCTTCGTGTTGACTCCCAATTCAATTGGCTCGAGCCCACGTCAATCAGGTCTGCCGCTGCGATTGCCGAGCGCCATTGGTTTGGAATGATGTCAATCAAACGCCCTGTGCCCGCCTCTCTCCCCTACGTCAATCTGGTTTTCGTACCCAGTGACTGCCCGTCCCCTCAATAAGACCCGCCCCCTGGGGGGCTGACGCCTCAATGCAATTGGGTGAAGCCCACGTCAATCAGATCTGCCGCTGCGATCCCCGACTTCTATTGGTCAGTATCGATGTCAGTCAAAGGCCCTGGACCCGCCCCCCCCACACGTTAATCTCGTTTCGTCCCCGGTGACTGCCCCGCCCTGAGGACCCGCCCCCTCGGAGCCTGAAACCTCGATTCTATTGGACAGGACCCACGTCGATCACCGTTTCATGGGCGCCGATTGGTCCGCGGGCTCGACGTAAGGGGGGCGGGGAGTCCAAAACTAAAGATCGCTGTTGATTCAGATTCGCTGATTCGGAGAAAATAAACCGTCGTCGTGTTTTCTCCTTTAGCCAACAGAAAAAACCCACCACCACCGCGGTGACTGGCAATGGGAGGAAAAAATAATTTTAAAAACTGTCATATTGATTCCCCCCCGGCGTTGGCTTTCACAAAATGTGCTTAAACTTCATTTAAACCTCGCTTTACTATGGCCCGATGGAGGTTCCCTTGCCGGGAAATTGCCGGATTCGCCATGAGCGAAAAGGGGGAGGGATATCCTCTGATTGGTCAAGAGGAGGGGGCGGTGTTGTCAGTAAAGGCCTCCGATTGGTACAACGAACCGTCACTCAGAGCCGCCCTGAGGTCTGATTGGGCAAAGGTGCCGTCAATCAACCGGGGGCGGTTGCTAAGGGGCGGGGCCGCGGCCTAGTCGCGGTTGCTGGGGGAAAGCGAGCCTGAGTGGGGGAGTAAGTGGGTGGCTGGACAGCAAGGTAAGTGGCTTATCCCCAGGTATAGTCCAGACCCGGGCCTGGGGATACTGTGTGTGTGTATGTGCTGGAGAGAGGAGAAGCCTACAATAATTTTATATTAATCTGTGAAATAAAGGAGTGAATAACCAGCTGAAAATTAAGTTTCTAGAATCTTCTGCACTCAGGTTGGTTAAAAATGTGTGATCTGGAGCCTGTTTTTGATGTTGATTTGATTTATTATTGTCACATGTATTAACATAGTGAAAAGTATTGTTTCTTGCACACTATACAGACAAAGCATACCGTTCATAGAGAAGGAAAGGAGAGAGTGCAGAATGTAGTGTTACAGTCCTAGCTAGGGTGTAGAGAAAGATCAACTTAATGCGAGGTAGGTCCATTCAAAAGTCTGACAGCAGCAGGGAATAAGCTGTTCTTGAGTCGGTTGGTACGTGACCTCAGACTTTTGTGTCTTTTTCCCGATGGAAGAAGGTGGAAGAGAGAATGTCCGGGGGTGCGTGGGGGGTCCTTGATTATGCTGGCTGCTTTTCCCGAGGCAGCGGGAAGTGTAGACGGAGTCAATGGATGGGAGGCTGGTTTACGTGATGGATTAGGCTACGTTCGCAACCCTTTGTGGTTTCTTGCGGTCTTGGGCAGAACAGGAGCCAAACCAAGCTGTGATACAACCAGAAAGAATGCTTTCTATGGTGCATCTGTAAAGGTTGGTGAGAGTCGTGGTGGACGTGCCAAATTTTCTTATTCTCCTGAGAAAGTTGGTGGGCTTTCTTAACTCCCTCGGCATGGAGGGAGGCTGGAGAGCAAAGAACAATACAGTCCAGCACAGGAAGAGGCCCTTCGGCCCACCAAGCTTGCGCCAATCATGTCCTATCTAGACCAACCGCCTGTATCCCTCTATACCCCGCCTGTTGATGTGCTTATCCAGATAAGTCTTAAATGTCACTAATGTATCTGCCTCAATCACCTCACTTGGCAGTGCATTCCAGGCCCCCCACCACCCCCTGTTTTTTAAAAAAACTTCCCTCACAGATCTCTACTGAACCTCCCCCCCTTTTACCTTAAACTTATGCTCCCTTGTGATTGTCACAGTCATAGGAGCCATGCCAAGCTGTGATACATCTGGAATGGATGCTTTCAGTGTTTTATCTTTAAAAATTGGTGAGAGTCATAGCGGAATGCCAAATTTCCTTAGCCTCCTGTGATGGTACTCCGATCACCTGGGGGATTCAGGGTCCTGGGTGGATTTATGGTGATAATTAATGGATCGCTGAAGGTTTATGAAGCACAAAATGAAGCCATTCGGCCCATCTTGTCTGTACTGGCTGCAAAAAGAGAGAGCTATCCAATAGTGGAAATTTCATCTTCAATAAATTCAGATTGGTGCTGGCGTGAGTTGCTGAAATAGTGATATCTTGCACTGCTCACATTGCTCCTCCTTCAGTCAGTGTAGTTCTTTTGCAAAGATGTGCAGGTTAGAACATAGAACATTACAGTGCAGTACAGGCCCTTCGGCCCTCGATGTTGCGCCGACCAGTGAAACCAATCTAAAGCCCATCTAACCTACACTATTCCAATGTTTATCCAATGACCATTTAAATGCCGTTAATGTTGGCGAGTCCACTACTGCTGCAGGCAGGGCATTCCACGCCTTTACTACTCTGAGTGAAGAACCTACCTCTGACATCTGTCCTATATCTATCACCCCTCCATTTAAAGCTATGTCCCCTCGTGCTAGCTATCACCATCCGAGGAAAAAGGCTCTCACTATCCACCCTATCTAATCCTCTGATCATCTTGTATGCCTCTATTAAGTCACCTCTTATCCTTCTTCTCTCTAACGAAAACAACCTCAAGTCCCTCAGCCTTTCCTCATAAGACCTTCCCACCATACCAGGCAACATCCTCGTAAATCTCCTCTGCACCCTTTCCAATGCTTCCACATCCTTCCTATAATGCGGTGACCAGAACTGTACGCAATACTCCAAGTGCGGCCGCACCAGAGTTTTGTACAGCTGCAACATGACTTCCTGGCTCCGAAACTCAGTCCCTCGACCAATAAAAGCTAACATTCCGTACGCCTTCTTAACGACCCTATCAACCTGGGTGCCAACTTTCAGGGATCTATGCACATGGACACCAAGATCTCTCTGTTCATCCACACTACCAAGTATCTTACCATTAGCCCAGTACTCTGTAATCCTGTTACTCCTTCCAAAATGAATCACCTCACACTTTTCCGCATTGAACTCCATTTGCCACCTCTCAGCCCAGCTGTGCAGCTTATCTATGTCCCTCTGTAACCTGCAACAACCTTCCGCACTGTCCACAACTCCACCGACTTTAGTGTCATCCGCAAATTTACTAACCCATCCTTCTACGCCCTCATCCAGGTCATTTATAAAAATGACAAACAGCAGTGGCCCCAAAACAGATCCTTGCGGTACACCACTAGTGACTGAACTCCAAGATGAACATTTCCCATCAACCACCACCCTCTGTCTTCTTACAGCCAGCCAATTCCTGATCCAAACCGTTAAATCACCCTCCATCCCATGCGTCTGTATCTTCTGCAATAGCTTACTGTGGGGAACCTTATCAAACACTTTGCTGAAATCCATATACACCACATCAACTGCTTTACCCTCATCCACCTCTTTGGTCACCTTCTTAAAGAACTCAATAAGGTTTGTGAGGCACGACCTACCCTTCACAAAACCGTGTTGACTGTAGGTTAGGTTGATTGGCCATGGTAAATTGCCCCTTGGTGTCAGGAGGACCAGCAGGGTAATTTCATGGGGTTACGGGGACAGGGTCTGGGTGGGTTTGTTGTTAGTGCAGGCTCAATGGGCTGAATGGTCGCCTCCTCCACTGTAGGGGTTGTATGATCCAATCTAAGCCCACCTTCTAGCTCCTGATCTTCTAGCCCTGGAGAATGCAATATCCAAGTGATTTTATTCACGGTGAATGTATCTCCCTTTACTTTTCTGGGCAGTGTTTTTCCATCTCCTACCACCCTCTCTTTTTTTGTGTACAAAGGTTGGGTGGCACAGCACCAAGGACCCAGGTTAGATTCCAGCCTCGGGTGACTGTGTGGAATCTGCACGTTCTCCCCGTGTCTGCATGGGTTTCCTCCGGGTGCTCCGGTCTCCTCCCCCAGTCTTGAAAGATGCGCTGATTAGGTACATTAACCATGCTAAATTGCCCCTTAGTGTCAGGGGAAGTAACTAGGGTAAATGCATGTTTTTAAAAAAGTTTTAAGGTTTATTTATTAGTAGTCTTACATTAACACTGGAATGAAGTTAGTGTGAAAATCCCCTAGTGGCCACACTCTGGCGCCTGTTCGGGGACACTGAGGGAGAATTTAGCACAGCCGATGCACGTAACCAGTACGTCTTTCGGACTGTGGGAGGAAACCAAAGCACTCGGAGGAAACCCACGCAGACACGGGGAGAACGTGCAGACTCCACACAGACAGTGACCCAAGCTGGGAATCTAACCCGGGTCCCTGTGGGGCAGCAGTGCTAACCACTGTGCCGCCCTTGGGGTTAGGAGGATAGGGCCTGGGTGGGATTGTGGTCAATGCAGACTTGATGGGCTGAATGGCCTCTTTCTGCACTGTAGGATTCTATGATTTTCCCTCAGTGTATCCGAGCAGGCACTGGAGTGTGGCGACTGGGGGATTTTCACAGTAACTTCATTGCAGTGTTAATGTAAGCCTACTTGTGACACCTAATAAATAAACTTAACCTTTCAGACAGCAGGTCCTCGATCACAATTCTTTCACATTCACGCGGATATAATTCTTTTATTCTGCACTGTGTAGCCACGAAGTTGCATCTTTTTTTCCCGTGTTTCTAGGAATTCCTAAGAATGATTGAGATAATTTGCAATGATCGTCTGGGAAAGAAGGTCCGTGTGAAGTGCAAGTATCCTTTCTGATTGGTCGTAAAATCTTGCTGTCTTTTTTGACTGGAACATATACAGTCCCTGGTGTTGAAGTGAACTTAGTGAGTGCTCTTCTGTTGTTTTTTCTTAATTGTTGGTTATGAGGTATATAATTAGTAGTGTTGGAGACAGAAAGAAAATTGAGGTGTCAGAACTGTAGCTGTGTATACAAGTTTGTGGTGTTCACACCACTTTTAGCTAAGCGAAGGCTCCTCCCTCAACTGAGTGAAGGCCTAAAATCAAATTACTGCGGATGCTGGAATCTGAAACCAAAAGAGAAAATGCTGGAAAATCTCAGCAGGTCTGGCAGCATCTGTGAGGAGGGAAAGGAGCTGACGTTTCGAGTCCAGGTGACCCTTTGTCAAAGCTAAAAAGCACAGAAAGTGGGAGATGTTTATGGTGTAGGGTATTCTCCCTATGGATTGCCATTAAAGTTTATTTATTAGTCCCAAGTAAGGCTTGCATTAACACTGCAATGAAGCTACTGTGAAATTCCCCCAGTCGCCACAGTTCGGCACCTAACCAGCACGTCTTTCAGAATGTGGGAGGGAACCGGAGCAGCTGGAGGAAACCCACGCAGACACGGGGAGAACATGCAAACTCCACACAGACAGTGACCCAAGTCGGGAATCGAACCCAGGTCCCTGGCGCGCTGTGAAGCAGCAGTGCTAACCGCTGTGCCGGTAGCCTTTCCTCTTGTTTTTGTGGCTATGACTCATCTTTCATTCCCTCATCCTGCAGTATAAATATCTCCCACTTTCTATGCCTTTTAGCTTTGACAAAGGGTCATCCGGACTCAAAACGTCAGCTCTTTTCTCTCCTTACAGATGCTGTCAGATCTGCTGAGTGAAGGTCTAAACTGAATTTTGCAGGGGTTTTCATGAAATAAGCATCAAGGTTGGGCCGCCTTAGCAGCAGTTCAGAGAAGCTTCACTCGACTGATGTCTGGGATGGTGGAGTGTTGGTTGGGGCTATCTTAAGAAAGGTTGGACAGGCTGGGCCTGGATCTCTTTGGAATTTAGAAGACAGAAAGATGATCTTATTGAAACAATATATAAGATTCTCGGGGTGAATTTGGAAAGGATTTTTAAAAAAAATTGTAATTAGTGTCACAAGTCGGCTAACCCTGCAATGAAGTTACTGTGAAAATCCCCTAGTCATCACACTACGGTGCCTGTTTGGGTACACTGAGGGAGAATTTAACATGGGGCACCCTAACCAGCACGTCTTTCGGATTGTGGGAGGAAACTGGAGCACCCAGGGGAAACCCACACAGACACAGATAATGTGCGGAGTCTGCGCAGTCACCCAAGGCCGGAGTTGAACCCAGGTCCTTGGTGTTGTGAGGCAGCAGAGCTAACCACTGTTACCTCCCAAGGATTGTTCCCCTTGTGGGAGAGACAAGAACGAGGGAGCATTTTTAAAAAATAAGGGGTCTGCCATTTTAAGATGGAGATGAGAAGAAACGCTTCCTCAGAGGGTCATAATTTTGAAACTCTCTTCCCCAGAGACCGGTGGAGGCAGGGTCACTGAATATTTCGAGAAGTGGATTGACTCCCTTGTTCTAGAATCTAAGATTAACAGAGACAGATGGAATATGGAGATGAGGCCACAATAAGATCGGCCATGATTTGATTGAATGGCAGAGCAGACACCAGGGGTCAAATGGCCTACTCCTGCCTGATTTTTCTGCGCATCATAAAGGTGAGCTTGGGGGATCCAAAGCCTAATTATGGTCTATTTTCCACTCTGCTGCGGTAAATTAGAATTTCCTTATTATCTCTTCAGCTCGTGTGCGTGTGTGCACTGATGCAACTTGGGTAAGATGCTCTTTCGGAGAGTTGGTACAGATTTGGTGGGCCAAATGGCCACCTTCTGCGCTGTAGGGACCCTCTGTTGCAAACATAGAGCAGCATTTTGAGAAAGGTGATGTGGTCCACAATGTCAAAAGTTGCAGGGAAGGTGATAGGTGATAATGCACTATGGTAACAATAATAAACTGACTAGGGAAATTTCACTGTTGTAAATCTCTCCATTAGATTTCTACATGTCAAATTTAAAGGTAGATGGGCACAATTTGAGGAAGGAGATATCGGACATGCCAGATTTGACTGTAGAAGGGATAATATACAAATGTTAGTGGTAGCAGGTAATGTATTGGTACGAATATGTTAAACTCAACTTTTCATAGAATCCCGACAGTGCAGAAGGAGGCCATTCGGCCCATCGAGTCTGCGCTGACAACGATCCCACCCAGGCCCTATCCCTGTAACCCCACATATTTACCCTGTTAATCCCCCTGACACGAATGGACAATTTATCACGGCCAATGCACCTAACCTGCACGTCTTTTGGACTGCGGGAGAAAACCAGAGCACCCGGAGGAAACCCACGCAGACACGGGGAGAACATGCAGACTCAGCACAGACAGTGATCCAAGCTGGGAATCGAACCCGGTTCCCTGGCACTGTGAGGCAGCAGTGCTAACCACTGTGCTGCCCTTTAACGGTTAACAACTAAGGAATGTGTGCACTAAACTGGCCCTAATCAAATGCCTTTGATGCATTGACTTGGTGGACGTACGTTTACTGATCAGTTGAGTCTTAATGCAATTCTGCTGATTTGTAGAAGGTTCAGAAGTATTTGGGTTAAAACGGTAGGGCTTTGTTGGGAGCTGCAGTGCACCCGGTGTGCAGTGGGCGGCACGGTAGCACCGGTTAGCACTGCTGCTTCACAGCTGCAGGGACCTGGGTTCGATTCCCGGCTTGGGTCACTGTCTGTGTGGAGTTTGCACATTCTCCTCGTGTCTGTGTGGGTTTCCTCCAGGTGCTCCGGTTTCCTCCCAGTCTAAAGATGTGCGGGTTAGGTTGATTGGCCATGCTAAAATTGCCCCTTAGTGTCCTGAGATGCATAGGTTAGAGGGATTAGTGGGTAAATATGTAGGGGTATGGGGTAGGGCCTGGGTAGGATTGTGGTTGGTGCAGCCTCGATGGGCCAAATGGCCTCTTTCTGCACTGTAGGGTTTCTATGATTCACCCAGCCTCATTACGTTTGTTCAAAAACAGTAGAAGTTGACCACCCGAGCGGTAAAACAAAGGGACTGCTTGGAGAGTTTTTATTTTCCTTAACGTTTCTCCCTCCAGTCCTGATGACACCATCAAAGATTTGAAGAAATTGATAGCTGCCCAGACTGGAACAAAATGGGACAAGTTGGTCCTAAAGAAATGGTTTGTCCTTGTTTTCTCTTGCATCGCTCTTTGTGACACTCATTTCTTGAATTGTATAGAATTTGCAGCATGGAAACAAACTCTGGATAAGAATTCGGACGAGCCTTCTCTCATTACACCACTTTGACGTTAAACATGCACAACCCCCAACCCAACAGCCTCCTCTTCCTAACACACACCACCTCAACAACCACCTCCCCCAACCACCTAAAAAATGGCAGAAGCAGACCATCACCTTGTTTCTTCCCCCCCGACTCACCCTCTTTCTCCTGCCACACAAGGGTACCGCCCCTCCCGCCCCCCAGAAGTAAAAACTAACACAAATAACATACAAGAAGAAAAAGGCCCAGGAGACAAGAAGACAACAAGCTACAAGATTAGGGCAAGGCATCACAGGGGGCAACAAGGGTTGGACGCGAGCCGAAGGAAAAGGGGACATGTCCTCTCTCTGTCCGACCCCGTAACCCTATTAGCGAATCCTCTTACTCTGTTTTTATGTACTTGAGCAGAATTCTAATGGTCTTTTACATAAAATTAAATTAGGCCGATTGTTTTTTGATTTTAACTTGCTGTAAAAAAAAGAATGTAATTCCACTTCTGTGGATTGTAATTATTTTCAGCGTGTGCATTGACCATGCTAAATTCTCCCTCACTGTACCCCAACAGGTGCCAGAGAGTGGCGACTGGGGGTTTTTCTCAGTAACTTCATTGCAGTGTTAACGTAAGCCTGCATGTGACACTAATAAATATACTTGTAAAAAATTTAGCCCTTGTAGGATCATAGAATCCCCAACCGTGCAGAAGCAGGCTGCTCAGCCCTTTGACTCGACTCGACAACAGAGCATCCCACCCAGACCTTATTCTTGTAACCCCACTTACTTACTCTGCTGATCCCCCTATGCTGGGACACTGAAGGACAATTTAGCACAGCCAACCCTCCTAACCCATTGACATGGGCACCTACATTTGGTCCATCGAGTCTGCACCGACCACAATCCCACCCAGGCCCTAACCCCATGCATTCACCCTAGCTAGTCCCCCTGACTCGTAAGGGCCAATTTAGCATGGCCAATCCACCTTACCCGCACATCTTTGGATTGTGGGAGGAAACCGGAGCATCCGGAGGAAATCCACGCGGACACGGGGGGAACGTGCAAACTCCATAGTTTGGCCATAGGAGACAGAGGGTAGTGGTCGAAGGGTCTTTTTCCAGCTGGAGGTCTGTGACCAGTGGTGTTCCGCAGGGCTCTGTACTGGGACCTCTGCTATTTGTGATATATATAAATGATTTGGAAGAAGGTGTAACTGGTGTAATCAGCAAGTTTGCGGATGACACGAAGATGGCTGGACTTGCGGATAGCGAAGAGCATTGTCGGGCAATACAGCAGGATATAGATAGGCTGGAAAATTGGGCGGAGAGGTGGCAGATGGAGTTTAATCCGGATAAATGCGAAGTGATGCATTTTGGAAGAAATAATGTAGGGAGGAGTTATACAATAAATGGCAGAGTCATCAGGAGTATAGAAACACAGAGGGACCTAGGTGTGCAAGTCCACAAATCCTTGAAGGTGGCAACACAGGTGGAGAAGGTGGTGAAGAAGGCATATGGTATGCTTGCCTTTATAGGACGGGGTATAGAGTATAAAAGCTGGAGTCTGATGATGCAGCTGCATAGAACGCTGGTTAGGCCACATTTGGAGTACTGCGTCCTGTTCTGGTCGCCGCACTACCAGAAGGACATGGCGGCGTTAGAGAGAGTGCAGAGAAGGTTTACCAGGATGTTGCCTGGTATGGAGGGTCTTAGGTATGAGGAGAGATTGGGTAAACTGGGGTTGTTCTCCCTGGAAAGACGGAGAATGAGGGGAGATCTAATAGAGGTGTACAAGATTATGAAGGGGATAGATAGGGTGAACGGTGGGAAGCTTTTTCCCAGATCAGAAGTGACGTTCACGAGGGGTCACGGGCTCAAGGTGAGAGGGGCGAAGTATAACTCAGATATTAGAGGGATGTTTTTTACACAGAGGGTGGTGGGGGCCTGGAATACGCTGCCAAGTAGGGTGGTGGAGGCAGGCACGCTGACATCGTTTAAGGCTTACCTGGATAGTCACATGAGCAGCGTGGGAATGGAGGGATACAAACGATTGGTCTAGTTGGACCAAGGAGCGGCACAAGCTTGGAGGGCCGAAGGGCCTGTTTCCTGTGCTGTACTGTTCTTTGTTCTTTGTTCCATACAGTCAGTCGGTCACCCAAGGCCGGAATTGAACCCGGGTCCCCGGTGCTGAGAGGCAGCAGTGCTAACCACTGTGCCCCCGTGCCGCCCTTGTGCAGAAATTGTCCTGTGATGGGCCTCCAGTGGATGAAAAGGATTTATTTCAACCCTGTTATAATTTAACTTTCTCTGATTCTAGGTATACCATTTTCAAGAATCATGTTCAGTTGCAAGACTGTATCTTTTGATGTTGTAAACCAAAACCTTTGCGAGCTGCCTTCCAGCCTTTCCTGTATGCATGGGGCAGAAGAGATCAGATAAGATTTGCACACTCCTGAATAACACCATGTTCTAACTTCTGAAAGTTTGTCCGCAACTCAGAAGGTGTTGCAGAGCCAAGCTGACTGAGTTTTTAAAAAAATAGTGTGTAATTTAACAGCACTGTGGGTGTAACCTACACCACATGGACTGCAGTGGTTCAAGCTCACCGCCATCTTCTCAAGGACAATTAGGGGTGGGCCATAACTATTGGCCTAGCCAGGAAGGCTCAAATCCCATGACTGAATTCTTTACAAAAGCTGTTAACTCAGAACCCCATGGCAGGGGGGACAAGACCCATGGGTGGATAGGGATGCATATTCCTGAGCACTGGTAGAGTCTTAGAAGCAGGGCATTGGCACACCATTGACCAGGGTAACTTTAACCATTGTTTTCAGTAAGAAATAGAAGCAATTGGAAGGTAACTGCTCCTATTTCATATCCCAGAAATGATTATGTCCTTGTGTACCTGTCCAAAGGCTGAGTTGCAGGGGGAGAAATGTGTTTGTCATGGTGCTGCAGTAGATTTCAAGGTTGAATGACCTGAAGCGTGGGGTAGAATCTTTTTTCTTTTGGGTTGGGTTTTGAGTACTTAATGGAGCAGATGCAGAGTAACATTCTAAAATGTGACCTCCTTCCCTTTTCTCCTATCCCTATATCTGAATGCAACTTCTATTTACTCCAGCCATCTCATGACAATTGGTGCCAAATTAAGCACAATTTTGCTTGACTTTCAGTCTACGAGGAGCTAGGTTGTGATTATCTGTAGCCATTCACTTGACTGTTCTACCAAGTGACACACACAGATGCAATTCCATTTATAGAACCCCTACAGTGTGGAAGAGGCCATTCGGCCCATCAAGTCTGCACTGACTCTGTGACAGAGCATCTGACCCAGACTCTTACCTGCCCTTTTATCTTGGCCAATCCACCTAACCTGCACATCTTTGGACACGAAGGGGTAATTTAACATGGCCAATCCACTGGGGGCAGCCTCACTCTAAGGTCCAGGAGCCATTTGTAAAGGTTGTCCGAGTGCACAGCCAGCAAACCAGTCCACCCAGAATAGCCCCTCGCCCCCGGGTACTCATTCACGCCATTCTGATAGCATGCTGCCTTGGTTAGAGACATATGTCGGAATTTTACCACCCCACCCGCCACTGGAATCGGAGCGGGCGAGGGGCGGACAATGGAAAGGTTGACCTGGGGCAGGATTTTATGGTTTCGGGGGGAGTGAGGCCAGAAAATCCCGCCCATAGTCACACAGCCTTGAAGCGCAGAAAAGGCTCTTTGGCCCAGCAAGTCTATGCCAACAATAACCACCACTAAAGGTGCGCAACTATTGGGTTCATGTAAATGTAGTCCAGTTCCTCAATTATCTTCTAAACCTTGATCCAATCACTTAACTTTTCTAAAGTATCCAGACTGAGCCTGTTATGAAGATATTTTGATCTGGGGAAATACTCTTGTGACTTTAATCTGCATTTTTTCCAAAGCCTCGTTAGTGCCCCATTTATTGCAAAATCAACAACTGTGCCAGTATCCTAAAGGCGACCTAACCAAAACCTTCCACAAGGACAAAATTGTCTCAGTAAACTACCATGTGGATAGGGCGGATATGTTGTTCGTTTTAGCTGCAGCCTCGTGACTTGATCATGATCTTTTCGCGAGGGATACTCTTAGCACCCAGATCTCTCTCTCTCTCACTAATGGCCTCTGTTCTGTTGACTGCACGTTGCACATATATTTAGCATCAGACCTCCTCCTTTTCCAAGTTGAATGTGATTTGCCAACCGTTGGACCGTATCTCCAACATGTCAAGACGTTTGCAGTAATTGGGAATCCCCTATACAGTCTGAATGCTCGCAGGTATTTTGTACAATAACCCGTGGGGGTCATTTTCCCCAACTCTTAAAGCAGGTTATTAACACCATTACTAAATAGCAAAGCTCAAAAACATCGATCCTTGGGGAATAGTAACTACTGGCTAAGCCCATTGACAACCTTTCACCGACTCGCACCCTGCTTTTGGGTCACCGGGGAAAAGTTATCACTCACTCGTGTATAAAATCATGAGGGGCATCGATAGGATGAACGCACATAGTCTTTTTCCCAGGTATTGAAAACTAGAGGGCACAGGTTTAAGGTGAGAGGGAAAAGATTTGAAAGGTACCTGAGCGGAGCAGAGGGTGGTGTGTGTATGGAATGAGCTGCCAGAGAAGGTGGTTGAGGCAGGTGCAATAGCAACATTTACAAAGCATTTGGATAAGTACATGGATGGGAAAGGATGAGAGGGATATGAGCGGGCAATTGGGACTAGCTGGGAGGGCACCATGGCGGGCATGGACCGGTTGGGCTGAAGGTCCTGTTTCCGTGCCGTTATTGCTCAATGATCATAACTCAATCTCCTTGAGAAGCCTCTTGTAAAATCTCACCAAAGCTTCCCGAAAATCCAAGCCAATTCTGTCCACTGAGATACCCTTGTGAGATACCTGGCGACTTATTCAAAAAATTCAACTTCTCTCAATTCAGATTTAGTTGAGGGATTGGTGAGGTGGGGGGGAGGAGGGGGGTTGGTTTGTGGGTGGCGGTGGGGGGGGGGTTAGTTGGTGGGTGGTGGTGGTGGGGGGTTGGTTGGGTGGTGGTGAGGGGGAGGCTTGGTTGGTTGGTGGGTGGGACGGGGGGGTGGTTGGGTGGTGGTGGGGGGGTTGGTTGGTGGGTGGGTCGGGGGGGGTGGTTGGGTGGTGGGAGGGGTTTGGGGGTGTGGGGTGTTGGGTGGTGGGGGGATGTTGGTTGGTGGTGGGGGTTGGTTGGTGGGTGGGTCGGGGGGGGGGGTGGTTGGGTGGTGGGAGGGGTTTGGGGGTGTTGGTGTGTGGTGGGGGGGATGTTGGTGGGTGGTGGTGGGGGGGATTGGTTGGGTGGTGGTGGGGGGGTTGGTGGGGGGGTTGGTTGGGTGGTGGTGGCGGGGGTTGGTTGGGTGGTGGTGGCGGGGGTAGGTTTGGTTGGTTGGTGGTGGGGGGGGTTGGTTGGTTGGTGGTGGGGGGGGTTGGTTGGTGGTGGGGGGGGTTGGTTGGTGGTGGGGGGGGGTTGGTTGGTTGGTGGTGGGGGGTTTGGTTGGTGGTGGGGGGGGTTGGTTGGTTGGTGGTGGGGGGGTTGGTTGGTGGTGGGGGGGGTTGGTTGGTTGGTGGGGGTTTGGTTGGTTGGTGGGGGTTTGGTTGGTTGGTGGGGGGGGTTGGTTGGTTGGTTGGTGGGGGGGTGTTGGTTGGTTGGTTGGTGGGGGGGTGTTGGTTGGTTGGTTGGTGGGGGGGTTGGTTGGTTGGTGGGGGGGGTTTGGTTGGTTGGTGGGGGGGGTTTGGTTGGTTGGTGGGGGGGGTTGGTTGGTTGGTGGGGGGGGTTGGTGGGGGGTTGGTTGGTTGGTGGGGGGGTTGGTTGGTTGGTGGGGGGGGTTGGTTGGTTGGTGGGGAGGGGGTTGGTTGGTTGGTGGGGGGGGTTGGTTGGTTGGTGGGGGGGGTTGGTTGGTGGGGGGGGTTGGTTGGTGGGGGGAGGGTTGGTTGGTTGGTGGGGGGAGGGTTGGTTGGTTGGTGGGGGGGGGGTTGGTTGGTTGGTGGGGGGGGGGTTGGTTGGTTGGTGGGGGGGGTTGGTTGGTTGGTGGGGGGGGTTGGTTGGTGGGGGTTGGTTGGTTGGTGGGGGGGGTTTGGTTGGTTGGTGGGGAGGGGGTTGGTTGGTTGGTGGAGAGGGGGTTGGTTGGTTGGTGGGGAGGGGGTTGGTTGGTTGGTGGGGAGGGGGTTGGTTGGTTGGTGGGGAGGGGGTTGGTTGGTTGGTGGGGGGGTTGGTTGGTTGGTGGGGGGGGGGTTGGTTGGTTGGTGAGGGGGGGTTGGTTGGTTGGTGGGGGGGGGGTTGGTTGGTTGGTGGGGGGGGGGGTTGGTTGGTTGGTGGGGGGGGGGTGGTTGGTTGGTGGGGGGGGGGTTGGTTGGTTGGTGGGGGGGGGGGGTTGGTTGGTTGGTGGGGGGGGGGGTTGGTTGGTTGGTTGGGGGGGGGGTTGGTTGGTTGGTGGGGGGGGGGTTGGTTGGTGGGGGGGGGTTGGTTGGTGGGTGGGGGGTTGGTTGCGGGGGGGTTGGTTGGTTGGTGGGGGGGTTGGTTGGGGGGGGTTGGTTGGTTGGTTGGCAGGGGGGGTTGGTGCATGAGTGGTTGGCGGGAGGGTTGGTTGGTGAGGGGGGGGTTGGTTGGTTGATGGGGGGGGTTGGTGGTTGGGGGGGGTTGGTTGGGGGGGGTTGGTTGGTTGGTTGGCAGGGGGGGTTGGTGCATGAGTGGTTGGCGGGAGGGTTGGTTGGTGAGGGGGGCTGGTG
The DNA here is from genome assembly GCF_964213995.1 of Mustelus asterias. Taxonomy (NCBI): domain Eukaryota; kingdom Metazoa; phylum Chordata; class Chondrichthyes; order Carcharhiniformes; family Triakidae; genus Mustelus; species Mustelus asterias. The sequence continues at coordinate 10,304,880 of NC_135819.1, read as the reverse complement.
AGGGGGGGGTTGGTTGGTGAGGGGGGGTTTGGTTGGTGAGGGGGGGATTGGTTGGTGGGGGGTGGGGGGGGGGGTTGGTGAGGGGGAGGGGGGTTGCTTTGATGAAGAATGTGACCTGATTCCCAGGCAGCAGTCTACCATGTGAAAGGGCAATCCGGATCAGTGATTCGTAACATTGCTGTGTAAAGTAGGACTGAATTGGACAGCTTGTTACCTCCTGTGCATGATGTGGTGTTGATGAGCCTTAACCAGGCTGCTTTCAGATGAGATCCACGATGGCATGAACCTGGAGCTGTATTACCAATAAAATCCATCGCCCACCCTGAGGAGGACATGCTTATCACCCAACCATCAACGCCAGCCATTCACTGAGAGAAAGGACTTCACAATGAAGCTTTGTGTTTGCTTTTCTGAAGAACGGTGATGATTTGTCTTTGTATGTTCTACTGACCTGTGCTCCCCGTTTTTCTTTTAAACTTTTATGTTTCAGAACAGCTTTAATGTCAGGTTTCTTACGCACGTCCATTTATGAGGTTTGAATCCCAAAATGCTCGGTGGATAGATGTTGTGTACGTTGGAACATCTTTCTCCTTCCCACATGCAGCGCTCAGCTGAGCGGTGATGGCGTGTCCCACAGGCTGAGGTGTATGAGTACGTGACACTTTTCACTCTCTGCAGCAACTATTGTTCTTGCGGTCCAAATAATTAGTATTCTGTACAGATATACCGGCACGTGATTGAAGTGCTCACTGGGTTAGGTAGGGGATAGATCTTGATGTACACCGAGCTTCGGTCTTTTGGGTTAATTTTATCGAGGTTGGAGCTTTTCCCTTCCCCTGAGTGTGTGGGCGAGGAATTCATTTAGCAGGATGCTGGGAAGAAAGAATGCTAATGCACCTTCAAAAGGTTTTTGTCCCCTGTGAACCAGCCAGTGTCCCAGAGAACCATGTTAATATGTAGGCTTAAATAGGTTAAGTAGAATTAAAATCTGGAGATTTGCTTCACTATGTTTCTGTTTCTTATGGTGCATTTTCCTCCCCGTGTAATCTGTATTTTGGCTGGAATCGATACCAGATTTATGTATAGTGCTTAGTAGCTGTCTTTGTATGCTCCTGGGACAGCTGATGTCTGATTAATACACCTTTTATTTCAAACGAATACATTTGTCTCTGTTTTAAATGGATGAAGTTACCGACTGCCCGTGTGTCAGAGCCAGTCTTTTTCTGCTTCCACTATTCCTTCCCTCCCATTGGCATGGTGGCTGACATGAAGAGTCTTTATGGGAAAATTGGAGAGGTACATGAGGGAGAAGGGAATACGGGGTTAGGATGGCCAACTTAGATTAAAAAAAAACAGTTGGGAGGAAAGTCGAGTGGAGCGTAAAACCTAGCACAAGACTGGACAGGCAGAATGGCCTGTGTATGTACTGTGCATCCAGTACAGGAACCAAGGTGTGCTGATGGAGTGAAGAGACAGATCATCCAGATCGTGGACGGCACAGTGGTTACCACGGCTGCTTCACAGCGCCAGGGGCCCGGGTTCGATTCCCAGCTTGGGTCACTGTCTGTGCGGAGTCTGCACATTCTCCCCCGTGTCTGCGTGGGTTTCCTCCGGGTGCTCCGGTTTCCTCCTACATTCCGAAGGACGGGCTGTGAGGTGCATTGACCCGAACAGGTGCCGGAGTGCGGTGAATTTCACAGTAACTTCATTGCAGTGTTAATGTAAGCCTTAGTTGTGACTGATAAGTAAACTTTAAAACTTTATCACAGATTGCACAGTGGCTGCAGTGTGCTTCTGCTGCAGCACTGTTGAAACTTGTGACGCCCCAGCACCTGGAAGACCAGGGTAGCAGGTAACACACCTGGAAGGCTCCCTCCAAGTCACTCGCCATCCTCACTTGGAACAATGTTGGCATTCCTTCACCAGTCAAGCATCGAGGAACCACCTCCTTAACAGCACCATGGATGACACCACATGGACTGCAATGGATCAAGAAGGCAGCTCACCACCACCTTCCCGAGGGCAATTAGGGATGGGCAATAAATGCTGCCAGCAACACATCCAAAGAATGAATAAAGTGGACTGTTCCAATATGCATTGCAGCTATTCCATCAACATCCTTACCCCTTCTCTGGTGGTAGTTTGATGCCATTGAGTAGATATAGCATCCCCATAGTTGGTTGAAATGAACTGAATGATACAGCACTAGCAGCTTACTAATTTACCCTTAAAGTTTGCTTGTTCTTTGCAAATTTCCTAATTAATTATGGTGAAGCTATAAAGTCAGATGCTTCCCTGTCAATTAAATGTTACTCCATGGAATCAGAATCCCTACCATGCAGAAGAAGGACATTCGCCAATCGACTCTGCACCAACAACAATCCCACCCAAACCGTATCCCCGTGACCCCATGTATTTACCCTGCTAATCTCCCCAACACTGAGGGTCAATTTAGCATAACCAACCCACCTAACCCGCACATCTCTGTACATTAAGGGGCAATTTAGCATGGCCAATCCACCTAAATCTGCACATCTTTGGGCACTAAGAGGCAATTTAGCATAGCCAATCCACCTAACCTGCACATCTTTGGACACTAAGGTGCAATTTAGCATAGCCAATCCACCTAACCTACATATCTGGACTGTGGGAGGAAACCCACGCAGACACAGGGAGAACGTGCAAACTCCACACAGTCACCCGAGGCCGGAATCGAATGTGGGTCCCTGGAGCTGTGAAGCTGCAGTGCTAACCATTGTGCCACCCCATCGTTCTTTGTGCATAGCTTGGGAAAAGTGATGAACGTTTCTTCCTCTGCATTCATAGTTGAAGAACCAAAAGCCACTGTCGAGATTTGTGCACCAATGTATTTTCTCTGGGACCTCAAGATTGCTGGGAGTAGATGATTCCCTCTCCATCTCTCCATTGACCTGAATATAAATAGCTATAGTGTCTTTGCTCTGACGTGGTGGGAAGCAGTTGTATTTGTTATCTTTTTGGGGATTGGGCCTGGCCGTGGCGGATTAACCATTAGGCTGAGTAGGCTTAAGCCTAGGGGCCCGGAAGGGAGGGGGGGCCTGAGAGCAAAACACATCACTAACTGTCCAGGTGAGCATTCATTTTCAACACTGAAGAGGATCAAAATCTATTTGCGCTCAACAATGAGCGATAAGAAACTTAGTCACTGGCACTCATGCACATTGAATCAGACATGCTTCGATCTGTTGATTTACATGCTGTTATCGACACCTTTGCAAACCAAAAACCACGGAAGCTTTTTAAAGTACAAATGTAAAGAAAATGAAAAATAAATGAATAAAAGAGCTGTAATTGATTCATATAACTTTATGATATTATACATGTAGTACATTATATATAGTACAACGATATAAATTATCTAACGTCACTTTATTCTATTCAACAAAGGGTGGGGCAAGAGGCAGGGGGCAAGGTAAGGGGGCCTTACTAAAGCTCAGCCTAGGGCTCTAGATGGTAGTTAATCCGCCACTGGGGCCTGGGTGAGATTATGTTTGGCGCAGACTCGATGGGCCAAATGGCCTCCTTCTGCACTGCAGGATTCTATGGATTCTATGAATGTACTCCAGGGGCCGGCTTCCTGGTGACACCTGGAACCAGAAAGAGGAATCGGCAATTGTATGACCAGCCTTCAGTCAAGACTGAGGCAAGGTCATGATACATACAACAGGCTGACTCTCAGAGCACTTGAACCAATCCATTAATGATTCTGTAAATGTATCTCCAACTGGAAAAATGCCTATGTCCAAAATATCTGCTAATGGACATCTTCAGACTGTACAACAGGCCATTCGGCCCGGCATACCTGTGATGGTCAGTTGGTCCCACCCTTCTCATCTTTCTGGGTTCAATTCCAGCCTTGGGTCACTGTCTGTGTGGAGTCTGTACGTTCTCCCCGTGTCTGTGTGGGTTTCCTCCGGGTGCTCCGGTTTCCTCCCACAGTCCAAAGACGTGCGGGTTCGGTGGATTGGCCATGCTGAATTGCCCCTTAGTGTCAGGGGTTATGGGGATAGGGCCTGGGTGGGATTGTTGTCAGTACAGGCTCGATGGGCCGAATGACCTCCATCTGTGCTGTGGGGATTCTGTGATTCTGAAAATGTATTTGTGGAAGCCTTTCTTTAAATACCAGTTTCCTTCGCTCTGTTAGGGATGTGAATTTTGCAATAATATAGACAAAGCTGTAACAATGTGCTTCTACCTTGGGTCTCTGGATTACCAGTCCAGTGACAATACCACTTTGTCACTCCCTCCCAAGGACTAGAATGAAGTGAACACGTAGTCAAATGCTTGAAAGTTTTATTAAAAGTTAAATGATACATACACTCCTGGCCAAAATAATGAGATGACAAATGATGCTCTGTTGTAGAAGATACGGACATTACAGTCGGGTGGGTTCAACTCCACAGGTGGTTCCTTTCTTAATCTTCCATCTCACCTGGCAAAAGACCTCCTCGAAGACCTTGCTCTTGATTCCACATCTGGTATTATTCACTCTCACACATACACAACACTTCAAGATTTTCATTCACAGGTTGTGGATGCCATGGAGAGGCGATGGCCTAGTGGTGTTATCTATTCATCCAGAAACTCAGCTAATGTTCTGGGGACCCGGGTTCGAATCCCACCACAGCAGGTGGTGGAATTTGAATTTAATAAAAACTTATCTGGAATTAAGAATCTACTGATGACCATGAAACCATTGTCGATTGTCGGATAAACCCATCTGGTTCACTCATGTCCCTTAAGGGAAGGAAATCTGCTGCCCTTACCCGGTCTGGCCTACATGTGGCTCCAGAGCCACAGCAATGTGGTTGGCTCTCAACTCCCTCTGAAATGGCCGAGAGAGACACTCAGTTCAAGGGAAACTAGGGATGGGTAAGGAATGTTGGCCCAGCCAGCGATGCCCATGTCCCATGAAGGAATGATAAAAGAAGGCCCAACATTTGTTGACCGTCCCTAATGGGGTCTGCTCAAATACAACTGAGTGGCTTGCTGGGCAGTTTCAGGCAAGTACTGAAGTGAACCACATTGCTCTGGGTCTGGAGTCACATGTAGTCCAGACAGTGTGAGGACGGCAGATTTCCTTCCCTCATGGGACATTAGTGAACCAGATGAGTTGTTGCAACAAGCCAGTAGTTTCACCATTGCTGAGACTTGTCCAGATTTCTTTATTTTAATTAAATTTACTCCCTTCCTCCCCTTCCCCGCCCACCCCCACCAGCTTCCATGGTGGGATTACACCTCGTAACCCAGTCATTATTCCAAACCCCAAGGTTACTAACCCAGCAACATAACCCCCGCACTTCCGCATCATTCTGCTGACTGGCTTTGCAAGGTGACCTTGGGATGTGACATAAAGTATCTCATCTATTGTACAGAAAAGCTTAAACATATAGATCGATCCAGCAGAAAGTTAGGGCCAAGACTATTTTACATGACAATTACAGATATTGCCTGTCAGCTATGTTTTTGTAGGTTTTCGTAATTCTAATATTTAAGTACACAACTAGAACTTCATGAGTGATTCTTCAATGTTGCATGAATTTATTAACTGTTCCCTGGTAGAGAAGGTTAGCACACAGTCGGTAACCATGTCACTTTACCACTTATTCACACCTACCCGTAACTTGGTTTGGGAACGGCGTATGGGGAACAAGGGGAAAGGACAAAATCATTTTCATGATGGAGAACCATAGAATCCCGACAGTGCAGAAAGAGGCCATCCGGCCCATCGAGTCTGAACCGACTCCCCAAAGGAGCATCACATCACTCCCTCCAGCCTATCCCCATAGCCCCATTTAGCATTTAGCATGGCCAATCCACCTAACCTGCAGACCTCTGGACACTAAGGGACAATTCACCATGGCCAATCCACCTAATCTGCACACCTTTAGACACGAAAGAACAATTTAGCATAGCCAATCCACCTAACCTGCACATCTTTGGACACTAAGGGGTAATTTAGCATGGCCAATCCACCTAACCTGCACATCTTTGGACACTAAGGGGTAATTTAGCATGACCAATCCACCTAACCTGCACATCTTTAGACACTAAGGGACACTTTAGCATGACCAATCTACCTAGCCTGCATATCTTTTGACACTAAGGGACAATTTAGCGTGGCCAATCCACCTAACCTGCACATCATGGGACACTAAGGGACAATTTAGCATGGCCAATCCACCTAACCTGCACATCTTTGGACATTAAGGGGTAATTTAGAATGGCCAATCCACCTAACCTGCACACCTTTGGACACTAAGGGACAATTGAGCATGGCCAATGCATCTAACCCGCACATCTTTGGACACTAAGGGGCAATTTAGCATGGTTAATCCACCTAACCTGCACATCTTTGGACACTAAGGAACAATTTAGCATGGCTAATCCACCTAACCTGAACATCTTTAGACACTAAAGGACAATTTAGCATGGCCAATCTGATTTGATTTATTGTCACATGCATTAGTATACAGTGAAAAGTATTGTTTCTTGCACGCTAAATAGATAAAACATACCGTATATAGGGAAGGAAATGAGAGAGTGCAGAATGTAGTGTCACAGTCATAGTTAGGGTGTAGAGAAAGATCAGCTTAATGCGAGGTAGGTCCATTCAAAAGTCTGACAGCAGCAGGGAAGAATCTGTTCTTGAGTCAGTTGGTACGTGACCTCAGACTTTTGTATCTTTTTCCTGATGGAAGAAGATGGAAGAGAGAATGTCCGGGGTGTGTGGGGTCCTTAATTATGCTGGCTGTTTTTCCGAAGCAGCGGGAAGTGTAGACGGAGTCAAAGAATGGGAGACTGGTTTGCGTAATGGACTGGACTTCATTCATGACCCTTTATAGTTTATTGTGATTTTGGATAGAGCAGGAGCCATACCAAGCTGTGATACAACCAGAAAGAATGCTTTCTATGGTGCATCTGTAGAAGTTGGTGAGAGTCGTAGCTCACATGCCAAATTTCCTTCATCTCCTGACAAAGTTGAGGCGTTGGTGGGCTTTCTTAACTATAGTGTCGACATGGGGGGACCAGGACAGGTTGTTGGTGATCTGGACACCCAAAACCTTGAAGCTCTCGACCCTTTCTACTTCGTCCCCGTTGATGTAGACAGGGGCATGTTCTCCACTACGCTTCCTGAAGTTGATGACAATCTCCTTCATTTTGTTGACATTGAGGGAGAGATTATTGTTGCCGCACCAGTTCACCAGATTCTCTATCTCATTCCTGTACTCTGTCTCATCATTGTTTGAGATCCGACTCACAACGGTGGTGTCATCAGCAAACTTGAAAATCGAATTGGCGGGGAATTTGGCCACACAGTCATAGGTGTATAAGGAGTATAATAGGGGGCTGAGAACACAGTCTGGTGGGGAACCAGTGTTGAGGATGATTGTGGAGGAGGTGTTGTTGCCTATCCTTACTGATTGTGGTCTGTGAGTTCGGACGTTCAGGATCCAGTCACAGAGGGAGGAGCCCAGGCCCAGGCCACAGAGGTTGGAGATGAGCCTCGTAGGAATAATGGTGTTAAAGGCTGGGCTGTAGTCTATAAATAGAAGTCTAACAAAAGTGTCTTTGTTTTCTAGGGTTGAGTGTAGAATGAGGGAGATGGCGTCTACTGTGGACCTGTTGCGGCGGTAGGCGAACTGTAGTGGATCCAGGTAGTCCGGGAGGCTGGAATTGGTTTGTGCCATGATTAACCTTTTGAAGCACTTCATAATGATGGATGTCAGAGCCACCGGACGATAACCATTAAGGCAGGCTGCCTGGCTTTTCTTTGGTACCAGGATGATGGTCATCTTTTCTTTTGTTTATTCATTCATGGGACATGGGCATTTCTGGCTGGTCAACATTTGTTGCCCATCCCTAGTTACGCAAGGCAGTTGAGAGTCAACCACATTGCTGTGGCTCTGGAGTCACATGTAGGCCAGACCGGGTAAGGACGGCAGATTTCCTTCCCTAAAGGAGATTAGTGAACCAGATGGGTTTTTCCGACAATCGTCAATGGTTTCATGGTCATCAGTAGATTCTTAATTCCAGATATTCTTTCTTGAATTCAAATTCCATCATCTGCCGTGGCGGGATTCGAACCCGTATCCCCAGAACATTAGCTGAGTTTCTGGATTAATAGTCTGGCGATAATACCACTTTCCCAGGCGGAAAGTTCCGGATTTCCATGTTTAGCTGCACATGGGTGGACTGCTAGCCAAGTTACTCCATAATGACATGGGAGCACTGATGGCCTCATCACATGTCCATTGGAAGATCCGGGAGATTGTGTTGATGATGTTGGTACATTTTTCTCACATTCTCACCCAGGTACGGGAGCTTGCTGAAAGGTTTGCTTGTATAATCGGTGTTCAACTCACGTGAAAATCTGTCATGTTGCTCTGAGCTATAACTGAAAAATTTTTTTGGTTAATTGGTGGTGTTATTGGAAGCATTAGACAATGTTTTCCTTTAAGTTTTGTCCTGGTTTGCAATCACACTGCATCCCCAAAACCACTTTCGTACGTAATGTGTAAGTAAGTATCTCAGTAGCTCAGGAGGGACTCCATCTACCTATTCTTCCTCCGCCACTATTATCTGATCATCCCCTGGTGCTGTTGGCTCCTGATCCTCGGTTTCTGACATTCCTCCCTCACACTGTTGTTCCGGACTGGTGGTGCTGACATCTGTGCTCCCCCCAGGTGCTGTTGTTGGTGGTCCCATGGCCGGTGTGGGTTTGACTAGATTGCCTAGACTGGGCTCTCGCTCTTCTGCATATCCAGCTGCTTCCGCCACTTGCACATCTTGAGAGGGTCCACCGCCATTCGAGGATGCCTGTTCCTCAGCATCCCCTGTGGGCAGTTTTTCAGTTGGATTATCCCCCGTGCCGACTGGAGACCCACCTACTTTCTCCGCTAATGGTCCTGTTTCTGCGCCCTGATTTTGCTCTAAAGCCTCGAGGCATTCCGTAAGATTTCCCAAGCAGGGTGGAGCACTGGCTGGTGGAGTAGCTAGACCTTCTTCAGAACCCTTGGCTGGTGTTTCTAGAATTTCAACACCTTTGGTTTGGATTTGTAAATCTGCATCGTCCACTGTTTGTAAGCCAGTCTCGGCTGTTTCCGACAGTGCTTCTTGTCCAGTTTCGACATCCGTTGTTGGCTCTTGATCCTGACACATGTGTGCCTCATCCGCACCATCCATGCCGTCTTGCGTTTCCTTAAGCAGTGTGTCACCTCCACCTGATTTGCCATTGCTCGTCACCATGGAGCCATTATCCATAACCGTGCATGTGGATAACTCCGTCTGCCCTGCCACGACTGCAACCTCTGCGCCGCAGTCTTCCGGCCTGTCACCTCTGTGTCCACTGACCGGAGTCTCCTTGGTGTTATCAGACTGTTCCTTGAAGTCAGGCTCAGCCGCGATGGTGACCCAAAGACCTGCCTCGCCTCCTGAACCGGTTTGACCCTCCTCTGCGTTCCCCACGGCCCCGGACCCTTCTTCATCAGCCGTGCACGGTGCCGGGGAATCTTGATCCTTGAATCCCTGCACGTCTTCTCCCCTTGTGCCTTCCGGGGCGGCGGAAAGTCCGATGTCCTTCACCGCTGTCAACACGTCAATCTCCTCGCGGCCTCCTGATTCTTGTAACTGATTTTGAGCATCTGCGACAGATTTACTTTGATTTTCATGTTCCCCACTTGGATTTTGCTCTGATAGGCCCGCGTTAAGTTCAACATTAGGGCCGTCTATCGCCTCTCGCAGGTTTTCTTCAAGTTCCTTCGCCGTATCTGCTGAGAGAGTCAATCCAGATCCCACATCTTCATTCCTTTCTTCTAGACCCCATTCTCCTTTGCCCATCACACCTTTGTTTCCTTCAGTCATTCGTCCTTCGATAGCAATCTCACCGCCGTCCACTTCTTCCTGCTGCATCTCCGTAGCCATTGTCTCCCCGGCTCCCTCTTTCTCTTCAAGTATTTCCTCATTTATTTTGAGTTCTGTGACTTGCTCTTCATCTGGGGCATCCGGAATTTCATCCTCGGCAGCGGATGTTTCGATTTCAAGTTCTTCAGATTCCTGTCTGGTCATTTCCTTGACATCTTCTATCTCCGCCATGTCTCTTGGATTTGTTAGGAGGAAGCCAACCGTATAAACTGTCCACAAATGTTTTGTGATCGGGTTTCTCAATCTCCACAAATTTAGTCTGTCCTTTCTTTGGAACCTCCTGGGGCCTTGGTGCTTTTGAGAAGGAAGTGTCTCTGTTTGAGGCTTCTATCACCTTCCTTTGCCTCGGTGTCAAACGCTCTGACAACACCCCGTGAAGCGCGTTGGAAGGTTCTGGTTCATTCCCGGTGCTGTTCGAATGCAAGTTGTTGTTGGTATCCTTTGGAGAAATTTCTGCTTAAACACAAACAGGAAGGATTAAGACGGTTGCATTCAAAAAGTCAAATAAATTTCCTTGCTCAGGAATGCAAACGCTACCTTGAAACTCAGGCTATCCTCGTGTTCACACAAAATTTCTTTTCTACTCATTCGTGGGACATGGGCATCGCGAGCTGGGCCAGCATTTATTGCCCATCCCTAGTTGCCCAGTGTCAACCACATTGCTGTGGCTCTGGAGTCACATGTAGGCCAGACCGGGTAAGGACGGCAGATTTCCTTCCCTAAAGGACATTAGTGAACCAGGTGGGTTTTTCCGACAATGGTTTCATGGTCATCAGTAGATTCTTAATTCCCAGATCTTTTTTTAAAAATTGGATTCAAATTCCACCATCTGCTGTGGTGGGATTCTGAACCCAGGTCCCCAGAACATTAGCTGAGTTTCTGGGTTAATAGTCTAGCGATAATACCACTAGGCCATCGCTTCTCTTTAGTGAAACATACTTTTTGGGTCAGGTTTCCAAACTTTAGCCCTGCCATTCCAACTGAATCTTCACAGTCTTACGGCCGTGGCGTTACCTGTGTCTCAGGGTGGAACTTTCCCACAATAACGTGAGCATCAGCCAGTCTGTGCTTCACAAGTTTGTTAGACACGTGTAAGTGTGAATCTAGAGTTAAGTTTGGCTCTGAACGCTGAGCCTTTATCCTGGCTCTGGGTTCAGACTTAGAGGGCGGGATTTTTCGGCCACATTCACCCCGAAACCGGAAAATCCCACCCGGGTTCACGGGATCTTTCCATGGTCCGCCCCTCGCCAACTGCGATTCCCTTGGCGAGATCGGAAAATTCGCCCCAGAATCATAGAATCCCTACAGAAGGAGGCCGTTCGGCCAAGCGAGCCTACACCAACAACAATCTCACCCCGGCCCTCTCCCCGTAACCCCACATATTTACCCTGCAAATCTCCCTGACACGAAGGGGCAATTTAGCATGGCCAATCCACCGAACCTGCACATCTTGGGACATTAAGGGACAATTTAGCACGGCCAATCCGCCTAACCTGCACATCTTGGGACATTAAGGGACAATTTAGCACGGCCAATCCACCTAACCTGCACATCTTTGGACACTAAGGGGCAATTTAGCACGGCCAATCCGCCTAACCTGCACATCTTGGGACATTAAGGGACAATTTAGCACGGCTAATCCACCTAACCTGCACATTTTGGGACATTAAGGGGCAATTTAGCATGGCCAATCCACCTAACCTGCACACCTTGGGACACTATGAGGCAATCCAGCATGGCCAATCCACCTAACCTACACATTTTGGGATACAATGGAACAATTTAGCAAGGCCAATCCACCTAACCTGCACATCTTTGGACACTAAGGGACAATTTAGCATGGCCAATCCGCCTAACCTGCACATCTTTGGACACTAAGGGACAATTTAGCATGGCCAATCCGCCTAACCTGCACATCTTTGGACACTAAGGGACAATTTAGCATGGACAATCCCCCTAACCTGCACATCCTGGGACATTAAGGGACAATTTAGCATGGCCAATCCACCTAACCTGCACATTTTGGGATACTAAGGGGCAATTTAGCGTGACCAATCCACCTAACCTGCACATCTTGGGACGCTATGAGGCAATCCAGCATGGCCAATCCACCTAACTTGCACAACTTGGGACACAATGGAACAATTTAGCATGGCCAATCCACCTAACCAGCAAACCTTTGGACAGTGGGAAGAAGCGGGAGCACCTGGAGGAAACCCACGCAGACACAGGAAGAAAGTGCAGACTCCACACAGACAGTCTTCGAGGGTGGGAATTGAACCCGGGTCCCTGGCACTGTGAGGCAGCAGTGCTAACCACTGTGCCACTGTGCCAGCCCCTAACTTCATTTACATCATTGCAGTAAGATCTGTAGGAAGCCTTTGCCCCCTGCGGTTAAAACGTAAATGTAATTCCAACACAGGATCATTGTTATCGGAATGGGCTGGTCACTTGCACCTTACTAGGGCAGGATTCCCCGATCTCTTCCCTTCCAGCCCTGATGCCAGGGAGAACAGATAATTTGGCGCTCAGTCAAAGCTCCATTCACCGCAGCGGGACCGGAGAATCCCAGCTGCGGACGAGGTTGGAGGTTTCCGGCGACTGAGGTTTGACAACAAGGTCTCAGAAATAACAGGTAAATAAAATGCTTAATAATCTTGGGAACTGAATTTGCCAAAACGCAGCATGATTTATGAGCTTTGTTTGATTGCATTCGAAGTGTAGAATGTCACCCGTGACTCTAAACCCTGATGTAATCGTGGACCTGGAAGTGAAGTCCAATAAATTAAGTTCAAGCCTTTGCAAAAATTAAATGATGAATTTATTTCTTAACCAGGTGTGAAGATAATTTATGACCTGGAGTGAAATTGCCCTCTAATGAAAATAGAATATGCAATTTCTCCTAGAATGCTAACAAAACTGCAGCAGTTTTCAGACAAACATTCCCCAACTTGTGGTTCTAACAGTTTATCCATTACAGGAGATGAACTTTGCAGCACAATGGGTCTTCCAAAGCAACATATTGGGTGGCACAGTGGTTAGCACTGCTGCCTCACAGCGCCAGGGACCTGGGTTCGATTCCCGGCTTGGGTCACTATCTGTGCGAAGTCTGCACGTTCGCCCCGTGTTTGCGTGTGTTTCCTCCGGGTGCTCCAGCTTCCTCCGGATGAATCATGGAATCCCTACAGGGCAGGAGGAGGCCATTCGACCCATCGAGTCTACACCTACCGCAATACCACCCAAGCCCGATTCCCGTAACCCCACATATTTACTCTGCTATTCCCCCTGACACTAGGGTCAATTTACCACGGCCAATCAACCTTAACCCACACGTCTTTGGACTGTGGGAGGAATCCGGAGCACCTGGAGGAAACCCACGCAGACACGGGGAGAACGTGCAAACTCCAACACAGACAGTGACCCAAGCCGGGAATTGAACCCGGGTCCCTGGCGCTGTGAGGTAGCAGTGCGAACCACTGTGCCACCGTGCCAATGGGCGCTCCAGTTTCCTCCCACAGTCTGAAAGACGTGCTGGTTTAGGTGCATTGGCCGTGCTAAATTCTCCCTCAGTGTACCCGAACAGGCGCCAGAATGTGGCGACTAGGGGATTTTCACAGTAGCTTCATTGCGGTGTTAATGTAAGCTGACTTGTGACACTAATAAATAAACTTTAAATGAATAAACATTGTGCGGAATGCTTTTGAAATGTAACAAGGGAATTGTGGTAGAACCAGACAGCAGAAGAGGAGGCCATTGGGCCCATTGTACCTGTGCAAGCTCTTCGAAAAAGCCATCTAATTAAACCCTGTCCTTTGCCTTAGAACATTGCAACTTTTATTTTCCCTTGCCAGGTACTTATTCAATTCTCCTTGCAAAATAAAGATTAAATCTGCTCCCACTATTCCCTGGGGCAGTGTTTTGAATATCTTAAAGTTTATTTATTAGTGTCACAAGTAGGTTTACATTAACACTGCGATGAAGTTACTGTGAAAATCCCCTAGTCGCCACACTCCGGCGCCTGTTCGGGTACACTGAGGGAGAATTTAGCACAGCCAATGCACCCTAACCAGCACGTCTTTCAGACTGTGGGAGGAATACCTCCGATCGAGGTACATAAAATTTTAAAAGGGATTGATAAAGCAAATATAGACCAAGTGTTTCCCCTTATGGGGCAATCTGGAACAAGAGGTCACAGGTATAGGTTGAGAGGCAGTAGATTTAAAACTGAGATGAGGAGGAATCATAGAATCCCTGACGTGGAGATGCCGGCGTTGGACTGGGGTAAACACAGTAAGAAGTCTCACAACACCAGGTTAAAGTCCAACAGGTTTATTTGATAGCACAAGTTTTCGGAGCGCTGCTCCTTCATCAGGCGAGTGGAGAGGTAGAGAGGCATCTTTGTCTATATATGCCCTGTTTGTGAACCTACCTCTCCACTCACCTGATGAAGGAGCAGCGCTCCGAAAGCTCGTGCTACCAAATAAACCTGTTGGACTTTAACCTGGTGTTGTGAGACTTCTTACGTAGAATCCCTGCAGTGCAGAAGGGGGCCATTCGGCCCATCGAGTCTGCAACGACCACAATCTCACCCAGGCCTTATTCCCGTAATCCCTCATATTTACCCTGCTAATCCCCCTGACACTATGAATAACTTAGCGTGGCCATCCCACCTAACCCGCACATCTTTGTACTGTGGGAGGAAATTGGGGCACCCCAGAGGAAACCGGAGCACCCGGAGGAAACCCACGCAGACCCGGGTAGAATGTGCAAACTCCACACAGACAGTGACCCAAGCCGGGAATCAAACCTGGGTCCCTGTCGTTGTGAGGCAGCGGCGCTAACCATTGTGCCGCCGTGCCGCCTTTGACGATTTCACTGTGGGAAAAAAAAATACTTGTTTCCTTTCGAGCAACACAGTTATTTAATCTCAAAAAGCACACAGAAGCCATTAAGAAGTCACGAATTACCCGGTACAAGTCTCCTCGTGAAGTTTCAAGGGGTCCACTCCGCTCGGAACAGTGTTAATCTCTTAGCTTCTGAGTCGCAAGTGTTGAAAGATGTTGGTAGGCATTGAGTCATATATAGGCAACATATGCTGGCTGGCTGAGCTGGGGATTGTCTGAAGAAAGATAGTCAATATTTCAGTTATTACAGCGTAGCTGAGATCCCACTGAAGGCGCGATGAGGACTGTCTGCTGCCTGTTTACAGTTGAGCACAGGAAACTACATGGTTCCAAATAACAAGAGCAATTTTCTAAGGGGGCTGCTGTGAGACTGGCAAAGCAGCCTGGCAGAGGGCTCTACTTGAGACAACTGCAAGCTTTCATGGCATGTCAATAAGTTGAAATGAAAAGGTTCTTTCATAACCGAGAGCCTGGAGTTATCACTCAGCTAGTTTGGGATAAATAAGTACAGACTAAACTGAAAGGTCTGCAAAATTCTGAGAGGCGTAGACAGCGTAGATAGTCAGAGGGTTTTTCCCCAGGGTGGAAGTGTCGATTACAAGGGGGGAGCACAGGTTCAAGGTGAGAGGGGGCAAGTTTAAGGGAGATGTACGGGGGAAGGTTTTTCACGCAGGGAGTGGTGGGTGCCTGGAACGCGCTGCCAGAGGAGGTGGTGGGAGCAGGCACATCAGTAACATTTAAGAGACATCTGGATGAATAGGAAGGGAATAGAGGGATACGGATGGGCAGAAGGTTTTTTTTAGTTTAGTTAGGGCATCATGATCGGCACGGGCTTGGAGGGCCGAAGGGTCTGTTCCTGTGCTGTACTTTTCTTTGTTCTAAAGTTTAAAGTTTATTTATTAGTGTCACAAGTAGGCTGACATCAACACTGCAATGAAGTTACTGTGAAAATCCCCTAGTCGCCACACTCCTAGCGCCTGTTCGGGTAACACTGAGGGAGAATCTTGCACGGCCAATGCGCCCCAACCAGCACGTCTTTTGGACTGTGGGAGGAAACTGGAGCACTCGGAGGAAACCCACGCAGACACGGGGGGAGAAGGTGCAGACTCCGCACAGACAGTGACCCAAGCCGGGAATCGAACCCGGGTCCCTGGCGCTGTGAGGCAGCAGTGCTAACCCACTGTGCCACCGTGCTGCCAAATGAATGGCGGAGTAGGCTCGATGGGCTGAATGGCCAACACCTGCTTCTAGTTTCTATGTTTCTAACCCTCAAAACCTTAACTTGTTCTAATCTGACGGAGGCCTTTCCTGGGTTTTGTCGCACGCTCCCCACCCTTATTCAGAGCCTGGTCCTTTTGCCCCCTCAATATTGAAGATATATATTTTTTAAACATAAAAGGACACAGCTGTTTATGTTGAGAGCTTCTGTTGGAACTGCGGTTAGGAGCAGTTTAATCTACAATGTATTTTAAGGAGCAGGCAATGAGAGGACTCGATTCTCCCTTTCTCAAATGGTAAATAAACATGTTGTGCTTTTATGGTTGTCAATACCGTTTCCAGGGTGTCGCATCCTCTCTGCCAGCCATTTTATTTATAGCGTCAGCTCCCCTGAATGATTGTTCTGTGATCCTCTCGCATGCTCGGGATGTTAAAAGCCATGAATGTCAAAGTGGAACTCTGTGGCTGCTTTTCCAAACTCCGGGTTTGAATTCCAAAATGTCCTTACAAGTCAGTGTTCTTTCCGTCAAACGGGAGCAGTGTTCTAGGGCGCAAGAGGTGTGCCTGGTAAACAAACTAAAACTTGGCTCGGGTGAGGCAGTTCAGCAACACTGTTCAAAAGGAGGGGATATAATACGCTGACATGCAAAAGCAACTGAGAGGTACCTCTGAATCAACATGGGAACATAGGAACATAGATCGGGTGGAGTCTCAGAGGCTTTTTCCCTGGGTGGAAATGTCTGCTACGAGAGGACACAGATTTAAGGTGCTGGGGGTAGGTACAGGGGAGATGTTTGGGGTAAGTTTTTCACACAGAGGGTGGTGGGCGAGTGGAATCGGCTGCCGTCAGTGGTGGAGGAGGCGAACTCAATAGGGTCTTTTAAGAGACTCCTGGATGAGTACATGGAGCTTAATAGGATGGAGGGTTATAGGTAGGTCTAGAAGGTAGGGATGTGTTCGGCACAACTTGTGGGCCGAAGGGCCTGTTTGTGCTGTAGTTTTTCTATGTTTCTATGAATTAGGAGCAGATCTCAAACAATGACAAGACAGAGTACAGGAATGAGATAGAGAATCTGGTGAACTGGTGCGGCAACAATAATCTCTCCCTCAATGTCAACAAAACGAAGGAGATTGTCATCGACTTCAGGAAGCGTAGTGGAGAACATGCCCCTGTCTACATCAACGGGGATGAGGTAGAAAGGGTCGAGAGCTTCAAGTTTTTAGATGTCCAGATCACCAACAACCTGTCCTGGTCACCCCCCATGCCGACACTATAGTTAAGAAAGCCCACCAACGCCTCTACGTTCTCAGAAGACTAAGGAAATTTGGCATGTCAGCTACGACTCGCACCAGCTTTTACAGATGCACCATAGAAAGCATCCTTTCTGGTTGTTTCACAGCTTGGTATGGACTCCTGCTCTCCCCAAAATCGCAAGGAACTACAAAAGGTCGTGAATGTAGCCCAATCCATCATGCAAACCAGCCTCCCATCCATTGACTCTGTCTACGCTTCCTGCTGCCTCGGCAAAACAGCCAGCATAATTAAGAACTCCCCGAACATTCTCTCTTCCACCTTCTTCCGTCAGGAAAAAGATACAAAAGTCTGAGGTCACGTACCAAGCGACTCAAGAACAGCTTCTTCCCTGCTGCTGTCAGACTTTTGAATGGACCTACCTCGCACTAAGTTGATCTTTTTCTACACCCTAGCTATGACTGTGACACTACATTCTGCACGCTCTCATTTCCTTCTCAATGAACTTAGAAACTTAGAAACCCTACAGCACAGAAAGAGGCCATTCGGCCCATCGAGTCTGCACCGACCACAATCCCACCCAGGCCCTACCCCCATATCCCTACATATTTACCCACTAATCCCTCTAACCTACGCATCCCAGGACACTAAGGGCAATTTTAGCATGGCCAATCAACCTAACCCGCACATCTTTGGACTGTGGGAGGAAACCGGAGCACCTGGAGGAAACCCATGCAGACACGAGGAGAATGTGCAAACTCCACACGGACAGTGACCCAAGTCGGGAATCGAACCCAGATCCCTGGAGTTGTGAAGCAGCAGTGCTAACCATTGTGCTACCGTGCCGCCCGGTATGCTTTGTTTGTATAGTGCGCAAGAAACAATTCTTTTCACTGTATGTTAATACATGTGACAATAATAAATCAAATCAAATCAAAATCAAATCAAAAGTAGGCCATTCAGCCCTTCGAGCCTGCTCCGCCATTCAATCAGATCATGGCTGATCTCTCCCTGGTCTCAAATCCACCTCCCCACCTGTTTCCCACATCCCCATATCCCTTTATTTTATCAGAAATATATTTATCCTCTTCTTGAAACCATTCAATCATTCAGACTCCACCGCGCTATGGGGCAGCGAGTTCCATAAATTCACCCCCCTCTGCGAGAAGTAGTTCCTCCTCATCTCAGTTTTAAATCTACCGCCTCTCAAATAGTGGTTAGCACTGCTGCCTCTTAGCGCCAGGGACCCGGGTTCGATTCCGGCCTCGGGTCACTGTCTGTGTGGAGTCTGCACAGTAAGAAGTCTCGCAGCACCAGGTTAAAGTCCAACAGGTTTATTTGGAATCACGAGCTTTCGGAGCGCTGCTCCTTCATCAGGTGAGTGGAGAGGTAGGTTCACAAACACGGCATATATAGACAAAGACACCTCTCTACCTCTCCACTCACCTGATGAAGGGGCAACGCTCCGAAAGCTCATGATTCCAAATAAACCTGTTGGATTTTAATCTGGTTGTGAGATTTCTTACTACCCACCCCAGTCCAACGCCGGCATCTCCACATCATGTGTGGAGTTTGCACATTCTCGTGTCTGCGTGGGTTTCCCTCCAGGTGCTCTGGTTTCCTCCCACAGTCCAAAGATGTGTGGGTTAGGTAGATTGGCCATGCAAATTGCCCCTTAGTGTCAGGGGGATTAACAGGGTAAATATTTGAGTTTATGGGAATCGGGCCTGGGTGGGATTGCGGTCGGTGCAGGCTCGACCTTCTGCACTGTAGGGATTCTATGATTCTATGGTGCCTCCTCATCTCAGTTTTAAATCTACTGCCTCTCAACCTATACCTGTGACCTCTTGTTCTAGATTGCTCCATAAGAGGGTCTACAATTACTTTATCAATCCCTTTTAAAATTTTATATACCTCGATCAGATCCCCTCTCATCCTTCTAAACTCCAGTGAGTACAAGCCCAAACTGTTTAATCTCTCCGAGTACACCAACCCTTTCATCCCCGGAATCAATCTGGTGAACCTCCTCTGAACTGCCTCCAATGCCACAACATCCTTCCTCAAGTAAGGAGATCAAATATTAACACTGCTGTGTACGCTCCGTCGCTAAATTTGAAGAAAACCAGAGCTAGTGAGGTGTACCACATTTCCAAATGGAAGTCTGATTTCTCCTCTGTAGTGAGACGGCACGGTGGCACAGTGGTTAGCGCTGCTGCCTCACAGCGCCAGGGACCCGGGTTTGATTCCAGGCTCGGGTCACTGTCTGTGCGGAGTCTGCACGTTCTCCCCGTGTCCGCGTGGGTTTCCTCCGGGTGCTCCGGTTTCCTCCCACAGTCCAAAAGACGTGCTGGTTAGGGTGAGAGAAGATCAGATCGAGATATGTAAAATTTTAAAAGGGATTGATAAAGCCATTTGGCCCATCGGGTCTGCACCGACTCTCTGACAGAGTATCGTGCCCAGGCCCTCTCCCCCTCCCTATCCCCATAACCCCACACCATGGCCAATCCACCAAACCTGCACATCTTTGGACACTAAGGGACAATTTAGCATGGCCAATACACCTAACCTGCACATCTTTGGACACTAAAGGGCAATCCCCCTAACCTGCACATCTTTCGGACTGTGGGAGGCAACCAGAGCATCTGGAGAAAACCCATGCAGACATGGGGAGAACGTGCAGACTCCACACAGAGTCATCCGGGGCTGGAATCAAACCTGTGCTAAACTCTCCCACAGTATTAACCGAACAGGCGCCGGAGTGTGGCGACTCGGGAATTTTCACAGTAACTTCATTGCAGTGTTAATGTAAGCCTACTTGTGACTAATAAATCAACTTTAACTTCAGGCCACAATTGAGTCATTGTTAGGAGATTTGGCACTGAGTCTTTAGATAAGATTCAGAGGAAAGAAAGATAATTGTGGAATTGCTAGATTATCAGACAAGGACGATAGCCGGAGGGAGAAGTGATTTTCCAGCCTCTCCGCGGAGCAGTTTCCAGCAGTGGAAATGGCTCATCATTAGTTCAAAGGTTAAAGTTTATTTATTGGTGTCACAATTCCCAGAACATTAGCTGAATTTCTGGATTAAAAGTCTAGCGATAATACCACTGGGCCACGCCACCCGCGCCCCCCCGCCTCCCGCCCCCCCCCAACCCCCCTGCCACCCCTTAGTAAGTAAAGCAATTGTCAAGAAAAGGATTTGTGTCTGGTTTTGCGATACTCTTATCGTGCCCAGGCCCTCTGCCCCTCCCTATCCCCATAACCCCACACCATGGCCAATCCAACTAACCTACACATCTTTGGACACTAAAGGGCAATTTAGCATGGTCGATCCACCTAACCTACACATCTTTGAACACAAAGAGGCAATTTAGCATGGCCAATCCACCTAACCTGCACATCTTTGAACACAAAGAGGCAATTTAGCATGGCCAATCCACCTAACCTACACATCTTTGGACACTAAAGGGCAATTTAGCATGGTCGATCCACCTAACCTACACATCTTTGAACACAAAGAGGCAATTTAGCATGGTCGATCCACCTAACCTACAGATCTTTGAACACAAAGAGGCAATTTAGCATGGCCAATCCACCTAACCTACACATCTTTGGACACTAAAGGGCAATTTAGCATGGCCAATCCACCTAACCTACACATCTTTGAACACAAAGAGGCAATTTAGCATGGTCGATCCACCTAACCTACACATCTTTGGACACTAAGGGGCAATTTAGCATGGCCAATCCACCTAACCTGCACATCTTTGGACACTAAGGGGCAATTTAGCATGGCCAATCCACCTAACCTGCACATCTTTGGACACTAAGGGGCAATTTAGCATGGCCAATCCCCCTAACCTGCACGTCTTTCGGACTGTGGGAGGAAACCAGAGCACCCGGAGAAAACCCACGCAGACACGGGGAGAACGTGCAGACTCCACACAGAGTCATCCGGGGCTGGAATAAAACCTGGGTCCATGGCGCTATGAGGCAGCAGTGCTAACCACTGTGCCACCCTTGTGCTTTCTTATACACGGGTCCTGGTTAAGCAACACCTTGGTTTTAAAAATCTCTTCCTTGTTTCCAAGTCTCCCCATCCCCCATGGCCTCCTCCCCCTCAGCCCCCAGCCCGCTCTATCTCTGTGATCTCTCCCAGCCCCAGAGCCCTCCGAGACATCTTTGCTCCTCTATTTCTGGCATCTTGAGCGAGCGCCTCTGTTAATATGGCCTGCGTCTGAGAGAAGGCATGAGATATCTCACCCGAGGCTGGAATTGAACCCGGGTCCCTGACGCTGTGAGGCAGCAGTGCTAACCATTGTGCCACCGTGCTGCCCACAGGAAGGGCAGATCAAAGCTAGGTTTGACGCCACAAGGGATGCACAGGGAGTGTGCGAATCCCACTGTTTACCCAAAAGGGAGCACGTCCCGTGATAACAGTGACAGTTGCTGTACTGGGAAAGCTTACACCAGCTGGTCAGCTCCAACTCAACTTGCCCCTTTATCCTTTATAATAAGCACCCTTGTCTGGTCAATCATATGAAATGCAAACCACATGCCCATTGATTTTCCTAAACCCCGGCCCTTACAAAAAAGACCTTTGATTCCGACCAGTTTATTATTACAAAACAGACAGTCTGGACAAGACTTTGGATCAAAATAGCAAGAGCTGTTTGAGCGCAATCTCCAACTTATACACTGGAGTATGGCACCGAGTATAAAACCGGGGCGGCACGGTGGCACAGTGGTTAGCCCTGCTGCCTCACAGCGCCAGGGACCCAGGTTCGATTCCCAGCTTGGGTCACTGTCTGTGTGGAGTCTGCACGTTCTCCCCGCGTCTGCGTGGGTTTCCTCCGGGTGAATGTGGTTTCCTCCCACAGTCCGAAAGATGTGCTGGTTAGGGTGCATTGACCCGAATAGGCGCCGGAGTGTGGCGACTAGAAGAATTTCACAGTAACTTCATTGCAGTGTTAATGTAAGTCTTAATTGTGACACTAATAAATAAACTTTAGCTTGTTGAGATATTATGACCATCACCTTCCATGGGAAAACAGTAAGAAGTCTCACAACACCAGGTTAAAGTCCGATAGGTTTATTTGGTAGCACGAGCTTTTGGAGCGCTGCCCCTTCATCAGGTGAGTGGGCACCACGTTGTTCTCCCAAAATGGCGCTTTGTTCCGTCGGTTTTGGTGATGGAAACCCCAAGCAATGTTTTCCGTCTTGGCAAGAGAGACTGTGTGGCCTTCCGATTGGCTTCCACAGTCCAGAGACAGTGGAACGGGGAATTTTCCAGAATAAGCAGAATACCCAGGATACTGGAATCTGAAACGAGAAGATAGGATCCCGGGAAACCTCAACAAGGTCCGGCAGCATTCATCAGGAGAGGCAGCAGAGCTGGCGTTTAGGGTCCTTTTGCTCGGCATCAGAACCAGAGGGAGGGAGGGTGTGTTCGATATTAAAGTGCAACTGTGAGGGATTTCAACAAAATCTAGCAACTTTAAGAGCAAAATACAGATGGCCTGGTGTTTATTATTTATTTATTAGTGTCACAGTTGTCTTACATTAACACTGCAATGAAGCTACTGTGAAAATCCCCTAGTCACCACACTCCGGCCCCTGTTCGGGTACACTGAGGGAGAATTTAGCATGGCCAATGCACTTAAACAGCACATTTTTCGGACTGTGGGAGGAAACCGGAGCACCAAGAGTTTGTGTGGAGTTTGCATGTTCTCCCCGTGTCTGCGTGGGTTTCCAGCATGTGTTCTGGTTTCCTCCCACGGTCCAAAGATGTGCGGGTTAGGTTGATTGGCCATGTTAAATTGCTCCTTAGTGTTACGGGGATATCTGTGGGATTAGTCGGGTAAATATGTGGGGTTACGGGAATAGGACCTGGGTGGGATGGTTGTCCGTGTAGGCTCAATGGGCCAAATGGTCACCTGCTGCACTGTAGAGATTCTATGATTCACCTGGAGGAAACCCACGAAGACATGGGGAGAACGTGCAGACTCCACACAGACAGTGACCCGAGCCAGGAATCGAACCCGGGTCCCTGGCGCTGTGAGGCTAACCACTGTGCCACCGTGCCGACACTGGGATCCTAAAGCTACACAATATCCCTTACCTTGGAACTATAGAAAAGCTACAGCACAGAAGGAGGCCATTTGGCCCATCCTGTCCAATGCCAGCCTGTGGACACCCAAGTAACCATTCTAATCCCACCTTCCTGCACCCGGCCCATAGCCCTGTAGCTTACAGCGCTTAAGGTGCAGATCCAGGCACGTTTTAAAAGAGTTTAGGGTCTCTGCCTCCACCACCAACTCGGGCAGTGAATTCCAGACACCCACCACCCTCTGCGCAAAAAGGTTCTTCCTCACCTCCCCTCTGCACCCTATCAGATGAGATCGCAAAGAGAAATCTCTGAACTTGTGTGTCTGCTGTAAGGGCCTTGTGGATCTTACCCTTGGCAACTGACTCATTCATTGGCTCCACCCACCAGTCATCTGAGGACACGTCAGGCTTGGATGTGATGCCACCCAGGGTTGAATAGACAGCCTTGGCTCCCACGTGGAGAAAAAGGTGGAAGGAAAATGCCGCCTGTGGAATTGCAATCTGGGAAATAATTATTTTTTTATTCATGGGACATGGGCGTCGCTGGCTGGGCCAGCATTTATTGCCCATCCCTAATTGCCCTTGGAGGGCAGTTGAGAGTCAACCACATTGCTGTGGCTCTGGAGTCACATGTCGGCCAGACCGGGTAAGGACAGCAGATTTCCTTCCCTAAAGTTTAAAGTAAAGTGAGGTTTATTTATTAGAGTCACAAGTAGGCTTGCATTCACACTGCAATGAAGTTACTGTGAAAATCCCCTAGACACCACACTCCTGTTCGGGTACACTGAGGGAGGATTTAGCATGGTCAATCTACCCTAACCAGCACACCTTTGGACTGTGGGAGGAAACCGGATCACCCGGAGGAAACCCACGCAGACACAGGGAGAACGTGCAAACTCCACACAGACAGTGACCCAAGCCGGGAATTGAACAAAGGTCCCTGGCGCTATGAGGCGGCAGTGAATCATAGAATCCCTACAGTACAGAAGGAGGCCATTCGACCCATCGGGTCTGCACCAACCACAATCCCACCCAGGCCCTATCGCATAACCCCATCCATTTATCCTAGCTAGTCCGTCCCCCTGACACTAAGGGGCAATTTAGCACGGCCAGTCCACCTAACCCGCACATCTTTGGATTGTGGGAGGAAACCGGAGCACCCGGAGGAGACCCCACGCAGACACGGGGGAGAACGTGCAGACTCCGCACAGACAGTGGTCCAAGCCGGGAATCGAACCCGGGTCCCTGGCGCTGTGAGGCAGCAGCGCTAACCACTGTGCCAGTCTGTGACTGGGAGAGAAACAGATGCCTGTGGGACAGTACCTGGAAATAGGACAAGTCACATTGAAAGAGCGAGACAGCGGGGAGAAAACTGGAGGACATTACCCATTTAAAAGGACCGTGTGCTTCCAGTTCAATGTCTTTGGCCGTTCAAACCCAATCTATCACGATGATTTATGGGACTTTCTGAGTGTGAGTCGTCCAGTCGAGGTCATGAGAATTTCGCACATTGCTGCTTCTGGCAAAATAGTTCCTCTGCTGCTAAACGTGGCCAGATGTACTTAAAGGGGCAATGTCGATCGTGAAGCACTATCTTTGTACCAGCTCCTCACTCGGCTCCATCACTCACTGTCAGAGGACCACCCCCCCCTTCCTAACCCCTCACCTTTCAGAGATAATTATTGAAGGGGTTAAGAACATGCCACTTAGTCCTGAAGGGTGGGCCAGCATTTATTCCCCATCTCAGAAGATGCTTTTAAGAGTCAACCACATTGCTGTGGCTCTGGAGTCACATGTAGGCCAGACCTGGTAAGGACGGCAGATTTCCTTCCCTAAAGGACATTAGTGAACCTGCTGGGTTTTTCCCACAATCTTTGAAGCTTACTTATTTGTATCACAAGTCGGCTTACATTAACACCACAATGAAGTTACTGTGAAAATCCCCCAGTTGCCACACTCTGGTGCCTGTTCGGGTACACTGAGGGAGAATTTAGCATGGCCAATCCACCTAACCAGCACGTCCTTCAGACCGTGGGGTGAAACCGGAGCACCCGGAGGAAACCCACGCAGACACATAAGAACATAAGAACATAAGAAATAGGAGCAGGAGTAGGCCATCTAGCCCCTCGAGCCTGCCCCGCCATTCAATAAGATCATGGCTGATCTGAAGTGAATCAGTTCCACTTACCCGCCTGATCCCCATAACCCCTAATTCCCTTACCGATCAGGAACCCATCTATCCGTGATTTAAACATATTCAACGAGGTAGCCTCCACCACTTCAGTGGGCAGAGAATTCCAGAGATTCACCACCCTCTGAGAGAAGAAGTTCCTCCTCAACTCTGTCCTAAACTGACCCCCCTTTATTTTGAGGCTGTGCCCTCTAGTTCTAGTTTCCTTTCTAAGTGGAAAGAATCTCTCCGTCTCTACCCTATCCAGCCTCTTCATTATCTTATAGGTCTCTATAAGATCCCCCCTCAGCCTTCTAAATTCCAACGAATACAAACCCAATCTGCTCAGTCTCTCCTCATAGTCAACACTTCTCATCTCTGGTATCAACCTGGTGAACCTTCTCTGCACGCCCTCCAAGGCCAAGATATCCTTCCGTAAATAAGGGGACCAATACTGCACACAGTATTCCAGCTGCAGCCTCACCAATGCCCTGTAAAGATGCAGCAAGACTTCTCTGCTTTTATATTCTATCCCCCTTGCGATATAGGCCAACATCCCATTTGCCTTCTTGATCACCTGTTGCACCTGCAGACTGCAGACCTGCACCTGCAACTAAGACACGGGGGAAGAACGTGCAGACTCCACACAGACAGTGACCCAAGATGAGGATCGAACCCGGGTCCCTGGCGCTGGGAGACAGCAGTACTAATCACTGTGCCACCATGGTTTCATGGTCATCAGTAGATTCTTAATTCCAGATATTTTTTATTGAATTCAAATTCCACCATCTGCCGTGGTGGGATTCGAACCCGGGTCCCCAGAACATTAGTTGAGTTTCTGGAGTGACAATACCACTACGCCACCCCGGACGGAGTAAGATCCCACGAACCACAGTGATATAACGAGCAGGTAATCAGTTCTAGTGATGTCAACTCAGGGATAAACACCGACTGTTGGGGTAAGGTAGCGGCCAAAGCAAAAAAACCTGAAGGCGTTGAAAGCTTAATGAGTTGTGATTCAATTGTGATTCAAGTTGGGATGTATCAAACTCAGAGAGTCACAGAATACTACAGTGCAGTAGAGGCCCTTCAGCCCATCGAGTCTGCACCGACACATGACAGGCCCTGACCTGCCCACCTAATCCCACTTGCCAGCACTTGGCCCATAGCCCTGAATGTTATGATGTGCCAAGTGCTCATCCAGATACTTTTTAAAGGATGTGAGGCATCCCCGCCTCCACCACCCTCCCAGGCAGCGCATTCCAGACCCTCACCACCCTCTGGGTAAAAAGGTTTTTCCTCAAATCCCCCCTGAACTGCCCACCCCCTCACTTTTAACTTGTGTCCCCTCATGACTGACCCTTCAACTAAGGGGAACAGCTGCTCCCTATCCACTCTGCCCATGTCCCTCATAATCTTCAACGCCTCAGTCAGGTCACCCCCTCTGCTCCAGAGAAAACAACCCAAGCCTATCCAACCTCTCTTCATAACTCAATTCTTAACGGAGAAGTGAGCAGTGGAAAAGGATTGTCAGGATTTCTTTCATGTGAAAAATGAGTTATGAAAGTGGATCCCTGGTTGAATAGTTTTTCATTTAGCTGGTATTAACTGCCCGTCAGTGAGAGAGACACATCGATGTTTGTTTTTTTCTCACCATCCTCAAAACCTGGAAGAAATCTGGCCTCGGACAATCCACCTGACCCTCTCTTTGTTAATCTCCTGATTCCCATTGCCCATTCCTCCAACTCTCTGTTTCCAATACTCATTATTTTGGACCAGACCGCGCCACATTTAGCTTTGTCTCTGCGATGAGTGTGAGTCACCAGGGTTCATCTCCTTGGCAACCCTTCTCTTCCTTAGCTCCTTGAGCTGCAGCAAGGAGTGCTAAGGGACTGAGGATTATGAAGCTTGTTTCAGATGGTCGTCTTGTCATCGACCTCCACTCCCGGCTCAGCTCATGTCTATTCTACTCCTCTAACTTGGTGAGCGGAAAAATCATCTTCTCGACTCATGGAGAGAAAGACCTGGCTTTGTAGGCTGTCTACCCAAGCCTCAGGACGTTCCGGCCAGGGTACCTTCACCATGTGGACTGCAGCGGGTCAAGAAGGCAGCTCACCACCACCCTCATAGGGGCAATTAGGTGTAGAAGATCTACAGTACAGAAGGAGGCCATTCGGCCCATCGAGCCTGCACCGACTCTCCGACAGAGCATCCTACCCAGGCCCTATCCTCGTAACCTCACGTATTTACCCCACTAATCCCCCTAACCTACCCACATACACACAAACCTTTTTATCCTCTTTGAGGCTGGATGGTTGGAAGACTGATTGGCCAGGAGGAACATCACAGCCTTGGACCTCACGTTGCAACAGGGCCGGCGAGAGAGCAATCCGGAGCGGAGGGGGCGAGGGGGAGCCTTGGCTGATTTCTCCTGTACTTAGCCCAGGATGCCAAGTCCGATGGCAGCAGCCCCGCTGGAGGTCCGGGGGTGGGGGATTGGAGTGGGGGGTCAGATCATATCCTGGTGTAGCTTTGAGGTGCGCTTGCTGTCCTTGACAATCCTGCTGTGTGTCAGCGCTTGGCCAGCACTCTGGTTTCTCAGGCAGAAGCCCCACTCCAGATAACAAGATCCCAGTCCGACATCCCCCCCAGTGCAGTGCTGAGGTCATGCAGCACTGTCGCAAGTGCCTTATTTTGGATGAGATATGAAACCCAGGCCTCGTGTGCCCTCTCAGTTGAATGTAAAGGACCACATGGCAGTATTGCAAAGAACAGTGGGGTTCTCCCCAGACTGTAGAGGCTGGGTCGTTAAGTATATTCAAGGCTGAGACGGAAAGATTTTTAAATCAGTACAGAAATCGAGAGTTCTGAGGATAAGGCGGGAAAGCAGAGTTGAGGATTATCAGAGTTGAGGATTATCATCTCATTGAATGGTATAGCCATGGGTGGCACAGTGGTTAGCACTGCTGCCTCAGCGCCAGCGACCCGGGTTCGATTCCCTGCCTCGGGTCACTGTCTGTGTGGAGTTTGCACGTTCTCCCCGTGTCTGCGTGGGTTTCCTCCGGGTGCTCCGGTTTCCCCTCACAGTCCAAAAATGTGCAGGTTACGGGGATTAGCCATGCTAAATTGCCCCTTAGTGTCCAAAGATGTGCAGGTTAGGGGGATTGGCTATGCTAAATTGCCCCTTAGTGTCCAAAGATGTGTAGGTTAGGTGGATTGGCCGTGCTAAATTGCCCCTTAGTGTCCAAAGATGTGTAGGTTAGGTGGATTGGCCATGCTAAATTGCCCCTTAGTGTCCAAAGATGTGCAGGTTAGGTGGATTGGCCGTGCTAAATTGCCCCTTAGTGTCCAAAAATGGGCAGGTTATGTGGATTGGCCATGCTAAATTGTCCCTTAGTGTCCCAAGATGTGCAGGTTAGGTGGATTGGCCATGCTAAATGTGTGGAGTTACAGGGATAGAGCAGGGGAGAAGGCCTGGTAAGATGCTCTGTTGGACAGTCGGTGCAGAGCCGATGGGCCGAATGGCCTCTTCTGCACTGAAGGAATTCTATGATTTACAGTCTCTGACCACTTCAGTTCTATGATTTATCATTTACAGACAAGACACGATGGGCCAAATGGCCTGCTTCTGCTCCTAATGGTCATGTGTGCCCTGGCCAATACTTAAACGCCTTCACAAAAACAGATGATCTCATCAGATTGAGTGTCTATGGGAGCTTGCTATGCATAAATTGACTCGCACTTTGCAATGGTAACCATACGTCATTGGCTGTGAAGCACTTTGGGATGTCCTGAGAATGGCGCTATATAAATGCAACTCCATCTCTTTAATCTTCCACTCAAAATGCAAGCTGTTCACTTATTGAGATCCGGTTCCCAAAGAAAGGCACAGACAAAGTATTCTTGTGTACGTTTTTAAACTGTATTAATAAATACAGGAAGATTCATTCTTTAAGGTTCCTGTTTATATTAAAGAATACAAACAGTGGGAGAGTGGAACTCAGAAACTTAATACTTGGAGATTGTGAGGGCACAATGTGGTCCTGGATGCGGAGAGCCACACAGAAGCAGTCTCTGTCTTGAACTTCCTGTGTCTTCCACGCACTGCGACAGGTAGTCAGAAGCTCAGTAACAGTAATCCGAATAATCTTCCTCCACATAGTTCGCTGGGAAAAAACCCACCTAAAAACGGAGAGGGGGCAAAGTTAGAGACAGGCCACATTCCGGTTTCCAAAGAAAGGCACAGACAATGGTCGGAATTTAACCGGCACATCCGCCCCGATTCCGGGGGCGGGCGAGGCTCGGAGAACGGCATTCTCCGTTGGCCTCGGGCGGGATCGTACGACCCTCAGGCGGACGTGCCGGTAACATTCCGCCCAATGTGTTCTTGCGTACGTTTTTAGACTGCATTAATAAATACAGAATGATTGATTCTTAAGGTTCCTGTATCTATTAAAGAATGCAAATAACTGTGGGAGGGTAGAACTCAGAAAATTAATACTTTGAGATTGTTAGGACACTACATGGGTCTGGACGCAGAGCCACACAGAGCTCCTGCTCTGTCCAAGACCGCAAGGAACTACAAAAGGTCATGAACAGAGCTCAGTCCATCATTCAAACCAGCCGCCCATCCATTGACTCTGTCTACACTTCCCGCTGCCTCGGCAAAGCAGCCAGCATAATCAAGGACCCCACACACCCCGGACATTCTCTCTTCCACCTTCTTCCGTCGGGAAAAAGATACAAAAGTCTGAGGTCACGTACCAACCGACTCAAGAACAGCTTCTTCCCTGCTGCCGTCGGACTTTTGAATGAACCTACCTTGCATTAAGTTGATCTTTCTCTACACCCTAGCTATGACTGTAGCGCTACATTCTGCACCCTCTCCTTTCCTTCTCTATGAATGGTATGCTTTGTCTATATAGCGCGCAAGAAACAATACTTTTCACTGTATGTTAATACATGTGACAATAATACATCAAATCTTATATATATTAGCCACACAGGCTGTAGAGGTGGGGTTTTTTATTCGTGGAACATGGGCGTCGCTGGCTGGGCCAGCATTTATTGCCCATTCCTAGTTGCCCTTGGAGGGCAGTTGAGAGTCAACCACATTGCTGTGGCTCTGGAATCACATGTAGGCCAGACCGGGTAAGGACAGCAGATTTCCTTCCCTGAAGGAGATTAGTGAACCAGATGGGTTTTTCCAACAATTGACAATGGTTTCATGGTCATCAGTAGATTCTTAATTCCAGATATATTTTATTGAATTCAAATTCCGCCATCTGCCGTGGCGGAATTCGAACCCGGGTCCCCAGAACATTAGTTGAGTTTCTCGATTAATAGCCCAGCAATAATACCACTAGGCCATCACCTCCCGTGATAGGCGCTACTAACACTATATTCTGCACTTTCTCCTTTCCTTCTGCCCTGTGTATTCTATGAACGGTATGCTTTGTCTGTATAACGCGCAAGAAACAATACTTTTCACTGCATCCCAATGTGACAATAATAAATCAAATTAAATTAATCCCATTGTGGGATCTTGCTGTGAGCAATTTTCCCTGCCTCAAAATGGTGACTGAAAAAGCGCTGCGAAGCACTCTGGGACATCCTGTGGTGGTGAAAGGCGCTATGTAAATTCCAGTCCCTTTCCTTCCTTACTTGAGCATCCACAAAAGAGGGTTGTTTTATATTAAGAATGAAGTAGATAATCCATTCCCCACGGAAGGGCTACACCTCAGAGAGGGAAGATTGAAGGTGGTGAGGTGGGGACACACACATACCCTGCCGTAGACTTCTCCTTTCCACCATCCAGGTGATCCTTTCTTGTTGATAATCTTAACCACGTCTCCTTCCTTCAGGCTCAGCTCCGACCGGTCCCTGGCTGAGAAGTCGTACCGGACCTTTGCCGTCCCGTAGCACTTCAAACTCGCCCCTGCCAAATTCGGAATCACAATCGGAAGCCATGGTCAGTCGGCAGTAACCGTCCCTTCGGGATCTCTCCCACTGCTGCAGAGCGAACGCGCGGTTACAGTCTGCGCTCATTCGCCGCCCCATTTGCTCTAATCCTGGAAACGTCCGCCCCCCCCTCCCTCCCAACGGCCCACCCCGCACACTCCTGCTATTGGTCACCCGATGTGTCCAGTCACCACGGGTGGTGTGAGAAGAGGAGGGGGTGGGGTGGAGGGGGTGGAGTCCTTGCTGGTGGATTAGCCTGTTCCCCTCAAGATTTTGTTTAGCTGAGAAAGGTGCAATGCGTGGACCATTTCTGGTACATTCTCCATGGCAATGTCTCTACCAATCAGAGTTCACTGGCCAACTCTCTTCCCACACAGTTTCAATGGTTGTTCCCTTGAAATTTGGTATTCTTGTGTCTGTCCTGATGAGTGCAAGACAAAAAGTATTAATGAACTACCAAGCGACTAAAAAGTTAAAGTTAAAGTT
Source organism: Mustelus asterias (assembly GCF_964213995.1). NCBI lineage: Eukaryota > Metazoa > Chordata > Chondrichthyes > Carcharhiniformes > Triakidae > Mustelus > Mustelus asterias. The sequence continues at coordinate 10,272,818 of NC_135819.1, read as the reverse complement.
TATTTATTAGTGTCACAAGTAGGCTTACATTAACACTGCAATGAAGTTACTATGAAAATCCCCTAGTCGCCACACTCCAGCGCCTGTTCGGGTACACTGAGGGAGAATTTAGCACGGCCAATGCACCCTAACCAGCACGTCTTTCGGACTGTGGGAGTAAACTGGAGCACCTAGAGGAAACCCACGCAATCACGAGGACTATTTATAGATTTATAGACTATTTATAGATTTAAGCATTAAGCACTGTGGGTGGCACAGTGGTTAGCACTGCTGCCTCACAGCGCCAGGGACCCGGGTTCGATTCCCGGCTTGAGTCACTGTCTGTGCGGAGTCTGCACGTTCTCCCCGTGTCCGCGTGGGTTTCCTCCGGGTGCTCCGGTTTCCTCCCACAGTCTGGCATAACGTGCTGGTTAGGTGCTAAATTCTCCCTCAGTGTACCTGAACAAGTGCCGGAGTGTGGCGACTAGGGGATTTTCACAGTAACTTCATTGTAGTATTAATGTAAGCCTTACTTGTGACACTAATAAATAAACTTTGGAACGGTGACTTCAGTGTAGCGAAACATCGTGCGCAAAGTTACTATAGGAAGTCCTGTGTTTGCGATAGGAGCTACCGAAGTAACAGGGGGGTTGTTTTTGTCTGCATCATTTCCGTCTCCTCGTTCGCACTCACCTGAGAATTTCGGCACCGTCCTGTTTTCAGGTTCTTTGAAGGGAAGCTGCAAACTTGTGTCCATCGTTTTAAAACACTCCTTCAGGGAATTGTGCTGGTAAAAGTCCACCAAATCCTGCAGCAACACAAGTGTTAGTTTTAAATTAGTTTGGTGCGGGTTAGATGTACGTATATATTGTTGGAATAATGGGGAGGCATCAGGAAAATCGAGGCCCAACAATGGCTGAGACATTCCGGCCCTGTCATGGTGGGCCCCACCACAGGAAATCCATGGTGGCCAGCCCCACTGACCTTCGGTGGGATTGGACAGTCCCGTGGTGGTCAGGGGTGGGGGCCACAAAATCCCGACCAGCGGGTGGAGTTTCACCAGCCCTTACCAACCCAACCTAGAATCATAGAATCACCACAGTGCAGAAGGAGGCCATTCAGCCCATCAAGCCTGCACCGACCACAATCCCACCCACGCCCTATCCCCGTTACCCCGCGTATTTACCGCGCTAATAGCCCTGACACTAAGGGGCAATTTAGCGTGGCCAATCCACCCAAACCGCACATCTTTGGACACTAAGGGTGGAATTTTCTTATCCCACCCTCCACTGGAATCGTAGCGGGCAGGACATGGACCACGGCAAAGGTCCGTTGACCTTGGGCGGGATTTTTCGGGCTTGGGGCGAGTGCGGCTGAAAAATCCCGCCCTAAGGGACAATTTAGCATGGCCAATCCACATATCCTACACATCTTTGGACACTAAGGGGCAATTTAGCACGGCCAATCTACCTAACTTGCACATATTGGACACTAAGGGGCAATTTAGCATGGCCAATCCACCTAACCAGCACATCTTTGGATTGTGGGAGGAAACCAGAGCACCCAGAGGAAACCCACACAGACACGGGGAGAATGTGCAAACTCCACACGGACAGTCACCCGAGGCTGGAATTGAACCCGAGTCCCTGGCACTGTGAGGCAGCAGTACTAACCCACTGTGCCACCGTGCCAACCCACTCTGCAACCGTGCCACAGGAGGTCTGTGACTACCACATCAAAAGTGGGGGGGTAGGGGAGACACCCTAGTGAAAAGAAAGCTTCTGATAGAGGCATCCACACGCCGCGCCCCCGCCCCCCCCCCCCCCCCCCCCCCCCCCCCCCCCTCCCTTGCCTTCCGCCTAAAATCTAAACCTAATCATTATCGGGCTTCCACCACTTCCTGGAAATCGTGCCCCCCAGCCTAGAAATTGGGGCTGGGCAGGAAGTGGCCCTTAGGTGATCAATTTGAGGGCCTCAATTGGGGCAAAGGCCATCCTGGGCATATCCGGCCCAACACAAAATCGTGACGAGGCCTGGGTGGCGGGAACCCAGCAGGAAGCCTGTCCGTGCTAATTCGCACTCCCCCTTCCCACCATGAAACCCGCCATTGAGCAGGGGTGCGGGGGGGTGGGGGGGGGGGGGGCGCGGGGGGCATGAAATTCAGGCCCTGGAAACAGCACCCAAACCCTTGGACCAGAATGGCAGTGATCTCTTTCAGTCATGAGGTGGAGATGCCGGCATTGGACTGGGGTGGGGCACAGTAAGAAGTCTCACAACACCAGAGTTAAAGTCCAACAGGTTTATTTGGCAGCACGAGCTTTCGGAGCGTTGTCCCTTCATCAGGTGAGTGATGGAAGCTCGTGATTGCCGACAAACCTGTTGGACTTTAACCCTGGTGTTGTGAGGCTTCTTACTCTTACAGTAATGTGTGGGAGACTTCTTCACAGCTGGTTGAGGTGTGCGAGTTTGTTCTGGTGACAGTGCCGGATTCGGGTGTTTTTACTCACCAGTAATGATTTGAATGCTCTCTTCTCTGTCACACGGAATAAAGAATCTGCTGTGGTCACCTTGATGTGCTTCACTTCAGCATTGAACCTGTGACAAGACACCAGAAACTATCAACATTCGGCAGTCCAAAAATCTTCGGAACTCTGATTAAATAATGCTTTGCAAATCAAAGAATCATAGAATCCCGACAGTGCAGAAGAAAGTCAGTCGACCCATCGAGCCTGCTCCACAATCCCACCCAGACTCTATCTCTGTAACCCCACATATTTACCCTCGTAATCCCCCAACACCCAGGGGCAATTTAGCATGGCCAATCCACCTAACCTACACACCTTTGGACACTAAGGGACAATTTAGCATGGCCAATCCTCCTAACCTACACATCTTTGAACACTAAGGGGCAATTTAGCCTGGCCAATCCTCCTAACCTACACATCTTTGGACACTAAGGGACAATTTAGCAGCCAATCCACCTAACCTACACATCTTTGGACACTAAGGGACAATTTAGCATGGCCAATCCTCCTAACCTACACATCTTTGGACACTAAGGGGCAATTTAGCATGGCCAATCCACCTAACCTACACATCTTTGGACACTAAGGGGCAATTTAGCATGGCCAATCCCCCTAACCTGCACATCTTTGGACACTAAGGGACAATTTAGCATGGCCAATCCTCCTAACCTACACATCTTTGGACACTAAGGGGCAATTTAGCACGGCCAATCCCCCTAACCTGCACATCTTTGGACACTAAGGGACAATTTAGCATGGCCAATCCCCCTAACCTGCACATCTTTGGACACTAAGGGGCAATTTAGCATGGCCAATCCTCCTAACCTACACATTTTTGGACACTAAGGGGCAATTTAGCATGGCCAATCCACCTAACTAGTGGATAGGCTGAGTGAGTGGGCAAGGATCTGGCAGATGGCAGATGGCGTATAACATTGGCAAATCCGAGGTTATTCACTTTGGATTATTATTTAAATGGAAAAAAATTACAACATGCTACTGTGCAAAGGGACCTGGGGGTCCTTGTGCATGAGTCGCAAAAGCTCAGTCTGCAAGTACAACAGGTGATCAAGAAGGCAAATGGGATGTTGGCATTTATCGCAAGGGGGATAGAATATAAAAGCAGAGAAGTCTTGCTGCATCTGTACAAGGCATTGGTGAGGCCGCAGCTGGAATACTGTGTGCAGTTTTGGACCCCTTACTTGCGAAAGGATATATTGGCATTGGAGGGAGTGCAGAGAGGGTTCACCAGGTTGATACCGGAGATGAGGGGTGTAGATTATGAGGAGAGATTGAGCAGATTAGGTTTGTACTCGTTGGAGTTTAGAAGGCTGAGGGGGATCTTATAGAGGCATATAAGATAATGAAGGGGCTGGATAGGGTAGAAGTGAAAAGATTCTTTCCACTTAGAAAGGAAGCTAGAACTAGAGGGCACAGCCTCAAAATAAAGGGGGGTCAGTTTAGGACATGGTTGAGGAGGAACTTCTTCTCTCAGAGGGTGGTGAATCTCTGGAATTCTCTGCCCACTGAAGTGGTGGAGGCTACCTCGTTGAATATGTTTAAATCACGGATAGATGGATTCCTGATCGGTAAGGGAATTAGGGGTTATGGGGAGCGGGTAAGTGGAACTGATTCACTTCAGATCAGCCATGATCTTATTGAATGGCGGGGCAGGTTCGAGGGGCTAGATGGCCTACTCCTGCTCCTATTTCTTATGTTCTTATGTTCTAACCTGCACATCTTTGGACTGTGGGAGGACAGCGGAGCACCTGGAGGAAACCCATGCAGACACGGGGAGAATGTGGAGGCTGGATCATTAGAAGTATTCAAAGTGGAGATGGATAAATATTTGACATGTGGAGGAATAGGGAGAGGGCTATGGGGAAATGACACAGAAAAGGAGTTGGGGCCGGCATAGATCAGCCATGATGGTACTGAATGGTGGGGCAGGCTTGAAGGAGCTGGTGGCCACTCCTGCTTCTTATTCTTGTGTTCTTCTGAGGACAAAATGGAGGCCAAAAATTGATCTGTTGTGAGAATCCTGAGCTTACCAACCACCTTGACTATTAATCAGTGCAGCGGAACGATACCTGGACTCCAAGAGTTAGATTATGAGGAGAGATTTACGCAAACTAGGTTTACAGTCTCAAGAATTTATAAATATAAGGGGGAGAATTAGATTAAATCTTTCAAGATATTAAGTGTTGCAAATAGGGCAGAGAGAAATAAGCTATTTGCGTTGGCTGAGAAATCTAGGGCTAAGCTCTGTCGAAGAGTCAGACAGACTCGGAAGGCTGGCCAGAATCTTGCCACCATTCACGCCGGTGGGATTTTCCCATCCCGCTGCAGTGAACGGAGGTTTGGCCGTGCGCCACATTCTCCGGTCTCGCTGCAGCGGGAACGTGGCGTGAACGGTGGGTGAGATCACGCCCGTTAACTCTGTCTCTCCACCAAAGCTGCCAGAGGCTTCTCCGGCATTTTCTGTTTTTACATCTGGAACCAGGGAGAAGAATTTAAAAATTAAAGCTAAATGTCTCAGGGGAACACTTGCACAAACAACGAATGGGAGCAGTTTGGAACCCCCTTCTGTAAGCAGCAGACAGTTGGTGCTGGATCAATCACAGAATCACAGGATACTGCAGTGCAGAAGAGGCCCTTCGGCCCATCGAGTCTGCACCTGACGCATGAAAGGCCCTGACCTGCCCACCTAGTCCCACTTGCCAGCACTTGGCCCATAGCCTTGAATTTTATGATGTGCCAAGTGCTCATCCAGGTGCTTCTTAAAGGATGTGAGGCATCCCGCCTCCACCACCCTCCCAGGCAGCGCATTCCAGACCCTCACCACCCTCTGGGAAAGAAAGTATTTCCTCAAATCTCCCCTGAAACCTCCCACCTCTCACTTTTAACTTGTGTCCCCTCATAACTGACCCTTCAACTAAGGGGAACAGCTGCTCCTTATCCACTCTGTCCGTGACCCTCATAATCTTGTACACCTCGATCAGGTCGCTCCTCAGTCTTCTCTGCTCCAACGAAAACAACCCAAGCCTATCCAACCTCTCTTCATAACTTAAATGCTCCGTCCCAGGCAGCATCCTGGTGAATCTCCTCTGCACCCACTCCAGTGCAATCACATCCTTCCTATAATGTGGCGACCAGAACTGCACACAATGCTCCAGCTGTTACTGATCTTTAAACTGAGATCGATAAATTATTTTCTTGTCCAAGGGTATTGAGGCAACAAAATGGGATCAAGGTGGATAATATGGAGTTTTCTGTTATTTTTTAACTCTATCTTTAAAACTACCAAGCCAATGTTCAGAATGGTCCGGATAAACCTAAATCCATTCCTGACTTGCTCCAAAAACTAAATTCAAATTCCAATTGAATCCAATTCCTGGTTCCCACAAGAGACACAAACAAGATCCAAGCTGATGAGTTAAAGCCTTGCACCCCATCTTGGGCTCAATCCAATGCTTGATTAGGTCACAGGTCTTATTCTTTCTTATTCATTCGTGGGATGTGGGTGTCGCTGGCTGGGCCAGCATTTATTGCCCATCCCCAGTTGCCCGTAAACTGAGTGGCTTGCTGGGCCATTTCAGAGGGCAGTTAAGAGTCAACCACATTGCTGTGGCTCTGAAGTCACATGTAGGCCAGACCGGGTAAGGACGGCAGATTTCCTTCCCTAAAGGACATTAGTGAACCAGATGGGTTTTTCCGACAATGGTTTCATGGTCACTAGTATCATAGAATCATAGAATCCCTACGTGCAGAAGGAGGCCATTCGGCCCATCGAATCTGCACCGACCACAATCCGACCCAGGCCCTATTCCCGTAACCCCACACATTTACCCTGCTAATCCCCTTGAGACTATGGGACAATTTAGCATGGCCAATCAAACTAACCTGTACAACAATGGACTGAGGGTGGAAACTGGAGCACCCGGAGGAAACCCACGCAGACACGGGGAGAACGTGCAAACTCCGCACAGACAGTGACCTGAGGCCGGAATTGAACGCAGGTCCCTGGCGCTGTGAGGAATTCTTAATTCCAGATACTTTTATTGAATTCAAGTTCCACCATCTGCCGTGGCGGGATTCGAACCCGGGTCCCCAGAAAATTAGCTGAGTTTCTGGATTAATAGTCTAGCGATAATACTACGAGGCCATCGCCTCTCCATTATTGAACGATGGATCCAGCTTGACAAGTTAAATCGCCTCCTGTTCCCTGTTTTCCGAATGAGGAATTCCTTCTGCAGTTAGAATGAGCCAATTAGACCTCTGGAGATGGCTTTGCTGTTTAAATGGATATTTAATGAATTGTTTTCTGTGTCAATGATACGCTTGTCCCGGATGTTAATACATCCGCACTGCCCTCAACCTCATCTCTCTCTCTCTCTCTCAGACATCTGTACGGACAGGAGCTGCACGGGTGAATTTTGTCACAAACCCGGGAACCTTTTCCCAAATCATAGAATCCCTACAGTGCAGAAGGAGGCCATTCAGCCCATCAAGTCTACACCGACCACAATCCCACCCAAGCTCCACCCCCGTAACCCCACATATTTACCCTGCTAATCCCCCTGATACTAGGGTTAATTTAGCACGGCCAATCCACCCAACCCGCACACCTTTGGACTGTGGGAGGAAACCGGAGCACCCGGAGGAAACCCACGCAGACACGGGGAGAATGTACAAACTCCGCACACACCATGACCCAAGCTGGGAATCCAGCGCTGTGAGGCAGCCGTGCTAACTACTGTGCCATCGCTTATTGACTATGTCACACTTAGCTTCAGTTCTGCGTATTCGAACCCGGGTTCCCTGAGCATTACTCTGGGTCTCCACAGTGCATTGACAAAACCACTACGCCTGTCATAGAATCCCGACAGTGCAGAAGGAGGCCATTCGGCCCACCGACCACAAGCCCAGGTCCTATCCCCTTAACCCCATGTATTTACCCTGCAAATTCCTCTGACACTAAGGGGCAATTTAACATGGCCAATCCACACACCACGCACAATGTAGCTTGCTTCCCTCGACACTGAATGATTCTTGCCGTACTGTCTCCAGTGAATTGGGATAAAAGTTATATTTATACTGTGCCGCCAATTGCCCCTCATTACTTGATGCTGATGGCATATTCTCCAGCGTCCTTCACCCTTTGCCTCACTAGGTAGGTGCCATCCGACCGAGTGCCGAGAAGTGACTCGGCTTGGCTGCGTTCCATCGGCCCAGCGTACCTGCAAGAGACAAGACTATGTCACACTAAGGTCACTTTGACGAAAGCTTTGCCCCCCCACCCCCACGTGAGAATGGGAGCTGCTGGAATTCATCTGGAAATCCCACCACCCATCCTCCCCACTCCCTCCACTGCAATTTACCCTGGGACAATCGACAAAAGCTTCCTCACTGAGGGAAGAACAAAACACTCACAGTGCAAGCGTTTAGGGGCAGAATATCGTGCTTACCAGGAATAGGCAGAGTAGTCTGATTGAAGTACCTATAAGGTCAAAGCACAGAAAATCAAATTGAAATATTTCACATTTTACTTGTCTAATGACTCCTATAGCAGTAGTTTTCCAATTTTTTGATTTGATTTATTATTGTCACATGTATTGGGATACAGTGAAAAGTATCACTGTGCAGACAAAGCATACCATTCGTAGAGTAATGAGGTGGAGATGCCGGCGTTGGACTGGGGTGGGCGCACAGTGATTCCAATTAAACCTGTTGGACTTTAACCTGGTGTTGTGAGACCTCTTACCGTACATTGATTATATAGGGGAGAAGGGAAGGAGAGGATGCAGAATGTAGGGCAGAATGTTCCGCCTGCCACGGGAATCGTAGCAGGCGTAACACGGACTATGCAAAGGTCCGTTTACCTCGTGCGGGATTTTCCGGTCTTGGGAAGTGAATGAGGTCCGAAAATCCCCCCCTCCCCCCCCCGCCACCCCCATAGTGCTACAGTCATAGCTAGGGTGTAGAAAAGGATCAGCTTAATGTGAGGTAGGTCCATTCAAAAATCTGACAGCAGCAGGGAAGAAGCTGTTCTTGAGTCCGTTGGTACGTGAACTCAGACTTTTGTATCTTATTCCCGACGGAAGAAGGTGGAAGAGAGAATGTCCGGGGTGCGTGGGGTCCTTAATTATGCTGGCTGCTTTTCCGAGGCAGTGGGAAGTGTAGACAGAGTCAATGGATGGGAGGCTGGTTTGCGTGATGGACTGGGCTACGTTCACAGACCCTTCGTAGTTTCTTGTGGTTTTGGACAGCGAAGCTAAGTTAAATATAGAAAAATGGAGACATTCTTCAGATTACAGGGAGATAGGATTAGGAGCAGGAGTAGGCTATTTGGCCCGTCAAGACTGCTCACCACTTTGTAAGACCATGGGTGATCTGGTTGTGGACCTCAGCTTGACTTTCCTCTCTGCTCCCCATAACCCTTATCTATCAAACATCTGTCTGACCCTACCTTGAGTAACTTCAATGATCCAACCTCCTCTGCTTGCTGGGGAAGAGAATTCCGCACACCATTTAAACTTTGGAATATTGTGTACAGTATTGGGGCTCCTTATTTAAGGAAAGACGCAAGTGTGTTATAAGCCATTCGGAGAAGGTTTAATATACTAATAGAAACATAGAAACTAGAAGCAGGAGTAGGCCATTCGGCCCATCGAGCCTGCTCCGCCATTCATTTTGACCTTGGCTGATCATCGAATTCAATACCCTGATCCCCCACTTCCTCCCATATCCCTTGATCCCTTTAGCCCCAAGAGCTATTTCTAATTCCTTCTTGAAATCAGACAATGTTTTGGCCTCAACTACTTTCTGTGGTAGTGAATTCCACACATTCACCACCCTCTGGGTGAAGAAATTTCTCCTCACCTCAGTCCTCAAAGATTTACCCCTTATCCTTAAACTATGACCCCTAGTTCTGGACTCCCCCTCCATTGGGAACATTATTTCTGAATCTACCCTGTCTAACCCTGTTAGAATTTTATAAGTCCCTACCAGTTACCAGGAATGGATGGGTTGTCTTATGAGGAAAAGTTGGAGAGGCTAGGTTTGTAACCGGTGGGGTTTAGAAGAGTAAGAGGCGACTTGATCGAAACCTTTAAGATCCTGCGGGGTATTGACAGGGTGGATGCGGAGAGGATGCTTTCTCTTGTGGGAGAACCTAGAACTAGGGGGGTCACTGTTTAAAAATAAGGGGTTGTTCACTTAAGACGGAGATGAGGAGAAATGTTTTCTCTCAGAGGGCGGCGGTCTCTGAATCTCTCTTCCTCGAAAGGCAGCGGGAGCAATGTGGAAATTAAACTGTAATCCCAGCGATGGCCAAATATTTAATTCAATTGGTTCTGCAAGATTAAGGATGCTCACTTCAAATAAAGCACCATGGGGGTTGCTGGGATTTGTGAAACTATAGTTAAAAGCAGTTAAAAACTGCAGATGCTGGGGTGGAAATAAGTTACAACAACAAAAGCAGGCAACTCTGTCAGCAAATATGGAAACAAGGCCTTCAATGAGCTGGCGTATTCAGCATAAGCGACTAATCTAAACCTTGTGTCAGTTTCATAAACACAAGCCCAGCCTTGGCCACAGAATGAAAATAAGACCCTTTCCATAACAAAATTCCAAAAAGCAAGATACGGTGAACTATAACTGCTACATTGTCTGTATGAATCGGGAGAATACCTTACGCTGAATGTGTGTTCTCCTTGCTGGCAAGTAACTAAAGCTTGGAAGTTTGAGTACTCACAGTGTTGTTTGTACCCAGATATTCAGCAGCAGAGCCTTTGAATGTTTTTAAGACAGAGCGAGATAGATTTTTGATTAACCAGGGGGTGAAAGGTTATTGGGGGGGTCGGCAGGAAATGTGGGGTTGAGGTTACAATCAGATCAGCCATGTTTTTGTCGTAAATGGGACCTGGTGCACGTATAAGTTATGGAATTTCAGCATCCTGGTCTTTCCGCCATTGTGACCACCCCAGTCAAACGCTGCATGTAAGGAATAAGGATCCGGGTTACAAATTGAATTAGTTTCACTTACACATACAAAGGGTTTTACTTTAGTGCAAGGGAACCAGCCAATCTCATTGGTGGATGTATTCCTTCCCTAAAACCATCAAAAGAAAAATAATTGTTAGACATCTTTGACTTTAGTGTAAACTCAGCACAATGTGATAGTTGGCTGTTACCCTGGGTAACGATAGAGCTGGAACCCTCCTTCTGGGATGTCAACCTTACCAAAACTGCAACTCCCAGGCTGCTGGTTTATAAGGCACTTGGAATACAGTGTTCAATTCTGGTCGCCACACTACCAGAAGGATGTGGAGGCTTTGGAGAAAAGATTTAACAGGATGTTGCCTGGTATGGAGGGCTTTAGCTATGAGGAGAGGTTGGAGAAACCTGGTTTGTTCTCACTGGAGCGATGGAGGTTGAGGGGGGGCGACCTGATAGAAGTCTACAAGATTATGAGAGGCATGGACAGAGAGGATAGTCAGAAGCTTTTTCCCAGGGTGGAAGAGTCAATTACTAGGGGGGCACAGGTTTAAGGTGCGAGGGGCAAGGTTTAAAGGAGATGTACGAGGCAGATTTTTTACACAGAGGGTGGTGGGTGCCTGGAACTCGCTGCCGGGGGAGGCAGTGGAAGCAGATACGGTAGTGACTTTTAAGGGGCGTCTTGACAAATACATGAATAGGATGGGAATAGAGGGATATGGTCCCCGGAAGGGTAGGGGGTTTTAGTTAAGTCGGGCAGCATGGTCGGCGCAGGCTTGGAGGGCCGAAGGGCCTGTTCCTGTGCTGTAATTTTCTTTGTTCTATTCTAAATAATCTGTGTGAATTTTCAATGTTAGGCCCAGATTTCTCCATTGAGTGTTGCACCATATATTTTGTTATTCATTCATGGGATGTGGGCAGCAGTGGTTAGCACTGCTGCCTCACAGTGCCAGGGACCTGGGTTCGGTTCCCGGCTTGGGTCACTGTCTGTGTGGAGTCTGCACGTTCTCCCCGTGTCTGCGTGGGTTTCCCCCGGGTGCTCCGGTTTCCTCCCACAGTCCGAAAGACGTGCTGGTTAGGGTACATTGGCCGTGCTAAATTCTCCCTTAGTGTACCCGAACAGGCGCCGGAGTGTGGCGACTCGGGGATTTTCACAGTAACTTCATTGCCGTGTTAATGTAAGCCTACTTTTGATATTAATAAAATAAGCATCTAAACATGTGGTACTGTGGTAGAGGCCCTACACTGGGCCAGAAGCTGTGGGACGTGTTGGCCATGGAAGGAGTGTTGATTTCATGGTGGAACAGGCTGATAAGCAGTTGAGGAATTCTTCTACCACTTTCCCCAAGAGAAAATCTGTGTGGGTGTGTGAAGACACGCTAAAAAAACCCCCAAAAAACCCATTTAGCATGTGCAGTAGTCACCAAGTCAGACAACGGCCTCCGCACAGACAGTGACCCAAACCGGGAATTGAACCCGGGCCCCTGGCACCGTGAGGCAGTGGTGCCAACCACTGTGTAGTTAATGGCACAGAATGAGGCCATTTGGCCCATCGGGTCTGCACTGTTTTTAATCAGACAATGGGCAGCGGTGTAAGCAGGGGCAGGAACCCTGGCTAATATTCCCAATCTCTGCACCGGTGACACCCCTACCCCTGTCCTGAATGAGATAGGCTACTTCAGATAAAGGCCAGAGCCTGACTGCGAGACCCTCCGAGCCAGTGCGACCCCGTGGCTAACCGTGTATGCTCAACCTGAACTGAGTTTAGAGGCGGTGAAGTGACGAACGGCCTCCCATCATGAACAATGATGCCACCACACTCCGGCGCCTGTTCGGGTAACACTGAGGGAGAATTTAGCATGGGTCAACGCACCCTAACCAGCACGTCTTTCGGACTGTGGGAGGAAACCGGAGAGCCCGGAGGAAGCCCACGCAGACACGGGGAGAACATGCAGACTCTGCACAGACAGTGACCCAAGCCGGGAATCGAACTTGGGTCCCTGGCGCTGAGAGGCAGCAGTGCCAACCACTGTGCCACCATGCCGCCTGTAACCTCTCTGACCAACCTTTCGGTCATCCGCCCACATTTTAATCTTATGTACCTTAATCTTTGCTTCATAATACACCTGTCAAATGGTCTTTTAGAACATTAAAGGCAACATTTAAGTACAAACCCCGCACAGACAGTGACCCAAGCGGGGAATCGAATCCGGGTCCCTGGCGCAGAGAGGCCTCAGTGCTAACCACTGTGCCACCATGCCTCCTTGATGTAGTATTGAAGGATATACAAATCATTACAGGACAAAAGGAGGCCATTCAGCCCATCGTGACTCTTTGAAAATTAGCACGAATGTTAAAACGTTTTGCTACCGCCAGGGTGAGATTGTTCCTAGTTCAGTCTGTGCTTACCTCCCACCACTGCTGTTCCACCTCCGCCTTGGTGAGTTCAATTATATCCCCTAAACATAACTTCAAAGCAGGTCCAAAGGCCACAGGTGGAGGAGGCATCCTATAATATTCTTGGCACACTTCCGTTTTGGGCAAACCTATAGGGGGAGAGAGAGAGAGACCCAAAAAAGGAGAGGAGATGAAGACTCAGTGTACTGTGATGCTGCATATAGCTGTAACTCATAGAATCATCGAATCCCTACAGTGCAGAAGGAGGCCATTTGGCCAATCGAGTCTGCACCAACAACAATCCCACCCAGGCCCTACCCCCTGTAATCCCACATCTTTACCATGCTAATCCTTCTAACCCATACATCCTGGGACACTAAGGGGCAATTTAGCATGACCAATCCACCGGCAGCATGATGGCACAGTGGTTAGCACTGCTGCCTCACAGCTCCAGGGACCCGGGTTCGATTCCCGGCTTGGGTCACTGTCTGTGTGGAGTTTGCACGTTCTCCCCGTGTGGGTTTCCTCCAGATGCTCCGGTTTCCTCCCACAGTCTGAAAGATGTGCGGGTTAGGTGGATTGGCCATGCTAAAATTGTCCATTAATGTCAGGGGGATCAGCAGGGTAAATATATGGGGTTACGGGGATAGGGCCTGGGTGGGATCATTGTCAGTGCAGGCTTGATGGGCCGAATGGCCTCCTCCTGCACTGTAGGGATTCTGTGATTCTATCTTTGATGTGTGGGAGGAAACCGGAGTACCCGGAGGAAACCCACGCAGACGGGGAGAACATGCAAATTCCCACACAGACAGTGACCCAAGCCGGGAATCGAACCCCGGTCCCTGGCGCTGTGAGGCAGCAGAGCTGACCACTGTGCCACCTTAGTTAAGTCATTTTTTTTTTTTGTTGATCTTCTTGTATGTTTTACTTTTTTTAATAAACCTTTATTTTGTTTAAAATCATCACCAAACGTCTGGGACATCCTTCATTGGCCTCCACAGCTTTCCTCACATTATTCCAGATAGTGAAATCCAGTTCCGTCGGCATTGCAATGGCTTTTAAAAACCCTGGCATTTAACCTCAGCAGTGCTCTGAACACCTGAGCTAGTTTATCACCATTTAGATAACTTCTCAGCCAAATTTCCTTCAAATATGCCAGTAATTCAGATCTAATTTCACTGCAGCTGTTCCATCAATCTACAGATTTGATCTCATTTACACAATAACTGCTTCATTCTAACACCTAACGCTTTGAGCTGGTTGTAATGGAACACGTTGCTTACCTGTTTTGATTGTGCGGCTTGGTACAATTCTATTACTTTTGCTCTGCAAAGGAGAGGACAATATTTTGCTTTTGATTTATTAATAAGTGACAAGTTTCACATTATTTACAGCACTGGGAGGGAGGCTTCTTTCAAGGTATTCACACAGTTCATTCCACGGTCCCTCCCATTTATTGCACTTCCCAAGGGATCTCTCCAATTCCCTCCCCCAATCCCCCATTCCCCAGGGACCTCTCCAATCCCCTCTCCCAATCCCCCAGTGACTGTCCCATTCCCTCATTTCTCTCTTCCCCAATCCTCTCCCCGTTCTCCTCCCCATTCCCCTCCCAATCCCCCAGTGACTGCTCCAATCCCTCTTTCCCCCAACTTCATTTCCTTCCACCACTCCATTCCCCCATTCCTCAACCCGATTTCTAATCCCCTCTTTCCCCTCTCCCAATCACCATTTCCTGAGCCCTCCCCCATTCCCTCCCCCTTTGCCAATCCCCTCCCCTATTCCCCAGTGACTGCCTCAATTCCCAATCCCCCCCATTTTCCCATTTACCCATTCCCCAATGCCCTCCCAATTCTCCAATCCCCATTTCCCCATTCCCCGTTCCCCACCCAATTTCCAAACCCCAATTCCCCCATCCCTGTTCCCCATTTCCCCATTCCCAAATCCCCTCCGAATTCCCCAATCCCCTCCCCTATTCCCCAGTGACTGCTCCAATTCCCAATCCCTTCCCAATTCCCCCATCCCTGTCCCCCATTCCCCCATTCCCTCTACAGTCATTTGAGCCTTTCAGTAAAATGACCAGATAATAATATTTAATTTCACCAGATTCTTGAAGGCGTTCTATTATTTATCCTAAAACCCATAATCAAAGCAGCAGAGTGAGTTAGAAATTCACAAGTACCTTGGTCAAAGTTGATGATCCACAGTCTGTAAAAAAAACATGAGAAAGATTTAAAGCTCGGGGGAAGAGGGCTATCAGGGTTCATTAGCGAGTATCCCACACGCATGATCATCGCTCTCCTCATGGCTGCTTGAAGCATGAATATTGACTAAGACACTCGGGAGGGATTTCCCCTTCTCTTCAACCTAGTGCCACAGGATCCATTACATCGAGCTCAGAGGGTCTCCATCTGGGAAGGAGGGAAGGGGGGTCTCCAATCTAGTCCGTCCCTGCCCCCTCTGCCAGCGAGAATGGAGAATTTGGCCCTCAGCTGCAATTCCATTCGCTGAAGAGGGACACTAAGGGGCAATTTAGCACGGCCAATCCACCCAACCTGCACATCTTTGGACACTAAGGGGCAATTTAGCACGGCCAATCCACCCAACCTGCACATCTTTGGACACTAAGGGGCAATTTAGCACGGCCAATCCACCCAACCTGCACATCTTTGGACACTAAGGGGCAATTTAGCATGGTTAATCCACCTAACCTGCACATCTTTGGACACTAAGGGGCAATTTAGCATGGCCAATCCATCTAACCTGCACATCTTTGTACACTAAGGGGCAATTTAGCATGGCCAATCCACCTAACCTGCACATCTTTGTACACTAAGGGGCAATTTAGCACGGCCAATCCGCCCAACCTGCACATCTTTGTACACTAAGGGGCAATTTAGCATGGCCAATCCACCTAACCTGCACATCTTTGGACACTAAGGGGCAATTTAGCATGGTTAATCTAGAGTATCCCAGCTGCGGGCGAGGTCAGAGGTTTCCGGCATTGATGCTTATCCAAGGAACGGCACCTCTGACCAGGTGGCACCCCTTCAGTCCTAGCACTGGAGAATCAGTCGTATAGAATGTTGTGGGCCTTGGATCCATTAACTCCAAATCGAGAGTTTTATCCATTGAGCTGTGCCTGTTGATGGAGGTGGGCTCGAGTCATACTGAAGATCTGACTATTTTATTGGACTGCTTACTAACTCAACATAGAATCATAGAATCCCTGCAGTGCAGGAGGAGGCAATTCGGCCCATCGGGTCTGCACCAACTCACCCACAGAGCATCCTAGAGAATCCCTATCCCTGTAACCCCAAGTATTTGCCCGCTAATCCCCCTAACCTACACATCTTTGGACACTCAAGGGCAATTTAGCATGGCCAATCCACCTAACCTACACATCTTTGGACACTAAGGGGCAATTTAGCATGGCCAATCCACCTAATCTACACATCTTTGGACTGTGGGAGGAAACCGGAGCACCCGGAGGAAACCCACAAAGATGTGGAGAAATCGTGCAAACCTCCACACCGTCACCCGAAGCTGGAATCGAACCCGGGTCCCTGGCGCTGTGAGGCAATAGTGCTAACCGCTGTGTCACTGTGTTGCCCCATCTTACATCTAGCGAGGCGCTTGAAAAGTTTAGCGTGACGAAGCTGGCTAGGCCTTTAGACTCTAATGAGATGATCTGAATGGGAATACGCCAGTGTGGGAAACGTGGGGTGGCATTGCCAAGTCTCCAAGATCAAGCTGGAGTCTCCAGGAATCGAAGATCTACTCCTTGGACACCATTGTGCGCAATCGTGGGGAAAAATTACCAAAAATAATTGTTTTTTTTGTCATCTATTCGGAACATTTCTCTTTACCAGATATAAAAATATGGAAACTGTTGAATGTTTAGGCTGACAATAAAGTACCTTCTAACCGGGTAAGGAGTCCTTTTGCGACGTCCAAGTGGTATTATCGCTAAGCTATTAATTCAGAAACTCAGCTGATGTTCTGGGGACCGGGTTCGAATCCCGCCATGGCAGATGGTGGAATTTGAATTCAATTTTTAAAAAAATATCTGGAATTAAGAATCTACTGATGACATGAAACCGTTGTTGGAAAAACCCATCTGGTTCACCAATGTTCTTTAGGGAAGGAAATCTGCCGTCCTTACCCGGTCTGGCCTACATGTGACTCCAGAGCCACAGAAATGTGGTTGACTCTCAACTGCCCTCAGGCAACTAGGGATGGGCAATAAATGCTGGCCCAGCCAGCGACGCCCATGTCCCACGAATGACTTTTTAAAAAATTGACGTAGGAAGCCCGTGCATCACAAGGACAGATGTGTTAGCTGGCTATTGGCTGGAGCATTGGGGGCAAGTCACATGATGAAACCTCCTGGAGTACATTTTAGCATAGTTGGCAACCCTAACCCAGGCTGAATCTTACCTTGCCTCCCGCAAGGAGTTACTCTTCCCAAACATTCCTTGTGGGCCGCAGACCTGCATTTGCTACAACGATAGCCCTGGAAGAAAGTGCCCCTGTTGAGTGACGGGAAAGAAGGATGTAAGTGATTTTCAACCTGGATTACGTTCAACTGTGAAACCATAGAAAGGTTCAGGCGAAGACAGAGGCCATTCAGCCCATCAGCCAAAGGTAGGGAAAAAGACATGAGCCGCTCATTTCAATCCCATTTCCCAGCACCTGATCCATAGCCTTGTCGGTTCCAGCTCTTCAGATACGATCATAGAATCCCGACAGTGCAGAAGGAGGCCATTCGGCCCATCGAGCCTGCACCGACAACGATCCCACCCAGGCCCTATCCCTGTAACCCCACATATTTACCCTGCTAATCCCCCTGACACTAAGGAGTAATTTAGCACGGCCAATCCACCCAACCCGCACATCTTTGGACTGTGGGAGGAAACCGGAGCACCCGGAGGAAACCCACACAGAGACAGGGAGAATTTTTGGACACTAAGAGGCAGTTTAGACACGGGGAGAATGTGCAAACTCCACACAGACAGTGACCCAAGCTGGGAATCGAACCCGGGTCCCTGACGCTGTGAGGCAGCAGTGCTAACAACTGTGTCATCAAGCCGCCCACTACAGATACAGATCCAGGTACATTTTAAATAAGTTGTGTGTTTCAGTCTCAATCACCAACTCAGGCAGTGAATTCCACGCCCTCCGGGTGAAAACAGTTTTCCCCGTGTCCCCTCTAACCCTTCTGCCAATCATCTTAAATCTACCCCCCGGTAATCGACCCCTCAGCTAGGGGGGAATAAGTCTTTCCCATGTATCCCAGCTAGGCCCCTCATGGTGTTGTAGACCTCAATTAAGTCCATAGAACGATAGAGAATTACAGCTCAGAAACAGGCCTTTTGACCCTTCTTGTCTGTGCTGAACCATTTTATGCCTAGTCCCACTGACCTGCACTTGGACCATATCCCTCCACACCCCTCTCATCCATGAACCCGTGAACACGACTCCTCACTCACCTGAAGAAGGGGCTTGGGGCTCCGAAAGCTAGTGCTGCCAAATAAACCTGTTGGACTTTAACCTGGTGTTGTGAGACTTCTTACTGTGCCCACCCCAGTCCAACGCCGGCATCTCCACATCATGGCTACCATGAGGCAGCAGTGCTAACCACTGTGTCATCTTTCTGAATGTTACACAGCTTGGTATGGCTCCTGCTCTGTCCGAGACCGCAAGAAACTACAAAAGGTCGTGAATGTAGCCCAATCCATCACGCAAACCAGCCTCCCATCCATTGACTCTGTCTACACTTCCCGCTGCCTCGGCAAAGCAGCCAGCATAATTAAGGACCACACGCACCCCGGACATTCTCTCTTCCACCTTCTTCCGTCGGGAAATATATACCATGCCACGGGTGGGAAGCTAGGTTGGAAGGGACAGAAGGGTATGCTGATGGAGTGAGGTGGAGTGAGGTGGGAGAAGGCTTGATCATGCAATGAGTCCTGTTTCTGTGGTATAAATACTTTGCCGCGCTGCAATACTCAGACTTACTGCAGGTGGTGGTACTGAGCAATGAGTCACACCGCTCTCATGGAGCGCCACCTGCAGGAAATAGCTGAGTGATTCAAGCCCACAGTTTTGCCGACAGCTTAATTTTCTTTTCCCCCTCCCTGACTGCGATATAAACATTTTTGCTGTGCAACATTGGGCATATGAGTATTTGTGGATTTATCAGAAGCTTCAGACACAAAAACAGCTTGGCTTACTTAAAAGAAAACGCACCTACTGTGGTTTTATTTTTTGCAAAACAGGGCCGGCACGATGGCACAGTGGTTAGCACGACTGCCTCACAGTGGTTAGCACGACTGCCTCACAGCGCCAGGGACCCGGGTTCAATTCCCAGCTTGGATTACTGTCTGTGTGGTCATTCTCCCTGTGTCTGCGTGGGTTTCCTCCGGGTGCTCCGGTTTCCTCCCACAGTCTAAAGATGTGCAGGTTAGGTGGATTGGCCATGCTAAATTGCCCCCCCCTGAGTTTCCAAAGATGATGTGGAGATGCCGGCGTTGGACTGGGGTAAGCACAGTAAGAAGTCTCACAACAGCAGGTTGGACTTTAACCTGGTGTTGTGAAACTTCTTACCGTGATTTCCAAAGATGTGCGGGTTAGGTGGATTGGCCATGCTAAATTGCCCCTTATTGTCCAAAGATGTGCAGATTAGGTGGATTGGTCATGCTAAATTGCCCCTTATTGTCCAAACATGTGCAGGTTAGGTGGGTTGGCCATGCTAAATTGCCCCTTATTGTCCAAAGATGTGCAGGTTAGGTGGGTTGGCCATGCTAAATTGCCCCTTAGTGTCCAAAGATGTGCGGGTTAGGTGGATTGGCCATGCTAAATTGCCCCTTAATGTCAGGCGGACTAGCTGGGGTAAATGCATGGGGTTGTGGGGATAGGGCCTGGGTGGGATTGTGGTTGGTGCAGACTCAATGGGACAAACAGCCACCTTCTGCACGGCAGAGTTTCTATGGTTCTATGACACACAGCAATGGTTGTTTCCGTTTGCCCCATATGCAAATTGAGCAACCTAATGCCAGTTCTGCGATGTATTCCCGAGTGAACTGCATCCAAGGCACAGCCCAGAGGTCAGAAATTAGAATCGGAAGGTGCTACCTCACATCCCAGTCTATCAGAGTGCTGCTGAGGCTTGCTTGGGGAAAAGCTACCTCCCCGGCCACTCTGGGTCGCTCCCCAGCTGGAATGTGATGCCTTATCACTGAATCTTTGCAGAAGGAAGCCATTTGGCCCATCCAGTCTGAGCTGGCTCTCTGAAAGAGCATTCTACCGTGGCCCAATCCTAGTAAACCTTGCATGCACTTTCCAGAATCATCCTTTCCGGATGTATTGGTATGGGCTTCTGCTCTGTCCAAGGCCGCAAGGAACTACAAAGGGTCATGAGCGTAGCCCAATCCATCACGCAAACCAGCCTCCCATCCATTGACTCTGTCTACACTTCCCGCTGCCTCGGCAAAGCAGCCAGCAGAATTAAGGACACCACGCACCCCGGACATTCTCTCTTCCACCTTCTTCCGTCGGGAAAAAGATACAAAAGTCTGAGGTCACGTACCAATCGACTCAAGAACAGCTTCTTCCCTGCTGCCATCAGACTTTGGAATGGATCTACCATATATATAGAGCTGATCTTTCTCTACACCCTAGCTATGATTGTAACGCTACATTCTGCACTCTCTTCTTTCCTTCTCCCCTATGTACTCTATGAATGGTATGCTTTGTCTGTATAGCGCACAAGAAACAGTACTATTCACTGTATCCCAATACCTGTGACAATAATAAATCAAATCATTTTCTTTTTAGATTTGAATACCTTGATCGAACCTGTCTCCACCACCGTCTCAGGAAGTTTGTTCCAGACTCCAACCACCCTCTGGGTGAAACCTATTTTCCTCACATCATTTCAACTCCTTGTACCCATTATTATGAATCTGTGCCCTCTAGTTCCTGTTGCTTCCTTGAGTGGGAACAGTTTCTCACTCTTTACCCTGTCCACATCCCTCAGGATCTTGAATACTTCAATCAAACCTCCTCTCAGTCTTCTTTTCTCCAAGGGGAATAGACCCTCTAATCCATCCTCATTGCTACAGTTACTTATGCCTGGAATTATCAAAGATCCAACCCCTGAAGAAAGAATGTGTAGGTCAGATATCCACAGCAAAGCCCCTACTAGTTGTGAGGGGAGGGGAGGGCAGAGAGAGGTGTGGAAATAAGACCACAAGACATAGGAGCAGAATTAGGCCACTCGGCCCATCGAGTCTGCTCTGCCATTCAATCATGGTTGATAACTTCCCCACTCTCCTGCCTTTTCCCCATAACTCCTGATCCCCTTATTGATCAAGAACTTATCTATCTCTGTCATAAAGACACTCAATGACCTGGCCTCCACACAGCCTTCTGTGGCAAAGACTTCCACAGATTCACCACTCTCTGGCTGAAGAAATTCCTCCTCATCTCCATTTTAAAGGATCGTCCCTTTAGCCTGAGGTTGTGCCCTCTGGTTCTAGTTTTTCCTACTAGTGGAAACATTCTCTCCATGTCCACTCTATCCAGGCCTCGCAGTATCCTGTAAGTTTCAATAAGATCCCCCCCCCCATCCTTCCAAACTCCAATGAGTACAGACCCAGAGTCCCCAACCATTCCTCATACGACAAGCTCTTCATTCCAGAGATCATTCTTGTGAACCTCCTCTGGACCCATTCCAAGGCCAGCCCATCCTTCCTTAGGTACGGGGTCCAAAACTGCTCCCAATACTCCAAATGGGGTCCGACCAGAGCCTTATACAGCCTCAGAAGTACATCCCTGCTCTTGTATTCTGGATCTCTTGACATGAACGCTAACATTGCATTTGCCTTCCTAACTGCTGAATTTGGTGGAAAATGAAGAGTTTTTTTTAGAATTGGGGGAACTCTGAGAGGGACTGTACATTAGCGCTGCTGTAGGTAGCCTGTATCGACTGGAATCAGGAACTGTACCTAAGTAACATCTGGCAGGCCTTGCATGTGGCATACTCCTCAAACGAATGCATCTGAAAATCATGGCTATTCGAGCTCCCGTTCTCCGGAAAGATATTCGACCTATGAGACAATTCACAATTAAAGTTAAAAGTTTTAAAAGTTTATTTATTCGTGTCCCCTTTTCTTTAAACCACTAAGCTAGTCCCAGCTGCCCGTGTTTGGCCCATATCCCTCTATCCCCATCTTACCCATGTAACTGTCGAAATGCTTTTTAAAAGACAAAATTGTACCCGCGTCTACTACTGCCTCTGGCAGCTTGTTCCAGACACTCACCACCCTCTGTGTGAAAAAATTGTCCCTTGGACCCTTTTTGTATCTCTCCCCCCTCAACTTAAATCTAAAAAGTAAAAGTTTATTTATTAATATCACAAGTAGGCTTACATTAACACTGCAATGAAGTTACTGTGAAAATCCCCTAGTCGCCACACTCCAGCGCCTGTTCGGGTACACTGAGGGAGAATTTAGCACGGCCAATGCACCCTAACCAGCACGTCTTTCAGACTGCGGGAGGAAACAGGAGCACCCGGAGGAAACCCACGCAGACATGGGGAGAACGTGCAAACTCCACACAGACAGTGACCCGAGTCGGGAATCGAACCCAGATCCTTGGCGCTGTGAGGCAGCAGTGCTAACCACTGTGCCACTGTGCCAACAACAGGAGGCAGAATCAAAAAGCGTCCTGGAATCCTTCCAATTTTAACCTACACCAATGATGAATTGTACTTAAATGTTGCCTTTAATGTTCCAAAACATCAATTGACAGGAGTATTAAAAAGCAAAGATCAAGGTACATAAGATTAAAATATGGGCAGATCACTGAAAGGTTGGTCAGAGAGGTTACAGGTGGCACGGTGGTTAGCACTGCTGCCTCACCGCGCCAGGGACCCAGGTTCGATTCCGGCCTTGGGTGACTGTCTGTGTGGAGTTTGCACATTCTCCCCGTGTCTGCGTGGGTTTCCTCCGGGTGCTCCAGTTTCCTCCCACACTCCAAAGATGTGTAGGTTAGGGGGATTAGCCATGCTAAAGTGCCCCTTAATGTCCAAAGATGTGTAGGTTAGGGGGATTAGCCATGCTAAAGTGCCCCTTAATGTCCAAAGATGTGCGGATTAGGTGGATTGGCCATGCTAAATTGCCCCTTCATGTCCAAAGATGGTAGCCATGATGTGGAGTTGCCGGCGTTGGACTGGGGTCGGCACAGTATGCAGTCTCACAACACCAGGTTAAAGTCCTACCGGTTTATTTGGTAGCATGAGCTTTTGGAGCACTGCCCCTTCATCAGGTGAGTGATGCGCAGGTTAGGGGGATTAGCCATGCTAAATTGCCCCTTAGCATCCAAAGATGTGGAAGTTATGGAGATTAGCGGGATAAATACATGGGGTTATGGGGCTAGGGCCTGGTTGGGTGCTCTGTTGGAGAATCAGTATATAATCGATGGGCCGAGTGGCCGCCTTCTGCACTGAAGGAATCCTATATTCAATAGACGTTGGGCCTCGAGTTCAAAATAATCACACTTGAGGTTCAAAGTACTGGAGCTCCATCGAATATATCACTCTCAGCTCTCCATACGGCTGATAAACTGGTCCCCGGGACATGACTGCAACAGTAAATGTGGCACCCCGGGATACATAATCACAAACAATTGTTTCCTAGCTCTTTACAAATAGTATAATAGTCGGCAAGGTACTCCTTGTAGGAGAGAGAGAGAGAGGCAGAGAGAGAGAGAGATTGAGGGAAGGAACTCTGGAGTTTAGGGCCAAGATGAACTAAAGGCAGGGTCATTGATAGTGAAGTGATTTAACCTCTGGAATTCCTCCCTGGCCTGGTTGACTCTGTAATAATCTTACCAAGGCCCTTTTTCTATCACCAATCACCTTTTTATTTACAGTGGTAATTGAGCACCATTCAACAGCTACAGATTATAGGTAGGCCCAGATACTATCCACAGCTGGCCTGAGTGGAGGCAGGTGGTTATAATCTGCACACCTCCCCCCACCTTCTCCCCCCACCCACTGCTCTACTCCTTCCCAATTGGGTGAGCCTCCACTCACCTAATACGGGAGCTTGTATCCTACGAGGCCAGCGGGGAGATCTATTGATGACCCCACCCCCCCCCCCCTCCCCCTCCGCCCCCGTGGTCATCATAACAGTCTCTATCTCTTTCCCCCACCCTCCCTAACGTCGATTGTTAAAGCCTACCTCTTTGACCAAGACCTCAGGAGAGGTGGTAGCATAATGGTATTGTCACTGGATTGGTAACCCAGATGATCCAAGATAATACTCTGTCGAATCCCACCACAGCAGATGGTGAAATTTGAACTCAATAAAAATATGAATTTAAAAAATGGTCCACTAATGACCATGAAACCAATGTCGGAAAAACCCATCTGGTTCACTCATGTTCTTTGGGGAAGGAAATCTGCCGTCCTTACCCATTCTGGCCTACACGTGACTCCAAATGTGGATAGTCAGAAGCTTTTTCCCAGGGTGAAAGAGTCAATTACTAGGGAGCACAGGTTTAAGGTGCGAGGGGCAAGGTTTAAAGGAGATGTGCAAGGCAAGTTTTTTTACACAAAGAGTAGTGGGTGCCTGGAACTCGCTGCCCGGGGAGGTAATGGAAGCGGATACGGTAGTGACTTTTAAGGGGTATCTTGACAAATACATGAATAGGATGGGAATAGAGGGATACGGCCCCCGAAAGGGTCGGGGGTTTTAGTTCAGTCGGGCAGCATGGTCGGTGGAGGCTTGGAGGTTCAAAGGGCCTGTTCCTGTGCTGTAATTTTCTTCGTTCTTTGTTCAGACGCATGGCAATGTGGTCGACTCTTACAGGCCCTCTGTGGCCTAGCCAGTGACACCCATGGATGAATGAACAAAAAAGATTTGAAGAAACATCCACAGCTTCGTCCTCTGCGTAAGATTATTCGGCCCCGCAAACCTGTCCCACCATAATGGCAATGTTAACTTTATAGAAACATAGAAAACGGAAGCAGGAGGAAGCCAGTCGCAGGCCATTTGTTAGCTGGCCTCGCTCACAACCCACGCTCCTCAATGTTAAACTTACAAAGCCATCTCAAACTGCTCCAGCCACTTCTTTTTCAGCTCCCTGGTCTTGAAGAAGAGTTCGTACCCGTGTTGTCCATGGCCCTCAATGAGGAGAAACATGTGGCTCCACTAGGAACGAAGAGAGGAAAGGGTTAGATATTAGCAATGCTTGCACTATCAGGTCAGCATGTCCTCCTGAATTGTTTCAGACTATTAACCGTGATATTGGCCTGGTCCTCTGTCCAGAGAGCAGTGAGATTATTGGCCAGTTGACTTTCGCGTTTAGATAGCATTGGCTGAGGGAAGAATGTTGTAAGAAGTTTAACAACACCAGGTTAAAGTCCAACAGGTTTATTTGGTAGCAAAAGCCACACAAGCTTTCGAGGCTCTGAGCCCCTTCTTCAGGTGAGTGGGAATTCTGTTCACAAACAGAACTTATAAGACACAGACTCAATTTACATGAATAATGGTTGGAATGCGAATACTTACAACTAATCCAGTCTTTAAGAAACAAAACAATGGGAGTGGAGAGAGCATCAAGACAGGCTAAAAAGATGTGTATTGTCTCCAGACAAGACAGCCAGTGAAACTCTGCAGGTCCACGCAACTGTGGGAGTTACAAATAGTGTGACATAAATTCTGATTCTAGGATCGCATGATAAAGACTCAGGAGGAAAAAAGCAGAAATATTTATGTGAAATAGTGTGACATAAACCCAATATCCCGGTTGAGGCCGTCCTTGTGTGTGCGGAACCTGGCTATCAGTTTCTGCTCCGCGACTCTGCGCTGTCGTGTGTCGCGAAGGCCGCCTTGGAGAACGCTTACCCGAATATCAGAGGCCGAATGCCCGTGACCGCTGAAGTGCTCCCCAACAGGAAGAGAACAGTCTTGCCTGGTGATTGTCGAGCGGTGTTCATTCATCCGTTGTCGCAGCGTCTGCATAGTTTCCCCAATGTACCATGCCTCGGGACATCCTTTCTTGCAGCGTATCAGGAAACTATGCAGACGCTGCGACAACGGATGAATGAACACCGCTCGACAATCACCAGGCAAGACTGTTCTCTTCCTGTTGGGGAGCACTTCAGCGGTCACGGGCATTCGGCCTCTGATATTCGGGTAAGCGTTCTCCAAGGCGGCCTTCGCGACACACGACAGCGCAGAGTCGCGGAGCAGAAACTGATAGCCAGGTTCCGCACACACAAGGACGGCCTCAACCGGGATATTGGGTTTATGTCACACTATTTCACATAAATATTTCTGCTTTTTTCCTCCTGAGTCTTTATCATGCGATCCTAGAATCAGAATTTATGTCACACTATTTGTAACTCCCACAGTTGCGTGGACCTGCAGAGTTTCACTGGCTGTCTTGTCTGGAGACAATACACATCTTTTTAGCCTGTCTTGATGCTCTCTCCACTCCCATTGTTTTGTTTCTTAAAGACTGGATTAGTTGTAAGTATTCGCATTCCAACCATTATTCATGTAAATTGAGTCTGTGTCTTATAAGTTCTGTTTGTGAACAGAATTCCCACTCACCTGAAGAAGGGGCTCAGAGCCTCGAAAGCTTGTGTGGCTTTTGCTACCAAATAAACCTGTTGGACTTTAACCTGGTGTTGTTAAACTTCTTACTGTGTTTACCCCAGTCCAACGCCGGCATCTCCACATGAAGAATGTTGGCCAGGGTGATGGGACAACTCCCTCTTCTTCTTCAGATTGTTCACTCTGCAGCAAGCCACAGGTAATAAGAACATGGGCAAGAGTTGGCCCTACAGCCCAACACATCATTCAATGGGATCATGGCTGATTATCTACCTCAATTCAATACACATCTTTTTAGCCTGTCTTGATGCTCTCTCCACTCACGTTGTTTTGTTTCTTAAAGACTTGATTAGTTGTAAGTATTCGCATTCCAACCATTATTCATGTAAATTGAGTTTGTGTCTTTATATGCCCTGTTTGTGAACAGAATTCCCACTCACCTGAAGAAGGGGCTTGGAGCTCCGAAAGCTTGTGTGGCTTTTGCTACCAAATAAACCTGTTGGACTTTAACCTGGTGTTGTTAAACTTCTTACAGAGTTATCTTACCCCTGCTATAATCCCGTATCCCCACACACGACCCATGGCTAATCCCTCGAACTATCTTTGGACATTAAGGGGCAATTTAGCATGGCCAATCCTCCTAACCTACACATCTTTGGATACTAAGGGGCAATTTAGCATGGCCAATCCACCTAACCTACACATCTTTGGATACTAAGGGGCAATTTAGCATGGCCAATCCACTAACTTGCACATCTTTGGAGTGTGGGAGGAAACCAGAGCACCCAGAGGAAACCCACACAGACACAGGGAGATGTTACCAGCACTGGAAGGTTTGAATTATAAGGAGAGGCTGGATAGGCTGGGACTTTTTTCCCTGCAGCGTGGGAGGATGAGGGGTGACCTTATAGAGGTTTATAAAATCATGAGGGACATAGATAAGGTGAATAGACAAGGTCTTTTCCCCAGGGTAGGGGAGTCCAAAAGTAGAGGGCAGAGGTTAAAGGTGAGAGGGGAAAGGTTTAAAAGGGACCTGAAGGGTGACTTTTTCACACAGAGGGTGGTGGGTGTATGGAATGAGCTGCCAGAGGAGGTGGTAGAGGCGGGTACGATTACAACATTTAAAAGACATTTGGACAGGTACATGGATAGGGAAAGGTTTCACAGAGTCATAGAATCCCTACACTGCAGAAGGAGGCCATTCGGCCCATCGAGTCTGCACCGACAACAATCCCATTCCAGTAAACCCACAGATTTACCCTACTAATCCCCCTGACACTAAGGGGCAATTTAGCAGCAACCTAACCCATACATCTTTCGGACTGTGGGAGGAAACCGGAGCACTCGGAGGAAACCCACGCAGACACGGGGAGAACGTGCAGACTCCGCACAGACAGTGACCCAAGGCCGGAATTGAATCCCGGGTCCCTGGCGCTGTGAGGCAGCAGTGCTAACCCACTGTGCCATCATGCTGCCCAGAATGGACCTTCCCTGCAATAAGTTGATCTTTCTCTACATCCTAGCTATGACTGTGACATTGCATTCTGCACTCTCTCCTTTCCTTCTCTATGAACGGTATGCTCTGTCTGTATAGCGCGCAAGTAACAATACTTTTCACTGTATGTTAATACATGTGACAATAATAATCAAATCAAATCAGAAGGATAAGGACCAAACGCAGGCAAATGGGACTAGTTTAGTTCAGGAAACCTGGTTGGCTTGGACAAATTGGACCGAAGGGTCTGTTTCTGTGCTGTATATCTCTATGAGGCTACGTATAATACTGGTGGTACTCCAGGGTCACAGTGGGAAGGGTGAAAGGTCAGAGAACAGGAAAGAGCACAGCTATCTGAGAATTTACACGCCCCACTTGTACCTTTTTGGTTTCTCTGCTTCCTAAGGGATCATCCTTTGTCTGGTAATACTGCAAATCGATGACTTCCCTCATCTCGTAGTTCTCTCCTTTGCGTTTGCAGATAATAACAGCTTTATCGAATAAGAATACATATCTGTTTACAGAACAGTACAGCACCATTAGTAACTGTCGGGCAAAGGAACTCTCAATGAACAATTTGTATTCACTTATTAGAATTTAACACACAGCTGATATCTCTCATTTTAAAAAAAACACACTTGGTCAGAATCCAAGAGCAAATACCTTATTGGCAACATTTCCTCGTAGATTTTTAACTCCTAAAACAGTAATATCGGGGCGGCACGGTGGCCCAGTGGTTAGCACTGCTGCCTCACAGCTCCAGTGATCCAGGTTCGATTCCCGGCTTGGTTGACTGCCTGTGTGGAGTTTGCACGTTCTCTCCGTGTCTGCCTGGGTTTCCTCCGGGTGCTCCGGTTTCCTCCCACAGTCCAAAGATGTGCGGGTTAGGTTGATTGGCCATGCTAAATTGCTCCTTCATGTCCTGGGATGTACGTTAGAGGGATTAGCGGGGTAAATATGTGGGGTTTCGGGGATAGGGTCCGGGTGGGTTGTTGTCGGTGCAGACTCAATGGGCCAAATGGCCTCCTTCTGCACTGTAGGGATTGTATGTAATATTACCCAAGGCAAAACCGCTCTCCCTTTAGTAAAGGTGCACTACACAACTTCTCACTCGCTCCCACTCTGCTGTGGAAATTCTCGGATATTCACGCACAATACTGCTCTCTACCACAATGTCTCTTCCGGTTTGACTGGATGGTTGATTCAAACTTCACTGAGCTATTCCCCAGAAGGTTTTCCCTACACAGCCAACACCAATCAACTCAACATCTTTCCTCAAATATCCTTTTCCCCTTTCATCTCCAATTCCATTGTCCTTCATACCCCTTTAACATTACCTTTCTAAAGTATACAGATCTTTCATGTTTTTCCTATAGTCTCCCCTCTTGCGTCGAATAAAGCTTAACGACCTTCCCTTGTTTTACTTGTGAAACTTTTGCAAGCCATAAAAGCCTTTTGATTCCCTTTGAAATTCAGCAACTGAAAGGCCAAGTCCCTATCTATCTCCGAATGCAAATTTCTAAAGTCCACCTATATACTTATAAATCCACTTTACCATGGCTTAATTACGAATGCATGCATTTCGCAACTCTACCTCTTTTATGTCTCAACTCTCCCAGGCAGGTTGTCTCCATTAACCCTTCCCCAGCTTAATTAAATCATTTATGCACACACATACAGATATACACATGCACATACATACACACACACGTACACACATGCACACAGCTTTCCTTACAAAATAATGCAATATTTGCCAAAAATGTTATTAAAAATAACATTCATCCTCATTTCAGAGGGCAGTTAAGATTTAACAACATTACTTGTGGCTCTGGACTTACACGTAGGCCAGACCGGGTAAGGACTGCAGATTTCCTTCCCAAAAGGACAAAAGTGAACCAGGTGGGTTTTTACAACAATCACTCAACTCAATAGTCAGATCCCACCTTCCCCCCCATATCCTTTGATTCCACCCCCGCTCCCCCCACCCCCCCTCCCCCGCCCAGTCCTATATCGAACTGCTTCTTTAAAACATTCAATGTTTTGGCCTGCCTTTGCTCCACATCTCACAACAGAATTCTGTCAGACACAACCTCGAAAGCAGCAATTGTTCCCCAAAACCTCCAGCTTCTCGGGGCACAATTCCAAATGGAAAACATTCAATGTTTTGGCATCAACTACTTCCCGTGGTAGTGAATTCCACAGGCTCACCGCTCTCTGGGTGAAGAAATGTCTCCTCATCTCCGTCCTAAATGGTCTACCCCGAATCCTCAGACTGTGACCCCTGGCTCTGGACTCCCCCCACCATCGGGAACATCCTCCCTGCATCTACCCTGTCTAACTGCTGTGCCACCATACTGCCTGACGTTTTCTGGAGCTTATTCTTGTCAAAACTGAAACTGTGTCTCTTTGACCATCTGTCCTTGTCTCCATGAGTAAGAGTTTTAATAACACCAGGTTAAAGACTGGTGGTAAACCAGGTATCGCCACATTCTCCAATGACACAATCAACATCAAACCTCTGCACAAGCTTCTTCCCCAGTTCTACTTTGTCCCTTACCACTCCTGCGCTGTTATCTATTCGATATCAACTTAGACCTCGACTTCACTAGCATCTAACAACACGACATAAACAAGTCCTTACTTCACATCCGCAAACTCTCTCGACAAGCTTTTAAAATAATTCATTCATATGATGTGGGCCTTGCTGGCGAGACCAGCATTTATTGTCCATCCCTAATTGAACATAAGAACATAAGAAATAGGAGCAGGAGTAGGCCATCTAGCCCCTCGAGCCTGCCCCGCCATTCAATAAGATCATGGCTGATCTGAAGTGGATCAGTTCCACTTACCCGCCTGATCCCCATAACCCCTAATTCTCCTACCGATCAGGAATCCATCTATCCGTGATTTAAACATATTCAACGAGGTAGCCTCCACCACTTCAGTGGGCGGAGAATTCCAGAGATTCACCACCCTCTGAGAGAAGAAGTTCCTCCTCAACTCTGTCCTAAACTGACCCCCCTTTATTTTGAGGCTGTGCCCTCTAGTTCTAGTTTCCTTTCTAAGTGGAAAGAATCTCTCCACCTCTACCCTATCCAGCCCCTTCATTATCTTATAAGTCTCTATAAGATCCCCCCTCAGCCTTCTAAATTCCAACGAGTACAAACCCAATCTGCTCAGTCTCTCCTCATAATCAACACCTCTCATCTCTGGAATCAACCTGGTGAACCTTCTCTGCACTCCCTCCAAGGCCAATATATCCTTCCGCAAATAAGGGGACCAATACTGCACACAGTATTCCAGCTGCCCCTTGAGAAGGTGGGGTGGTGAGCTGCCTTTTTGAGCCGCTGCAGTCCATGTGGCGTGGGTACATCCACCAGAGCACCCGGAGGAAACCCACGTAGATAGGGCGAGAACGTGCAAATTCCACACAGTCAGTGACCCAAGCCGGGAATCGAACCCGGGTCCCTGGCGCTGTGAGGCAGCAGTGCTAACCATTGTGCCGCCGTGCCGCCCATAACCTGGAACATTCTACAGTTACTATCTGCAGAAAAGGACATCCCCATTCTATGGTTACATCTGGACATCCACTTACCTATCCTGTTTGGAGCGTTTGTCGACGGTGGTTAAGCGTAGCTCTCCATCTATCTTGGGTCGCCCGTAACTAGCCAACGACTGGTTCTGGGAATTAACAGAGTGGTCAGTACTGGATGAGAGACTAATGTCTCCTTTAGGCAAAATGCAATTTCTCAAGTGAGGACATCCCTTTTTGATTTGATTTATTATTGTCACATGTATTAGGATACAGTGCTCTACCATGCTCTGCTCGCTCTTTGAAAGAGCTATCCAATTTGTTCCACTACCTCCTGCTTTAATCGGTTTAATAGCACAGGTTGATTACTCTGATATCCTTCTATCCCGGTGTTGATCCAGCTCTATAGGAATGTGTCTCATGTATTGTTTCTTGCGCGCTATACAGACAAAGCATACCGTTCATAGAGAAGGAAAGGAGAGAGTGCAAAATGTAGTGTTACAGTCATAGCTAGGGTGTAGAGAAAGATCAACTTAATGCGAGGTAGGTCCATTCAAAAGTCTGACAGCAGCAGGGAAGAAGCTGTTCTTGGGTCGGTTGGTACGTGACCTCAGACTTTTGTATCTTTTTCCCGACGGATGAAGATGGAAGAGAGAATGTCCGGCGTGCGTGGGGTCCTTAATTATGCTGGCTGCTTTGTCGAGGTACACTCTGACCTACTGCCCTTGCAGAGGCTGGTGCATGATAGACTGTTCCTCGAGATAAAGATGGATGATCCCAATTGCATGGCGGACTTCCCGAGCCTCCAGTGAGAGATTGATGATATCAAATGCTGGACAATATTGACATTGGTCACCGTTTCTCTTTATCCATTCATGATGAAGGGGATAGATAAAGTGAACGTTCAAAGACTATTCCCTCGGGTGGATGGAGCTATTACAAGGGGGCATAACTATAGGGTTCATGGTGGGAGATATAGGAAGGATGTCCGAGGTAGGTCCTTTACTCAGAGAGTGGTTGGGGTGTGGAATGGACTGCCTGCAGTGATAGTGGAGTCAGACACTTTAGGAACATTTAAGCGGTTATTGGATAGGCACATGGAGCACACCAGGATGATAGGGAGTGGGATAGCTTGATCTTGGTTTCAGATAAAGCTCGGCACAACATCGTGGGCCGAAGGGCCTGTTCTGTGCTCTACTGTTCTATGTTCTATGTAGATTATCATAAAATCCTTACAGTGCAGAAGGAGGTCATTCGGCCCATTGAGTCTGCACCGACCACAATCCCACCCAAGCCCTATCCCCATAACCCCATGCATCCACCCCAGCTAGTCCCCCTGACACTAAGGAGCAATTTAGCATGGCCAATCCACCTAACCCGCATCAGAGAAGCCATATAGAATTATCAAGCACAGAAAGAGGCCATTCGGCCTACCATGCTCTGCTAGCTCTTTGAAAGAGCTATCCAATTTGTTCCACTACCTCCTGCTTTAAATGGGTTTAATAGCACAGGTTGATTACGCTGATATCCTTCTATCCCGGTGTTGATCCAGCTCTATAGGAATGTGTCTCATGTAACCTGCTTTGCCACATCCTTCGAGACAGGTGTCTTTGCTGGAAGTGTGTGTGTGAGATTGGTGAAAGCATCTACTAACCTTCTCCATATCATGCCGACACTAGAGTAAAGATAGCCCACCAACGCCTCTACTTTCTCAGAAGACTAAGGAAATTTGGCATGTCCGCTACGACTCTCACCAACTTTTACAGATGCACCACAGAAAGCATTCTTTCTGGTTGTATCACAGCTTGGAATGGCTCCTACTCTGCCCAAGACCGCAAGAAACCATAAAAGGTAATGAATGTAGCCCAATCCATCACTCAAACCAGCCTCCCATCCATTGACTCTGTCTACACTTCCCGCTGCCTTGAAAAAGCAGCCGGCATAATTAAGGACCCCACGCACCCCGGACATTCTCTCTCCCACCTTCTTCCATCGGGAAAATGATACAAAAGTCTGAGGTCACGTACCAACCGACTCAAGAACAGCTTCTTCCCTGCTGCTGTCCGACCTTTGAATGGACCTACCTTGCATTAAGTTGATCTTTCTCTACACCCTAGCTATGACTGTAACACTACATTCTGCAACCTCTCCTTTCCTTCTCTATGAACGGTATGCTTTGTCTGCATAGCGCGCAAGGAACAATACTTTCCAATGCGTATGCTAATACATGTGACAATAATAATTCAAACCAAAGCAAAACAGATGCTATACAAGTGGATGAACACTATTAGGACACTTTTATTGACTCTGGACTTACCAAGTTCTCTATTGATAACTGAAAGCTTGTGATTTGTTTGAGAGTTTCACTGTCCCTTTTCACTTCATTTACAGACTGGGCCAAATCCTAAATGAGAGGGAATGAGTGAAGGTAAATACATCATTAATTCTCAATAATTAATTCTCGACACATATAAAGATATAAGGTTGGAAAGCAACTTCTACTCACCCTCATGGAATCCAAGGCTGATCGCAAGTTGTCCTTTTCTTTATCATCAGTGGTGTGTTTAACTAATTCCTGCAACAACACATCAGTGAGACATGAGAGTATGACCGAGTACGGGGCGGCACGGTGGCACAGTGGGTTAGCACTGCTGCCTCACAGCACCAGGGACCCGGGTTCGAATCCCAGCTCAGGTCACTGTCTGTGTGGAGTCTCCACATTCTCCCCGTGTCTGCGTGGGCTTCCTCCGGGTGCTCCAGTTTCCTCCCACAGTCCAAAGATGTGCAGGTTAGGTGGATTGACCATGCTAAATTGCCCCTTAGCATCAGGGGGACTAGCTAGGGTAAGTGCATGGGATTATGGAGAAAGGGTCTGGGGGTGGGATTGTGGTCGGTGCAGACTCGATGGTCCGAATGGCCTCCTTCTGCACTGTAGGGATTCTATGAACATGTGGACATGAACGTGTCTCCTTTAAATCGAACTCGCCAGTCCAATTTGGACATATCTTTGCTGTTTTTCCATCATTGTCAGGTCAAATTCCTGGAACCCCCTCCCTTACAGCACGGTGGATGTACCTACACCACAGCGGTTCAAGAAGGCGGCTCACTGCAGCCTTCTTAAGGGCTACTAGGGCTGGACAATAAATTGCCAGTGATGCCCACATCACCAGTCATATTTTTTAAAAATGTTCCTCTCCCTGAAAATATTGACTCATCTTGGGGGTCCAAGATGATTTCATTCCAGTTCCAAAATGAGGGAGGCACAGTGGTTAGCACTGCTACTTCACGGCGCCAGGGATCCAGGTTCAATTCCGGCCTCCAGTGACTGTGTGGAGTCTGCACGTTCTCCCCGTGTCTGCGTGGGTTTCCTCTGGGTGCTCCAGTTTCCTCCCACATTCCAAAGGTTGTGCCGTTTGGGTGAATTGGCCATGCTAAATTGCCCCTTAGTGTCCAAAGATGTGCAGGTTAGGTGGATTGGCGATGCTAAATTGCCCCTTAGTGTCCAAAGATGTGCAGGTTAGGTGAATTGGCCATGATAAATTGCCCCTTAGTGTCCAAAGATTTGTAGATTAGGGGGATTGGTCATGCTAAATTGCCTCTTAGTGTCCAAAGATGTGCAGGTTAGGTGGATTGGCCATGCTAAATTGCCCCTTAGTGTCCAAAGATGTGCAGGTTAGGTGGGTTGGCCATGATAAATTGCCCCTTAGTGTCCAAAGATTTGTAGATTAGGGGGATTGGTCATGCTAAATTGCCTCTTAGTGTCCAAAGATGTGCAGGTTAGGTGGATTGGCCATGCTAAATTGCCCCTTCGTGTCCAAAGATGTGCAGGTTAGGTGGATTGGCCATGCTAAATTGCCCCTTCGTGTCCAAAGATGTATAGGTTAGAGGGACTGGCCATGCTAAATTGCCCCCAAGTGTCCGAAGATGTGCTGGTTAAGTGCATGGGCCATGCTAAATTCTCCCTCAGTGTACCCGAACAGGCGCCGGAGTGTGGCGATTCGGGGATTTTCACAGTAACTTCATTACAGTGTTAATGTAAGCCTACTTGTGACACTAATAAATAAACATTCTTTAAACTCTTTGCAATTGCCTACCTGAAGCAGAAGGTGATACTTGAGGACTCTTTGCATGGGCACCATCAAGAGGTCCCTTAGGGTGAATCTTCCATTGTTCGCTCTGTTGGAGCACTCCTGATAAAAAGAACACCAAGAATTACACTAGACAACCTTTAGGGATGGTAACGCTTTTCTTTTCGCTGAGTGAATAAGGGTACAAGGTGGAGTCATGGAAAATAATTACAAAGTGAGTGTTATCATTGAGATACCTTCTCTTACAGAAGACAGTCTCACCAATGGAACCCCGTCATACAGATCACAACCTCTTCCAATAGAACATTCTCACCAATCGACCCCCTCCCAGATCCACATCATGCAAAATCCATTTCTTAACTATCTACGATCTTAAATCCCCAACGAAGACCCCCTTGGAATTTCATGGTGCCCTGGTTTAAACACAGTGGGTGCAACCCTCCACACACCAAAGGTGTGCAGGTTAGGGGGATTGGCCTTGCTAAATTGCCCCCTGCTGTCCAAAGATGTGCAGGTTAGGTGGATTGGCTATGCCAAATTGCCCCTTCGTATCCAAAGATGTGTAGGTTAGGTGGATTGGCTATGGGATAGGGTGGGGTGTGTGGGCCTGGGTATGCTACTCTCTCAAACAGTCGGTGCTGACTCGATGGGCCGGATGGCCTCCTTCTACACCATAAGGATTCTATGGAATGTCATTTGTGTCAAGCACCCAGATAATAACTCCCATGGCAGCAGCAGAAAGTTGCTGGTGAGACTTCTTAAAGTGGGTACTCGCTCTCCCTGTTGGCAGCAGAGTTTGAAATTGGCCGTTTTCCCACTGTGTTCCGTGCTGTGTTGAGGGAGGAGATCGCTACTGTCCGGGGTCAGGGTGTCAGGAAAAATGGCCCACCCTCCCCGGGCAAAGTGTTTCAGGTTGTGGATTTCAAGATTAAAATTGAGACCGAACGAATCTAAATGTCTGGCTCAAAGAAACAAGCAAAGATGCGAAGGCGGCGGGAAAGGTTAGAAAAAAGGAACCGGTCTTGATCAAAGCTACGGCTGGACAATTTTAGAACTGCATCTGATTGTTGTCAGAGTCCGCCGTTGTGTTTTGCCAGTTTGTTGTTTATTTT
This sequence comes from Mustelus asterias, assembly GCF_964213995.1. Classification (NCBI taxonomy): domain Eukaryota; kingdom Metazoa; phylum Chordata; class Chondrichthyes; order Carcharhiniformes; family Triakidae; genus Mustelus; species Mustelus asterias. The sequence goes on along the minus strand of NC_135819.1, from coordinate 10,236,061 downwards.
ATGAATCTCAGAGCTACGCTGAGATGACACTGGTCTCTAAGTGGGGCAACAGGTTTATTTACAAGTCTTAAAGAATCTCTGCACCCATAAAATGTCTGAGCTCAGGCTGACAGCTCGACTTCTAGTAGCTTCTATTTACTTAAGCTCTGAGTATTCGGCCAGACTCAACCAATCAAGCACAGTGAGCATCGACCAGTTACCAGACTCACACAATCGAATGCAGAACACTGCATCCGCCTGGCTCCAAGTTGAAAGGTACTCAACAAATTGTAAACCCCTCTCCACATGCTCCCACGTTATTAATGTTCAAACCACTGAAGGGGGGAGCCATTGTCCTGGATGGACCATACAGGACATGCATGATTCCTTCATGCAAAATGTGAAGGAATCCTACAGCGTGTATGTGGAAAACTTGGTCAAAATTGATTGTAACAATTCACCCAATTCATACTGTGCAGAGCAGGACATAGATAAGCAGAGACAGGAATGGGCATCACTTGTGTGTGTCTTGGGCAACCCACACATATATGGTCATAGAATCATAGTGTAGAAGGAGGCCATTCAGCCCATCAAGTCTGCACCGACCACCATCCCACCCAGGTCCTATCCCCATAACCCCACATATTTACCCTGTTAATCACCCTGATACTAAGGGGCAATTCAGCACGGCCAATCCACCTAACCCGCACATCTTTGGACTGTGGGAGGAAACCGGAGCACCCGGAGAAAACCCACACAGACACGGGGAGAACGTGCAAACTCCACACAGACAATGACCTGGGGCCGGAATCGAACCGGGGTCCATGGCGCTGTGAGGCAGCAGTGCTAACCACCGTGCCACCGTGTCATGGTGGCAGTGAGCTGTGAGGAGGAACCCTGTCATATATATCATGTGGCGACTCGTTGCCCTTACTCGAGAGTAGCTTTTGAGCAGGTCTGTTTGGTTACGTTCAGGTGCAGCTCCAATGGATATGAACTTGGATCTGTCATTAAGAATGGCATGTGTTTTGTTAATAGAGTCACGCTTGGTAAGGATGTCTAGGGGTGGCATGGTGGCACAGTGGTTGGCACTGCTGCCTCACAGTGCCACGGACCCGGGTTCAATTCCTGGCTTGGGGTCACTGTCTGTGCGAAGTCTGTACGTTCTCCCCATGTCTGCGTGGGTTTCCTCCGGGTGCTCCAGTTTCCTCCCACAGTCTGAAAGACGTGATGGTTAGGGCTCATTGGCCGTGCTAAATTCTCCCTCAGTGTAACCCGAACAGGCGCCGGAGTGTGGCGACTGGGGGATTTTCACAGAACTTCATTGCAGTGTTAATGTAAGCCTACTTGTGACACTAGTAAATAAACTTTACTTTTACTTTTCTATTCCTATGTCGGAGTTACACACATTGTATCTGTTACAGCTGAAAAAAATAGGTGACAGCCATTCGCTGGATCATTCCTCAGGGCAACGCCTGGACCAATTAGAGTCAAGCCACCTGGTTTAAATTTCAAACAATACTTGACAGTTAACCGTCACTCAACATCAACTGGTGTATTCTCCATGGCAATCCCTCTACCATGTCGAGATGCCGGCGTTGGACTGGGGTAAACACAGTAAGAAGTCTCACAACACCAGGTTAAAGTCCAACAGGTTTATTTGGTAGCACAAGCTTTCGGAGCGCTGCTCCTTCATCAGGTGAGTGGGAGTTCTGTTCTATGCCCTGTTTGTGAACAGAACTCCCACTCACCTGATGAAGGAGCTGCGCTCCGAAAGCTAGTGCTACCAAATAAACCTGTTGGACTTTAACCTGGTGTTGTTAGACTTCTTACTGTGTTTACCCCTCTACCAACCAGAGTCCAGTCCCTAACCACTCAGCACTCTCTTCTCATACAGTATAAAGTTGTTGTTTCCCCTGACGTTGATATTTTTGTCATTGTCCTGATGAGTGCAGGACGAAAAACTTCGACAGAATGCCTCTTCTTTCAGAGACACTCAAGTTCCGTGCCGACGAATGCGAGAATGCTGAGTGCGAGAGACTCTGCATCCTCAGAGCGTGTTGGTTGGCAGGTGAAACAGGAAGGAAGCTGTGGGGAATTGTATGCGGATGCGGCGCGGTCACGGTTGAAAAGCCTCCTACCTGCAGCTTCATCTGAACGTCTTCCCTAATGCTCGCAATCTTGTCCAAGTGTTTCGTGGCAGCCTCCACCTGGCTACAGTACCTCCCGTACAGTAACAACCTTCGGGAAGCGGAAGACAAAGGAAGGATGTTAGTGATCTCAGAACATCCTGGTCACAATCAATCAATGCCAACTCGCTGCATCGATCACTAGGTCGGTGGTGGCAATGGGGGCAGGCGGGGAGTGGGCGTGGGGGTGGTGGGCCAGGGCGTGGGTGCAGTATGGTGGCAGGGGGTGGTTCCAGTGCGTGTAGTGGCAATGTCAAGGTACGCTAATAATCCAGAGGTCCAGGCTACTGCACCTGGAGACACGGGTTCAAATCCCCCAAAGCCAGCTGGTGGAATTTCAATTCGGTTCATAGAATCTGGGAATGAAAGCTCGTCTCAGCAATGATGATCATGAAACTGGAATGGCATTTGCGACCAGATAAACCTGTTGGACTTTAACCTGGTGTTGTTAAAACTCTTACTGATCATGAAACTATCGGTGGTGTTCAAATAAACCCATCTTCAGGAGGCCTTGTGACACAGTGGGTGGAGCGCCCCTACCACTGGACCGGAAGTTCCAGGTTCGAGCCAGGACCCGTTGGCCACGGAAGGAGTGTTCAACGCAGTTCCGCTTGGAAAGCAACTTCCCTCACTATTCCCCAAAGGGTAAAAAAAATCAGTATCTGTGTGAAGTTACACCACAAACCTTCACTCATGTCCCTCAGGGAAGGAAATCTGCCATCCTTACCCAGCCTTGCCTACATGTCAATCCAGACTCACAACAATTTCGAGGAGGTGATGGCCCAGTGGTACTATCGCTAGACTATTAATCCAGAAACTCAGCTAATGCCCTGGGGACCTGGGTTCGAATCCCGCCACGGCAGATGGTGGAATTTGAATTCAATAAAAAATATCTGGAATTAAGAATCTACTGATGACCATGAAACCATTGTCGGAAAAAGCCATCTGGTTCACTAATGTCCCTTTAGGGAAGGAAATCTGCTGTCCTTACCTGGTCTGGCCTACATGTGACTCCAGAGCCACAGCAACGTGGTTGCCTCTCAAATGCCCTCTGAAATGGCCGAGCGAGACACTCAGTTCAAGGGGCAATTAGGGTTGGGCAATAAATGCTGGTCTTGCCAGTGACACTCACGTCCCATGAAAGGATTTTTCAAAACTCTGTCAGAGAAAGACTCTGAATGAAGGAGACACAAGCTGCTAAAGTAATTTAATTTATTGCAGAGAGAGGTTCGATTGGTTAAAGGTGCTTTTGGAATTGATTCTGTTTGGACAGAAACCTCACCCAGCCACACCATCAAAACTCTGTGGCTCGATATAGTTAGGCCGACACGCGTACGCACTTATGCATGTACACATGCATGCACACACATGCACACACACACACACACATGCACACACATATCGTGCACGCACACACAAACACGTGCACAACTGCACACACGTGCACACACACGCGGGCACATGTGCACATACACATGCATGCACACACGCGCGCACGCACACACACATACATGCAAACACAAACTCCCACACACACTCATACACACACATGTCCCTATGCACATACACACACACGCACATGCATTCATACACACACGTGCATACATACACACACACACACATGCACATACATGCAAACACAAACTCCCACACACGCATACACACACGTGTCCCTATGCACATACACATTCACACACACACATGCATTCATACAGACATGTGCATATACGCACATGCGCACACACATACACGCACGTGCGCGCACATACACAGACGCTCACCTTTTCTTGTAATTATTGAAGATTTCATGGAGGTTCTGGGCGTTGTTGGTTTTGATCGAGATTTGGATTTCTTCTAGTAAACCCCTGTGTACATTCAATAGTTCCTGTGGAGACGCAAACATAAAGTAACGTTGCTGCAGCCTGCCCCTTCCTCCTGGCGACCAGCACGGGCTGGAGAGCAGGAGACAGGGAGAGGCAGCTTGTCCTGAATGTGCTGAGCGTGCAGACAGTGGGAAGGCTCTCAACTGACGGTACAGACTCAGGAATACCAAGCTCTGGAATACCAAGCTCAGGAATACCAAGCTCAGGAATACCAAGCTCAGGAATACCAAGCTCAGGAATACCAAGCTCTGGAATACCAAGCTTTGGAATACCAAGCTCTGGAATACCAAGCTCAGGAATACCAAGCTCAGGAATACTAAGCTCAGGAATACCAAGCTTTGGAATACCAAGCTCAGGAATACCAAGCTCAGGAATACTAAGCTCAGGAATACTAAGCTCAGGAATACCAAGCTTTGGAATACCAAGCTCAGGAATACCAAGCTCTGGAATACCAAGCTCAGGAATACCAAGCTCTGGAATACCAAGCTCAGGAATACCAAGCTCAGGAATACCAAGCTCAGGAATACTAAGCCAGCGTGATTCCACATAGGACCCTGGCTCTGATCCAGCCACGGCCAATAGAGCAAAGTCCACGCCATATGCTGTGAAGCTCCCAATGCTATTCGCATTCCACCTGTGAATGTAACTCCTTCCTGCCTCCTCCCTCCCCGCCCCAAGGTGCCCCTCCCTTTGCTCTGCCTTCCCCTCCATCCTCACTTGGTTCAGATGCGATTGAGATGTTGATACAACTGAGGAGTTCAGGCTGGGGCTCTGCCATGTGAAACTGCTTCAGATGTAATGGGTGGAGGGTGGTGGGGATGCGGGGGCAGGGGGAGGGGGGTTTAAATTGGTCCACACGAGTAACACAAGGTGGGTTCACAGTAATCCAGCTGCTTACTTTCCGCTGTGTCCACCTCTGCACTGTAGCACCGTGTTAGATGGGGTGGCACAGTGGGTTAGCACTGCTGCCTCACAGCGCCAGGGACCCGGGTTCGATTCCCAGCTTGGGTCACCGTCTGTGCGGAGTCTGCACCTTCTCCCCGTGTCTGCGTGGGTTTCCTCCCACACTCCAAATATGTGCGGGTTAGGTGGGTTGGTCGTGCTAAATTGTCAGGGGGACTAGCTAATGTAAATGCGTGGGGTTGTGGGGATAGAGCCTGGGTGGGATTGTGGTCGGTGCAGACTCAATGGGCCGAATAGCTTCTTTCTGCACTGTGGGGATTCTATGATCTCTATGATTTTCCAGCATTTTCTGATTTTCCAGCATCCGCAGTAATTGTTTTTTTTACCTCAGGACAGACCCTGCGTTTAATTGGTCTCATACTGGGCAGCCCCTGCATCGTGAAGGTCAGAGGTTAAATCACGTCAGGCCAGGTCTGGATGTAACCCGCGGGCCTGGATCCAGGGGTGGCAACGTTTGTTCTCACTGCTGCAGCTCTAAGGTTCCAGAACCTTCTACAACGTGTTTGCTTTCCTCAGAGTCATCACACCCGGCTTAACTAATCAAGCACAGTGAGCATCAATAGTAAACAGACTCCCATAATCAGAAACAAAACGAACGAGCCTGAGATTGGGCGGGATTCTCCCGTCCCACTCCAGTGAACGGAGATTTGGCTGAGCGCCAAATTCTCTGTCCCCCTCTGGCAAGGGTTGGCACTGGCAGGGCTTTGGGAACAGCTGATGTGCCCAACTCGGAATAAGATAAATAGATTGGGAGCCACTCAGATTAAAATAAAGAGCAAATCGTTGTCGGCAACAGCGAATGACTCACCTCGATGTTGAGGAATATATTCTCCAGGTCGTGCGCATTGAGAAATCGATGCAATGGTTTAAAAAAATGCTGCAAAACAGAAAGAGAGATTGCTGAGTCAGTGATCACCAATTTGCTCAATGACCAAAGGACAAGACAACACTGACGCACCTTTTTAGAAACAGTCATTCATTCATACATAAGAACATAAGAACTAGGAGCAGGAGTAGGCCATCCAGCCCCTCGAGCCTGCTCCGCCATTCAATAAGATCATGGCTGATCTTTTCGTGGACTCAGCTCCACTTACCCGCCCGCTCACCATAACCCTCAATTCCTTCACTGTTCAAACATTTATCTATCCTTGCCTTAAAAACATTCAACGAGGTAGCCTCAACTGCTTCACTGGGCTGGGAATTCCACAGATTCACAACCCTTTGGGTGAAGAAGTTCCTCCTCAACTCAGTCCTAAATCTGCTCCCCTTATTTTGAGGCTATGCCCCCTAGTTCTAGTTTCACCCGCCAGTGGAAACAACTTCCCTGCTTCTATCTTATCTATTCTCTTCATAACCTTATATGTTTCTCTAAGATCTCCCCTCAATCTTCTGAATTCCAATGAGTATAGTCCCAGTCTACTCAGTCTCTCCTCACAAGCCAACCCTCTCAACTCCGGAATCAACCTAGTGAATCTCCTCTGCACCCCCTCCAGCGCCAGTATATCCTTTCTCAAGTAAGGAGACCAAAACTGTACACAGTACTCCAGGTGTGGCCTCACCAGCACCTTATACAGCTGCAAGATAATTTTGCTGTTTTTAAACTCCATTCCTCTAGCAATAAAGGACAAAATTCCATTTGCCTTCTTAATTAACTGCTGCACCTGCAAACTAACTCCTTGAGGTTCCTGCACAAGGACACCCAGGTCCCTCTGCACAGCAGCATGCTGCAATTTTTTACCATTTAAATAATAGTCCATTTTGCTGTTATTCCTACCAAAATGGATGACCTCACATTTACCAACATTGTACTCCATCTACCAGACCCTCGCCCACTCACTTAGACATTTTTTAGACATTCATGGAATGTGCGCATCGCTGGCTGGCCAGAATTTACTGCCCATCATTAATTGCCCTTAAAGAGTGGCTTTCCGGGCCATTTCAGAGGATATTTGAGTAAACTACATTTCCATGGGTCTGGATTCACATGTAGGCCAGACCGGGTAAGGACAGTAGATTTCCTTCCCTAAAGGGGCATTAGTGACCCAGATGGGTTTTTCCTTCAATGGTTTCACGGTCATCAGTAGATTCTTAATTCCAGAAATTTTTTATTGAATTCAAATTCCACCAGCTGCTATGTCTGGATTCGAACCCAGGTCCCCAGAACATTAGCTGAGTTTCTGGATTAATCATCTAACAATAATAAGGGTGAAGAAGGCATTCGGCATGCTTGGTTTCATCGGTCAGAACATTGAATACAGGAGTTGGGACGTCTTGTTGAAGTTGTACAAGACATTGGTAAGGCCACACTTGGAATACTGTGTGCAATTCTGGTCACCCTATTATAGAAAGGATATAATTAAACTAGAAAGAGTGCAGAAAAGATTTACTAGGATGCTACCGGGACTTGATTGTTTGAGTTATAAGGAGAGACTGGGACTTTTTTCCCTGGAGCGTAGGGGTGATCTTATAGAGGTCTATAAAATAACGAGGGGCATGGATAAGGTAGATAGTCAACATCTTTTCCCAAAGATAGGGGAGTCTAAAACTAGAGGGCGTAGGCTTAAGTAAAGAGGGAAGAGATACAAAAGGGTCCAGAGGGGCAATTTTTTCACACATAGGGTGGTGAGTGTCTGGAACGAGCTGCCAGAGGTAGTAGTAGAGGCGGGTACAATTTTGTCTTTTAAAAAGCATTTAGACAGTTACATGGGTAAGATGGGTATAGAGGGATATGGGCCAAACGCGGGCAATTGGGACTAGCTTAATGGTAAAAACTGGGTGGCATGGACAAGTTGGGCCGAAGGGCCTGTTTCCATGCTGTAAACCTCTCTGACTCTATAATACCACGTGGCCACGGTCTATAGAAACCGGTGCAGACTGTTCCGTGCCCATTGGCTCCCTGGCCTCCAACCTACCTGATGTATGGACTCTAATGTTTCCGTGTATTTTTCCTCTGTCTGTCTGATTTCCTGAAGGCAGCAATTCCGTTTGTCGAACTCAGTCATCTTCTGTGGCTGGAATATAGACGCCCAACATCTCGGTGGTGAGGCAGTGACTTATTTATTCTAACAATATGCCCCCCACCCAAAAACACAATTCCCAAATCTCATTCTGCCCTGCCTTCCCTCCCCCCACTCTCCGTCAATTTCCCATGGCCAATCCACCTAACCTACACATCTTTGGACACTAAGGGGCAATTTAGCATGGCCAATCCACCTAACCTACACATCTTTGGACACTAAGGGGCAATTTAGCATGGCCAATCCACCTAACCTACACACCTTTGGAGTGTGGGAGGAAACCGGAGCACCCAGAGGAAACCCACGCAGGCACGGGGAGAACGTGCAAACTCCACACAGACAGTGACCCAAGGCCAGAATCGAACCCGGGTCCCTGGCGCTGTGAGACAGCAGTGCCAACCACTGTGCCACCGTGTAGAGCATGATTGGCACAGAGGTTGGCTTTGATGTTGGAAACCATTCACTGCTCGGAGTGGCAGAGCAATTTCTCAGGAACTTCTCCGAGAGTGTGGAAAATACAGTGCCAACCAGCACTGAAGTCACCTTGTGGTCTCCTGGTCAGTCACTGGGCTTACACACACACAGTAGGGTGGTAGCAATTGAGTTCCCAGCAGCTCCCCCATACGTTGCTATGTTACTTTAGCCTGGCTGCCACAAGGATGGGTTTCTATGGAGGGGGGTGAGGGGGGGGGGGGGTGTAATTCGCCCAGCTTTACCCCCAGCACCTCAGAACGATGATGGGTGGACATGCCTGAGAGTAGATTCCCATTCCGATTCTCCTCAGTGAGTCGAAAGCAGCAAAAATGGAGCCAATCACCACCCAGGGCCTTCTCTTTGCAAGGGCAAGATTTTGACCTGAGGTCAGGGTCGACGCTGTGATATCTTCTATCCCGGAATATGCTACCCAGCCAGTATAATCCTGACCCCCCTACATCAACACCGCCCTGCCTGAACACAAGGGAGGGGGGTCGGGAGGATGGGAGATGCCGGAGTCGGCAGCTGTGATCTCGTACCGGTGCTATGCCAACCTCAGTCCTCATCAGATCTTCATAGATTTCACCTCCTTCATCATCTTCATTTTCCACGCAATCATAAAGGTCGTCATCTTCCTCTCCAGTGTCACTGTTCAGACAAAGGGTGTGGGATCATGTGTTACATTAGTGTAACTTCACACACACTCTCTCTCTCACACTCACTCTTCCTCTCACACACACACACTCTCTCTCTCTCTCACACACTGTCTGTCTCTCACACACACTCTCACAGTCTCTCTCTCTCCCACACACACTCACACACACTCTCTCTCTCACATACTCTTACACACACACACACACCCACTCTCACACACTCTCTCTCCCAAACACTCTCACTCACACACAGTGACCCAAGCCGGGAATCGAACCCGGGTCCCTGGCACTGTGAGGCTGCGGTGCTAACCACTGTGCCACCGTGCATAGCCAAGAAGTCCTGGACCAGGGTTTTCCTGTCTTACCCGCCATCAGAATTGGGTAGGGGGGCGGGGGGGTGGCGGTGGGGTGCGGACCATGCAAAGACCCGTTGAGCTGGGGTGGGATTTTTTGGGTCTTCGGTTGAGCGTGGTCAGAAAATCCCACCCCTGGTGTTGAACCTGAACCCGGAACTTCTCGCCCAGAGGTAGGGATGCCACCCACCTGCTACAGGGTCACCACAAATAACTCTAGCATAGAAACTTCAATCATGACCCAACATCTAACCACGTGCAACAAGCAAAGCTCGACAATGGGGAGGTGTTGTGAAATTATTAACTCTTTAAGTGGAAAGCAGGTTAATCGATGGATGGAGAACTCTCATTGGATTGGTCAATCCAATGCAGGCGGTTAGAGGAGATTCTTGACTCCCAACCTCCTCAATATCTCTGTTGGGTTGCAACCCATTAGTACCAGCACGTCAACCAGCCATGGCCAACAACAACAAGACTCATTTACGTAGCACCTTTTGCATCCCAATATGTTTCAGAGGAGGGTTATCGAACAAGATGTGGCACCAAGACGAGAGTATGACAGTTGACCAAAGCTTGGTCAAAGAGAAGAGAGAGAGGGAGAGAGGAGTGGGGAGGTTTAGAGAGGGAATTCATAGAATCCCTATGAAGCGCTATCAATTAGGCAAAAGACTACTTGTGTGCCAATACAACTGTAGGCTTTTATTCATAACAGAATCAGGAGCACATCTCAACAGGTAACCGACCCAAACTGAACAAGGTGGAGGAGACAGCCACCTTTATACTAGGTGACAAGGGGAGGAGCCGAGCCGGCAGGGGATGTGTCCAGGCATGACAAACACACAACGGTGGTCCAGGCAGGACAAAGGCACAACTGAAGTCCACCACACCTTATAGTGCAGAAGGAGGCCATTGGGCCCATCCAGTCTACACCGACCGCAACCCCACCCAGGCCCTATCCCCGTAACCCCACATCTTTAAACTGTGGGAGGAAATCGGAGCACCCGGCGAAACCCACGCGGACACGGGGAGAATGTGCAAACTCCGCACAGACAGTGACCCCTGAGGTTGGAATCGAACCCCGGGTCCCTGGCGCTATGAGGCACCACCGTGCCACCCCAATTCCAGAGCTTAGGCTGCTAAAAACACAACCACCCATGGTAATGAAAATCAAAATAAATGCACAAGAGGCCAGAATCGGAGGAGCGCAGAGGGTTGTGGAGATGGAGAAGGTTAGAGAGAAAGAGAGAGAGAGGGAGGGATTTGAAACAAGAGGACATACATTGATAAAATGGAGGTGTTAGACTAGGAGCCAGAGTGGGTCAGCAAGGATCGGCGAACAGGGCAGTGCAGGTGGGGACACAGGCAGCAGAGTGTTAGATGGCCAAGGGTGCAAGGCCAGAGTGTTGCAGCAATCTGTAACTTACTCAATGACATCGGAAAGGCCACTGTAGATATCGTCGTTGACCAAGCTGTCCTCTGTTGGGAAGGAGCTGAAAGAAGATATATTTTATTCACTTCCTTCACACGACGTGTAATACAGCAGCTGTTCACTAAACCATGACACCCTCACCTTATGAGAGTTAGTGTAAATTAAGCAGATCACGAAACAGGCCCAAGGAGAGAGGGATATTTTTGGGGGTCGGACAGAGGGAGGACGTGTCCCCTTTTTCTACGCGCTCTGCACTTCTCTTTCAGCTCACGTCCAACCCTTGTTGCTCCCTGTGATGCCTTGCCTTTACCTTGTGACTTGCTGTCCTCTTGCCTCCTGGGCCTTTTTCTTAAATATTATATATTATTATCCGTGTTAGTTTTTTTCTTGTATGTGGTGGTGTGTGGGAGGCACCGTACTGTGGCAGAACAGAAGGGATGTGGCGGAGGTTGGGGGTGGGGGGAAGGACAAAGGGAAACAGGGCGATGGTCTGCTTCTGTTGTATTTTAGGTGATTGCGGGGAGGTGGTTGTTGAGGTGGGGTGTGTGTTAGGAAGAGGTTGCTGGGTTGGGTGTTTACATGTTTCCGGGGGCTGGGATGGATATCCAAGTGGTGTATGCGTGTGTTGGAGAGTTGTTTGTTTTTGGCGGGGGGGAGGGTTTCTTGGCTGGGGAGGTTTTGTGTCTGTTGCTGAGTCAGAGTGAGCCAATGGGATTAAACGTTGCTCCAATAACGAATTGGGCTCAGGTTCCAAGGTACGTATTATTAAAAGGACTTAGCCTGCACGAGCAGTTTGTACAGATGCACCGGGATTCTACCACCCTGCCCGCCTCGGGAATCGGAGCGGGCAAGGGGCGGAACATTGGGAAGATCCATTGACCTCGGGCGGGATTTTTCGGTTTCGGGACGAGCAAGGCCGTAAAGTCCCATCCCATGGAGTCAAATCATACTCTACGTTGAAAAGGTTTTGCATATCACACTGGGAGCTTGCTCTGTGTAAATTGAGTGGTACCTCCCTCCATTGGAACACAACAAAGCGTGCTGAACTGTCTGCAAAGCACCTTGGGAGCTTCCTGAACAATAAAGGCACAATCAAAACACGGGTTCTTTATTTCTGTTCACAGAAGCAAAGATGGAAGCAGATTCTCTCTTGGCTCTGCATCGAGGATTGAGTGAAGAATTATACATGGAATCTGGAGTACAGAAACTGGGGAGCTTCTCGAACCATCTGATCAATCCTGGGATTTATTCATCTCAAGCGTAAATAAATAAACTTGTGGTGAGGAAATGGTCCTTTCACAGATTTACAATGGGTTCAGTGGAAACACTTAACGAGGAAAGCTTCCTCTGCCAACCTCACAAAAGGCTCATGAAGTCTCCACAGAAACGGCAGGTGCATATGTCCATTCAGGAAGAGATGGAGGTGAATGGTATACAAGGTGACGACGGTTCCACTTACCAGATCCCTTTCCTCTGCGCGATGGAAGTGTATGATAAATAGGACAGAGTGTCAATGACCTGTAATCGAATGAGAAAGAGTTACATTGAAATACCATCTGCGCAGAGGATGTGGTACCCAATATTAATCTGCCAACCGTATCAACTTAATCAAGCGACAACAGAAGGAGAGTGAGTCAGGTCAGCTTAAAAGGGTGACCCTGGAACCAAACACTGCAGATATAGTGGGGGAAGAAGATAAAAGGGTGCAATGATTGGTCACGCAAAACAAGATCAAAGAATCATAGAAACGCTACAGTGCAGAAAGAGGCCATTCGGCCCATCGAGTCTGCACCGACCACAATCCCACCCAGGCCCTACCCCCATGTCCCAACACATTTACCCGCTAATCCCTCTAACCTCCGCATCTCAGGACACGAAGGGGCAATTTTAGCATGGCCAATCAACCTAACCCGCACATCTTTGGACTGTGGGAGGAAACCGGAGCACCGGAAGAAACCCACGCAGACACGAGGGGAATGTGCAAAAGATAGTTAGCCATCGGAAGTGAAAAGGCACAGATTCCCACCAATGGGCAGCACGGTGGCACAGTGGGTTAGCGCTGCTGCCTCACAGCGCCAGGGACCCGGGTTCGATTCCCAACTCGGGTCACTGTCTGTGCGGAGTCTGCACGTTCTCCCCGTGCCTGTGTGGGTTTCCTCCGGGAGCTCTGGTTTCATCCCACAGTCTGAAAGACGTGATGGTTAGGGTGCATTGGCCGTGCTAAATTCTCCCTCAGTGTTACCCGAACAGGCGCCGGAGTGTGGCGACTAGGGGATTTTCACAGTAACTTCATTGCAGTGTTAACGTAAGCCTACTTGTGACACTGATAAATAAATGAACTTTAAAACTTTAATTCATGCAGAGAAATACTTTACAGTTTGGAAACAGGTCATTTGGTCCATCAAGTCCCTGTTAGTCCCAGACCCCCCAGATGAGAATAATTTCTATTTCTCAGTGCCTTTCGTTCACCCACATCTCTGATCTAATCTCCAACATTGTACATAGAATCCCTACAGTGCGGAAGGAGGCCATTTGGCCCATCGAGTCTGCACCGACCACAATCCCACCCAGGCCCTATCCCCATAACCACATGTACTTACCCTGCTGGACCTGACATTAAGGGGCAATTTACCATGGCCAATCAATCTAACCCTCACGTCTTTGGACTGCGGGGGGAAACCGGAGCACCCGGAGGAAACCCACGCAGACACGGGGAGAACGTGCAGACTCCACACAGACAGTGAGCCAAGGCCGGAATTGAACCCGGGACCCTGGCGCAGCGAGGCAGCAGTGCTAACCACTGACATATATGCTGTACAGTGACCGCCCCCCCCCCCCCCCAACCCCCCACAACAACACCGCATATGCCCCTCACATACCTCACCCCACCCCCGCAGCTGTGAGTTGTGAGGACGGAGATCAGGCTCTGTTGTGACGTCTGGAGGAGAAGGTCACATGGTGATGTCTCCGGATTAGCAATGCAAAACTATGGGTTCAAATCCCAGCTCTGTATACCAGAAGGTGGAATTGAAATTCATTTAATAAAATCGCCGCTTAGTGTTCTGAGATGCGTAGGTGAGAGGAATTAGCGGGTAGAATATGTAGGAATAAGGGGGTAGGGCCTGGGTGGGATTCTGGTCGGTGCAGACTCGATGGGCCAAATGGCTTCTTTCTGCACTGTAGGGTTTCTGTGATTCTATGATTCTAAAATCTGAAATTTAGCCTTGGTAATAGAGACCATGAAACCATTGTCAATTGTCGGAAAAACCCATCTGGTTCACTAATGTCCTTTAGGAAAGGAAATCTGCCGTCCTTACCCGGTCTGGCTTACATGTGGTTGGATCACATATCTATTAAAATGATCGAGGGCAAAGGCAATTAGGGAATAGCCTTGCCACTGACGCCCAAAATCTGGTGAAGGAATTAATTAAATGCCCTGATGACGTTCCTGAGAACAGTTTATATACAGAATAACAGATACCCAGGAGTGAGTTACAGACTGGAATCTAATCGAGGGGTTCGGGGTGGTTTATATATAGAATAACAGATACCCAGGAGTGAGTTACAGACTGGAATCTAATCGAGGGATTCGGGGTGGTTTATATATAGAATAACAGATACCCGGGAGTGAGTTACAGACTGGAATCTAATCGAGGGATTCGGGGTGGTTTATATATAGAATAACAGATACCCGGGAGTGAGTTACAGACTGGAATCTAATCGAGGGGTTCGGGGTGGTTTATATATAGAATAACAGATACCCAGGAGTGAGTTACAGACTGGAATCTAATCGAGGGATTCGGGGTGGTTTATATATAGAATAACAGATACCAGGGAGTGAGTTACAGACTGGAATCTAATCGAGGGATTCGGGGTGGTTTATATATAGAATAACAGATACCAGGGAGTGAGTTACAGACTGGAATCTAATCGAGGGGTTCGGGGTGGTTTATATATAGAATAACAGATACCAGGGAGTGAGTTACAGACTGGAATCTAATCGAGGGGTTCGGGGTGGTTTATATATAGAATAACAGATACCAGGGAGTGAGTTACAGACTGGAATCTAATCGAGGGGTTCGGGGTGGTTTATATATAGAATAACAGATACCAGGGAGTGAGTTACAGACTGGAATCTAATCGAGGGGTTCGGGTGGTTTTTTATAGAATAACAGATACCAGGGAGTGAGTTACAGACTGGAATCTAATCGAGGGATTCGGGTGGTTTATTTATAGAATAACAGATACCAGGGAGTGAGTTATAGACTGGAATCTTATCGAGGGGTTCAGAGTGGTTTATATATAGAATAACAGATACCCGGGAGTGAGTTACAGACTGGAATCTAATCGAGGGGTTCAGAGTGGTTTATATATAGAATAACAGATACCAGGGAGTGAGTTACAGACTGGAATCTAATCGAGGGGTTCGGGGTGGTTTATATATAGAATAACAGATACCCGGGAGTGAGTTACAGACTGGAATCTAATTGAGGGGTTCGGGGTGGTTTATATATAGAATAACAGATACTCAGGAGTGAGTTACAGACTGGAATCTAATCGAGGGATTCGGGGTGGTTTATATATAGAATAACAGATACCCGGGAGTGAGTTACAGACTGGAATCTAATCGAGGGGTTCAGAGTGGTTTATATATAGAATAACAGATACCCGGGAGTGAGTTACAGACTGGAATCTAATTGAGGGGTTCGGGGTGGTTTATATATAGAATAACAGATACTCAGGAGTGAGTTACAGACTGGAATCTAATCGAGGGATTCGGGGTGGTTGATGTATAGAATAACAGATACCAGAGAGTGAGTTATAGACTGGAATCTAATCAAGGGTTCGGGGTGGTTTATATATAGAATAATAGATACCAGGGAGTGAGTTACAGACTGGAATCTAATCGAGGGGCTCGGGGTGGTTTATATATAGAATAACAGATACCCAGGAGTGAGTTACAGACTGGAAACTAATCGAGGGGTTCGGGGTGGTTTATATATAGAACAACAGATACCTGGGAGTGAGTTACAGACTGGAATCTAATCGAGGGGTTCGGGGTGGTTTATATATAGAATGACAGATACCGGGGAGTGAGTTACAGACTGGAATCTAATCGAGGGGTTCGGGGTGGTTTATATATAGAATAACAGATACCCAGGAGTGAGTTACAGACTGGAAACTAATCAAGGGGTTCGGGGTGGTTTATATATAGAACAACAGATACCTGGGAGTGAGTTACAGACTGGAATCTAATCGAGGGGTTCGGGGTGGTTTATATATAGAATGACAGATACCGGGGAGTGAGTTACAGACTGGAATCTAATCGAGGGGTTCGGGGTGGTTTATATATAGAATAACAGATACCCAGGAGTGAGTTACAGACTGGAAACTAATCGAGGGGTTCGGGGTGGTTTATATATAGAACAACAGATACCTGGGAGTGAGTTACAAATTGGAATCTAATCGAGGGGTTTGGGGTGGTTTATATATAGAATGACAGATACCCGGGAGTGAGTTACAGACTGGAATCTAATCAAGGGGTTCGGGGTGGATTATATATAGAATGACAGATACCCGGGAATGAGTTACAGACTGGAATCTTATCGAGGGCTTCAGTGTGGTTTATATATAGAATAACAGATACCTGAGAGTGAGTTACAGACTGGAATCTAATCGAGGGGTTCGGGGTGGTTTATATATAGAATAACAGATACCCGGGAGTGAGTTACAGACTGGAATCTAATTGAGGGGTTCGGGGTGGTTTATATATAGAATTACAGATACCAGGGAGTGAGTTACAGACTGGAATCTTATCGTGGGATTCAGGGTGGTTTATATATAGAATGAAAGGTACCAGGGAGTGAGTTATTGACTAGAATCTAATCGAGGGGGCTCGTGGTGGATTATATATAGAATAACAGATACCAGGGAGTGAGTTACAGACTGCAATCTAATCGAGGGATTCGGGGTGGTTTATATATAGAATAACAGGTACCAGGGAGTGAGTTATTGACTGGAATCTAATCGAGGGGGTTTGTGGTGGATTATATATAGAATAACAGAAACCCGGGAGTGAGTCACAGACTGGAATCTGATCCAGAGGTTGGGGGAATATTTGATGTCAACACTGCCCAAGATGTCATCTTCTCTGCTGGGAATTTCTCTCTTGTGTAATCTGAAATTCACCCAGTGAAATTTACAACAAAAACATGGCTGACACCAAACCACAGAAAGTTAATTATAATTACTCCACAGTTTGACTCACTCTCGAAACCCATTTGGTATACTTCCTTATTTCTCAATACTTTCTGCCTGCAACGCTAATGTCTCAATGGAAGCCAGCAGACAGGAAGGCAGCGCAGAGTTTTATCAGCAAATTGAGCCTACGTCCCAGTCCCTCTCACTCATAAACATCCCACAAACACTCAGGGAAATTTTGAAATCATCTTCTGGTTTGGCATCTGATTATTGGTCGGTATGGATTGGAAAATCCACCACATCCACCACTCGATGGGCCGAATAGCCTCCTCCCGCACTGTCGGGATTCTATGATTGTATGAAATCAAATCAAATCAAACGACTTCAGGGCTGATTCAAAGACCGGGGTTGGAATTGTCCGACCGTTCGCGCCAGCGGGAATTTCCCATCCCGCCGCTGTGAAGGGAGAATTGGCTGAGTGCCAAATTCTCCGTCTTCGCTGCAGCGGGATCGTGGCCCGTAAGATTGCGCCCCGAGTAGCACTCTCACGTGACCATGCTTTCGTCACAGGCGGTGAGAAACACCCGCATTTACTGAGGAGGAGATAAAGCTGGCAAAGCACCAGGAACATTTTATGAGAAGTCTGAGGCAGCTGGAACAAAAAGATGTTATTTTTAATCTTTGCTTATTTTCACTTTCTCTTTGCACAATTTCTGTGGGTTCTTCCGTTGCTGAGGCAGTGCTGAGTAGGGGAGTTTGCAAAAAACTGAAGCAAGTGCAAAGAAAAGGAACATTACAACCTTTGACATGTTGCTGTTTTACCCTCCCTGGTCGTCCCCCGCTGCCTGCAAAATGACCTGGGTTTCTTTAGAGTTTGCCAGGCTACGAGGGGCAGGCATTGTGGGTGGAGTGTCTGGACATCAGGATTTCAATGGTTTGGGGCAGGTACTTGTGCTATTGAGGGAGTACCTACGTCCGCCAGTGCCCATTGTTAGAGCAACGCACAATCCAAACCCTACTACACTTCCCATTGCCCTGGGCCAAGGCCCAGAACCAGGCCTCCACCCCTCAGGAACACCCGCCATTTTCACCCAACTCCCCACGGGAGGCCATTTGTGAATTTCGGCAACTGCTCGGGGTTGGAGGGAGGGAATACAGTTCTGAGTCCCAACGTCATGAATTCAAAGCCCATCCCAGCACCCCAAGTGCACAATTCAGGCCCGACGCTTCTCAGTGCAGTACTGAGGGAGTGCTGCACCGTTGGAGGTGCTGCTTTTTAGATGAGATGACAAATTTAGGGCCTATTTCTCCCCCCTTCATGGAAGACGTAGCCCAGGGCGCTTTCTCGACAAAGAAACAGAGGTGCTCTTTCCAGTGCTCTGGCCAATACAAATCCCTCACAAACATTACCCTAAAAAAAGATTATGTGCTCATTTATCACCTGCTGTTTCCAGAGGAAAACATCCCCTCGGCCTGGTGAGGCCTAGTAAGGCCTAGAGACGCCTGCGCACCCTCATCCCAACTGTGGCAATTTAATTGGCTATTCAAGGTGACAACTTGCTGCCTGGTCTCAATTTTGAATTTTGGGGGAGGAATTCGAGGGAAGAGGGGGAAACCCAACAGCTTAGCCTGCTGAGACCTCATGCGGGACGGGAGGCATGCCCCTCTCCACATCGAGCAACTCTACTCCCTCGAGGTCTCCCCCGCCCACCCATGCCTCCATCCTCTGGCCTCTCCATCAAGACCACCCTCTCACCCTATTTACCCCACCCCAGAACTCACCTCCCTTCCCCTGGCCACTGTGCGATCCCTGAACTTGGCTGGTCGTGGACTTCAGGATGGGGGGAGTGGGGGGCAAATTCTACAGCTCCATTGTGGCGGGGGTGGGGGGGGGGGGGTGCTGTAAATTATGACGGGCAGTTACACAACTCCCACCATATTTGGTGGGACGGTAAAGTCCCGCTGGTGGGGAGGGCTATAAAATTCTGCCCTGGGACTTAGGATCTGGGAAAAAAATATCTGGAATTCAGAATCCACTGATGACCATGAAACCATTGTCGATTGTCGGAAAAACCCATCTGGTTCACTAATGTCCCTTTAGGGAAGGAAATCTGCCGTCCTTACCCGGTCTGGCCTACACGTGACTCCAGAGCCACAGCAATGTGGTTGACTCTCAACTGCCCTCGGGCAACTAGGGATGGGCAATAAATGCTGGCCCAGCCAGCGACGTCCATGTCCCATGGATGAATTTTTAAAAACTGCTTGTAGTCCCAGTCCTGGCCACAGCTGCCAGTGGCGCTGTTAGGAGCATAGAGCCACTGGCCTCTCTGAGGTGACACCTTCACCTGAGTGACGGGCAGTAGTCACCCCCCCCTGCCAACTAACGCTCCTCCCCGTGTCTGCGTGGGTTTCCTTCCACAGTCCGAAAGACGTGCTGGTTAGGGTCCATTGGCCGTGCTAAATTCTCCCTCAGTGTTACCCGAACAGGCACTGGAGTGTGGCGACTAGGGGATTTTCACAGTAACTTCATTGCAGTGTTAATGTGAGCCGACTTGTGACACTCATAAAAAAACTTAAATTTAGAAACTTAAAAATCATGTCCATTAGTTAGGAACTAAGGATGTCACAATGCAGCTTTATAAAAGTGTGGTTAAAGGCCATACTTAGAGTGTTGTGTTCAATTCTGGTCGCCACATTGCAGGAAGATGGGGAGGCTTGAGAGAGGGTGCAGGAGGGGTTTACCAGGATGCTGCCTGGATTGGAGGGTATGAACTATAAGGAGAGGCTGGACAAACTAGGGTTGTTTTCTTTGGAGCGGCGGAGGCTGAGGGGAGACCTGATAGAAGAATATAAAATGATGAGAGGCAGAGATAAGATCAACAGTCAGAAACTGTTTTCCCCAGAGTTGAAATGTCTAATACTCGGGGGCACGCACTGAAGGTGAGCGGGTGAAAGTTCAAAGGGGATGTGAGGGGCAAGTTTTTTTTACACAGAGAGTGGTAGGTGTCTGGAACGCAATGCCAGGGGTGGTGGTGGAGGCAGATATGATGGAGTGTTTAAGGGGCTTTTAGATAAGCACATGAATATGCGAGGAATAGAGGGATATGGAGCAAGGGCAGGCAGACGGGATTAGTTTAATTTGGCACCATGTTTGGCACAATATTGTGGGCCGCAGAAGGCTGTGGAGGCCAGGTCATTGAGTGTCTTTAAGACAGAGATAGATAGGTTCTTGATTAATAAGGGGATCAGGGGTTATGGGGAAAAGGCAGGAGAATGGGGATGAGAATAATATCAGCCACGATTGAATGGCGGAGCAGACTCGATGGGCCGAGTGGCCTAATTCTGCTCCTATGTCTTATGGTCTTGATGGAAGGGCCTGTTCCTGTACTGGACTGTTCGCCGTTCTATGTTGATTAGTTTAAAATTATCTTTTAAGTTACCAGAGGTTTTTGCATCACATGGCACAAAATTTTTTGTCAGTGGTTTGATATTTTTATTTAGCTGTCCCCTAACTCTCCCCAGAAGGTCATAAGTTCACACTCTCTTATCCTGAAACTTCAGCATTTCTGCTTCTGCCTTGGTTGTGTTGACAGCATGTGGACTAACATCCGTCATCCGCCAGCCTAATGTTGGTGCTGATCACGTTGTTTTCTGACTGGAGATCGGGCATTCAGCCTTGGATCTTCAGGTAAGCGTTCTCCAAGGCGGCCTTCACGACACACGACAGCGCAGAGTCGCTGAGCAGAAACTGATAGCCAAGTTCCGCACACATGAGGACGTCCTAAACCGGGATGTTGGATTTATGTCACATTATCAGTAACCCCCACAGCTTGCCTCCTGGACTTGCAAAATTTCACAAGCTGTTCTGTCTGGAGACAATACACATCTCTTTAACCTGTGTTGAATGCTCCCTCCACCCACATTGTCTGTACATTTAAGACCTGGCTGGCTGTAGAGATTTGCATTCTAATCAGTATTCTGTAATTTGATTTCTGTGTCTGTGCCCTGTTTGAGAACAGATATCCACTCCATCTGACGAAGGAGCTCTGCTCCAAAAGCTTATGGTATTTGCTACCAAATAAACCTGTTGGACTTTAACCTGGTGTTGTGAGACTTCTTACTGTGCCCACCCCAGTCCAACGCCGGCATCTCCACATCATGGAGATCTGTGGCCAGTGGTGTTCCACAGGGTTCTGGGCTAGGACCCCTGCTGTTTGGTTTGGCGGAGTTTGTAGGTGGCCTGATTAGTAAGTTTGCGACGACACAAAGACTGGGGATACTGAAGAGGATTGCCAGAGGATACAGCAGGATAGAGATGGGCTGGAAATTTTGGGCGGAGAAATGGCAGATGGAATTTAAACTGGACAAATGCGAGGTGATGCGTTTTGAAAGGTCTAATGCAGGAGGGAGGTATACAGTAAATTGTAGAACCCTTAGAAGCATTAGAAGCATGGTGACACAGTGGTTCGCACTGCTGCCTCACAGCGCCAGGGTCCCGGGTTCGATTCCTGGCTTGGGTCACTGTCTGTGTGAAGTTTGCACATTCTCCTCGTGTCTACGTGGGTTTCCTCCGGGTGCTCCGGTTTCCTCCCACACTCCAAAGATGTGCAGGTTAGGCGGATTGGCCATGTTAAATTGCCCCTTAGTGTCAGGGGGATTAGCTAGGGTAAGTGCATGGGGTTATGGGGGAATGGGGATAGGGCCTGGGTGGGATTGTGCAGACTCGATGGGCCGAATGGCCTCCTTCTGCACTGTAGGATTCTATGATTCTACGATTAATAGACAGAGGGATCTGGGTGTACAGGTCGACAGTTCTCTGAAAGTGGCAACACATGTGGGTAAGGTAGTCAAGAAGGTGTATCGCATGCTTGCCTTCATCGGTTGGGGCATAGAGTATAAAGTCATGTTGTAACCGTATAGAACTTTAGTTAGGCCGCATTTGGAATATAGCATACATTTCTGGTCGCCACACTACCAGAAGGATGTGGAGGCTTTGGACAGGATACAGAAAAAGTTTACCAGGATGTTGCCTGGTTTGGAGGGTGTTGGCTATGAGGAGAGATTGAACAAACTTGGTTTGTTTTCACTTGAACATCGGGGGCTGAGGGGGAACCTGATTCAAATCTTACAAAATGACGAGAGGCACGGACAGAATGGATAGTCAGAGTCTTTCTCCCAGGGTAGAAATGTCAATTACTGGGGGACATTGGTTTATGGTAAAAGGGGGAAAGTTTAAAGGAGAGGCAAGTTTTTTACACAGAGGGTGGTTAAGTGCCTGGAATGCGCTGCCAGAGGAGGTGGTAGAAGCAGATACAATAGCAACGTTTAAGAGGCACCTTGACAGATACATGAATAGGCAGCAAATAGAGGGATACGGACCGCGTAGAGGCAAAAGGTCTTTAGTCTAGAAAGGTGTCACGTGTCGGCACAGGCTTGGTGGGCCGAAGGGCCTGTTCCTGTGCTGTACTGTTCTTTGTTCTAATCGCTGACACTTTGATGCAGAATTGAGGGAGATATCAACTTTCAGATGTGACGTCAGGTCGACGATGCACCTGGAGGTGGGTGAGAAGGATCCTACGGAAACATCCGGTAGAAGTGCAGGGGAGTTCCTCGGTTCCCTGGACAACATTCGTCCCCCCCCCCAACCCCCAACCAATGTCAGTAAAGCC
This sequence comes from Mustelus asterias, assembly GCF_964213995.1. NCBI lineage: Eukaryota > Metazoa > Chordata > Chondrichthyes > Carcharhiniformes > Triakidae > Mustelus > Mustelus asterias. Next base: position 10,213,251 of record NC_135819.1, on the reverse strand, counting down.
AGGTTGTGTGGTCACTTCACTCTTTACTGTTGCGTCCAGTTTGGCCGCTGCATTTCTTTTATTACAGCAATAACCGCACTTCAAAAATTACTTCACTGGCTGCAAAGCACTTTGTGACATTGAGGGTACGATTTTCTTTTCGATAAGACTGATTGTGTGAGGCTAAAGCCTCAATTGGAAACAAAATATTGTGCTTGTGATTTTGAGATTGAGACGTTTGGGATAATTATTTAATTGTGGCCCACTTGGAGTGGAGAATCATCCCAAACTAAGATACCAATACTTCCTTTCCGGATGTATCACAGCTTGGTATGGGCTCCTGCTCTGCCCAAGACCGCAAGGAACTACAAAGGTTCGTGAACGTAGCCCAGTCCATCACTCAAACCAGCCTCCCATCCATTGACTCTGTCTACACTTCCCGCTGCCTCGGGAAAAGCAGCCAGCATAATCAAGGACCCCGCGCACCCCGGACATTCTCTTCCAACTCCTTCTGTCCGGGAAAAAGATATAAAAGTCGGGTGCCAACCGACTCAAGAACAGCTTCTTCCCTGCTGCCTTTTGAATGAACCTACCTCGTATTAAGTTGACCTTTCTCTACACCATAGCTGTTACTGTAACACTACATTCTGCACTCTCTCCTTTCCTTCTCTCCTCTGTACTCTATGAAGGGTACGCTTTGTCTGTATAGTGCGCAAGAAAGAATACTTTTCACTGAATGCCAACACGTGACAATAATAAATCAAATCAAATCAAATCAAAATCCCTCCTATTGAAGGGATCCAACTATTGAGAAAAATTAAATACGAGCTAGTTCCAACTAAGATGTTGGTGAATGCAGGGGTGTGACCATCTTGTAGAATGTATACCAGTGATGGGGCAACCCAGGCTAGTGAGTGGGCTACAGGAGCGGCCCTCCTTCATCTGAATGGGCCGCAAGATTGAAATCGGGCTTGTTCACTAACCGTGACTGCATGAATCAGATTAAATACATTTAATACACGCCGAATATTTCATAATGAGTTGTATAAAATGCTTCATCATTCATATATTAATAGAACACTCATCAACGTCCAATGGTAAAAGCAAGAGAAATATTGACGCTTTGGACACAGAGGAAGCGCACGGCTCTCAGACCCAATGTTGTGAGCAATCAGCACACACCTCACGTCACTCACCCTCGCTTTACGTGCGAATCGCTTCAGTTACACCAGGAGGGAAAAAACTACACGGACGGAAATTAGCGGAATGTGGTAACCATGCGTTTGGACAACGGTCAACAAAATGTCTCGTGGGGCCGCCCTCAGAACCCAGATAGGCCACATATGCCCCCCTACCACCCCCCACACCCCTCCCCCTTCCCCGCCCACTCCACACGCACACACACACCCCAGGCCGCAGGTTACCCACCACTGGTATATACCAATCTGAAGAACTGAGAGATTGAGAAAGTGACAGCACAGTTAACACAGAGAGTGGGAGGGGTTCAAAGAGCGAATTCCAGGGGTCGGAGCCAACTAAATCAGGGATTTTCAAAAGGCCAGAATTGGAGGAGATTGCAGAGATAGGGAGGGTTAGAGGGCTGGAGGAGTTTACAGAGATCTGGGAGGGTTAGAGGGCTGGAGGAGATTACAGAGATCTGGGAGGGTTAGAGGGCTGGAGGAGATTACAGAGTTAGGGAGGGTTAGAGAGCCAGAGGAGATCACACAGATAGGGAGGGTTAGAGGGGTAGAGGAGATTACAGAGATAGGGAGGGTTAGAGGGTTGGAGGAGATTACAGAGATAGGGAGGGTTAGAGGGCTGGAGGAGGTTACAGAGATAGGGAGGGTTAGAGGTCTGGAGAAGATTACAGAGATAGGGAGGGTTGGAGGAGATTGCTGAGATAAAGAGGGTTATAGGGCTGGAGGAGGTTACAGAGATAGGGAGGGTTAGAGGGCTGGAGGAGATTACAGAGATAGGGAGGGTTGGAGGGCTGGAGGTGTTTACAGAGATCTGGGAGGGTTGGAGAGTTGGAGGAGATTACAGAGATAGAGAGGGTTCGAGGGCTGGAGGAGATTACAGAGAAAGGGAGGGTTAGAGGGTTGGAGGAGATTACAGAGATAGGGAGGGTTAGAGGGTTGGAGGAGATTGCGGAGATAGGGAGGGTTAGAGGGCTGGAGGAGGTTACAGAGATAGGGAGGGTTAGAGGGCTGGAGGAGGTTACAGAGATAGGGAGGGTTAGAGGGCTGGAGGAGGTTACAGAGATAGGGAGGGTTGGGGGGCTAGAGGCGATTACAGAGATAGGAGGGTGATGCGCTATCAATAAGGCGAAAGACTACCGATATGCCAATATAAGTGTAGGCTTTTATTCACAACAGAATCAGGAGCAGATCCCAACAAATAACCGTCCTGGACTGAACAAGGGGGAGGAGACAGCCACCTTTATACTAGGTGCTGAGGGGAGGACCCAAACTGGAAGGGGATGTGTCCAGGTATGACAAGCACACACAACGGTGGTCCATATAGGACAAAGGCACAACTGAGGTCCACCACAGAGGGTTAGAGGGTTGGAGGAGATTACAGAGATAGGGAGGGATGAGGTTGCCGAGGGTTTTGTAACTAGGGTGAGAATTTTAAATTTGACGTGCCCCATCAGAGGGAAATGGCAGCATTTTTAACCCCCCTCTTCCCACTCTTATATCACTTTGAATAGTTTCCAAAAAATGTCATAGCACAGAACAACCGTATCAGTGTGTGTGCGAGTGTGGTAATGCAAGCCTACTTGTGACTAATAAATAAACTTTAACTATAACCATGATGATTCTATTTTTTTTTAGATAGGAGGGCTGCTGGGTAATTTCCTGAATATTAATGGTTGCCGGGGGGACAGACACATGCTTGTGTTATCGTCCCAGGGTATTTAATTTGGTTCATCCTGGTTAATGAGTTTGAGTGGAAAGCAATGCCGAGCGTATAAAAATAGCACAGAGCACAACTTAAACATGTTACCCTGCAAGCAAGAAGCGACTTCACAGTACCAATTAAATAACTGGGAATCTTTAAGCATAAAATGGGCCTGTGTAAGTATTCCACAGTAGGTTCGGGCATTACTACTTGTTATACCTCTGTTATGTATTTATTAAAGGAATGAAGATGGGTGGGAGGGAGGGCAGGCGAACTAATTTGACGCTGAAATTAATTCCTGGCTATTCATTATTCCCCATGCAAGCTGACTCAATTAGATTCCAGCCTGTAATTCATTCTCCCTTGTTAAATTGTCCATAGGCCTTCATTTCATGCTGTCCTCAAACTCACTCCTGGCCTCAATTATACTAAATATAAACCTGGCAAACTCCTCAATTAGATTCTGCCCTGTAATTCGCTCCTGGTTATCTATTATACTGTGCATCAATCACCCAAATCGCGGCAGTAGAATTCAGCCTTTATCTCAGTCTCGATAACCCATCCTTTCATCAACGTATCCCAGGCAACGCAACCCATCCAATTACAGGGTGCCCCCGACATGAATCAACGATAACTTTAAGCATTGAGGAAAATTGATCTCGTCGAAGGATCATAGAATCCCTGCAGTGCCATTCGGCCCATCGAGTCTGCACCAACTCTCTGACAGAGCATCTCACCCAGGCCCTATCCCTGTAACCCCGCATATTTCCCCACTAGTCCTACGCAACCTACACATCTTTGAACCAGGCCAGTGCCCCGCCTGCCCCCAAATGTGCATAGTTGCCACGGCATAGACAAGGTCCACAGCGGCAATTCATCATTAAGGCTCCCTTGGGAGTCTTGGGACCTGCCTCTTTGCCCCACCTGGAGGTCACAGCGTTTGGGTTGGACTTGTCTCAGGCAGAGAACCCAGGAAAGAAGAAAGTTGCTGCCTCACCCACTGCGGCATTGGCAACAGTGGAACCAATTTCCAACACAGGTGTCCTGAGTTTCACAGAATCATAGAATAGAATCATTGAAACCTTACAGTCCAGGATGAGGCCATTTGGCCCATCAAGAATGCAGTGACTCTCTGAGAGAGTAATTTACCCAGCTCCTTTCCCCCACCCTATCCCCATAACCCCACACATTTAGCTTGGCCAATCCACCTCACCTATACATCCTGGGACACAAAAGGACAGGTTAGGATGGCCAATCCCCTTAACCTGCACATCTTTGGACACAAAGGGGCAATTTAGCACGACCAATCCACCTAACCTACACATCTTTGGACACTAAGGGGCAATTTAGCATGGCCAATCCACCTAACCTACACATCTTTGGACACTGAGGGGCAATTTAGCCTGGCCAATCCACCTAACCTGCTCATCTTTGGACACCAAAGGGCAATTTAGCATGGCCAATCCACCTAACCTACACATCTTTGGACACTAAGGGGCAATTTAGCATGGCCAATCCAACTAACCTGCACAGCTTTGGACACCAAAGGGCAATTTAGCATGGCCAATCCACCTAACCTACACATCTTTGGACACTGAGGGGCAATTTAGCATGGCCAATCCACCCAACCTGCACATCTTTGGACACTAAGGGGCAACTTAGCATGACCAATCTGCCTAACCTGCACATCTTTGGACACTAAGGGGCAATTTAGTACGGCCAATCCATCTAACATGCATATCATTAGACACTAAGGGGCAATTTAGCATGACCAATCCACCTAACCTGCACATCTTTGGACACTAAGGGGCAATTTAGCATGACCAATCCACCCAACCTGCACATCTTTGGAGTGTGGGAGGAAACCGGAGCACCCGGAGGAAACCCATGCAGACACGGGGAGGATGTGCAAACTCCGCACAGACTGTGACCCAAGCCGGGAATCGAACCCGGGTCCCTGGCGCTGTGAGGCAGCAGTGGTAATCACTGTGCCGCCAAGTTTCACAATGCCCTCATCAACCACGTTAACTTGGTATCGGAATGCACTGAAGATTATCGTGATTGTTGTTGATTTGGTGAAATAAACATGGATGTGTTAATTAAGGCAAAGATTTCCCAATGCTGATTGGAATTATTTCCACCATTAACACACAGCGCAAGACTTAGAGTTCCCGAGGTGGTTGTAGAACAGCTGAGACATATCTAAAAGCTCGGAACCTAATTATCAAAAGGGATATTGAGGCAGGGGAGGTTCAGAAAAGATTTACAAGGATAATACCAGAGTTAAAGCTATCAGGAAAGGATCAGTCACGGTCTCTCAAAAAACGAAGACGTCCTAATCAAGGCCTTTAAAATTCTGAAAGGTTTGGACGGAGGGGATGCAGAGAGAATGTTTGCTCTGGTGGGGAAGGGCAGAACGGGAGGCCATTAATAAAGGATAGTCACTGAGTCCAAAGATGTGCTACCAAATAAACCTGTTGGACTTTAACCTGGTGTTGTGAGACTTCTTACTGTGCCTGTTCGGGTACACTGAGGGAGAATTTAGCACGGCCAATGCACCCTAACCAGCACGTCTTTCAGACTGTGGGAGGAAACTGGAGCACCCGGAGGAAACCCACGCAGACATGGGGAGAACGTGCAGTCTCCACACAAACAGTGACCCAAGCCGGGAATCGAACCCGGGTCCCTGGCGCCGTGAGACAGCAGTGCCAACCACTGCGCCACCGTGCCACCCTCCCGGACTGGTAACTATCCTTAATGTTAACCTTGGGGAAAATAAAAAATGATCAAAGCCTCCAGGACTGTCCGCAAGCTTCCAGGAATGAAAGATTAATTTCTTGGACAACAGCTACAAGGAACACCCAAGAGCATTATCTAAAGAATTGTGTGTTCTTTTCCTGGGAAAACGTCCATTTTTAGTGATCAAAATATTGGAGCCAGGGAGGAAAGTGAAGTGTCTGGACTTCACAAGCCTCTGATTGGCTGTTCCAGTGCAGGGAAGCATCGTAGCCAATCAGTATAGAGAAGTCTCTTGGCCTCAGGGGATCGGGGTCACACTTGGCCGTGTTATAAATCAGGAAATCCAAACTAAGAAAGGAAGCCAGATTAGTTTCAACCACCCTATTTTCACCATTACAGGTCATAACACGTAGAAGTAAAAATAGGCCATTTGGCCCATCGAGTCTATTCCGCCGTTCAAAGAGATCATGACTGATCTGATGTGTTAATCCTCAACTCCACTTTCCCGCCTTATCCCCATGACCCTCGATTCCCTGACTGATTAACAACCTGTCTGTCTCGGCCTTGAACATACTTAATGCCCCACCCTCTCCAGCCCTCTCCACCGCCCCCCCCTCGCTCCCCCCCCCCCCCCCCCACTCGCACCCCCCACCTCTGAGAGAAAAAATTCCTCCCCATCTCACTGGAATTCAGAGGAATGAGGGGAGATCTTATAGAAACATATAAGATTATAAAGGGAATAGATAAGATAGAAGCAGGGAGGTTGTTTCCACTGGCGGGTGAAACTAGAACTAGGGGGCATAGCCTCAAAATAAGGGGAAGTAGATTTATATAGAAACATAGAAAACTACAGCACAAAACAGGCCCCTCGGCCCCACAAGTTGTATATAGGACTGAGTTGAGGAGGAACTTCTTCACCCAGTGGGTTGTGAATCTGTGGAATTCCCTGCCCAGTGAAGCAGTTGAGGCTTCCTCATTGAATGTTTTTAAGGCAAGGATAGATAGATTTTTGAACAGTAAAGGAATTAAGGGTATGGTGAGCGGGCGGGTAAGTGGAGCTGAGTCCACAAAAAGATCAGCCATGGTCTTATTGAATGGCGGAGCAGGCTCGAGGGGCCAGATGGACTACTCCTGCTCCTAGTTCCTATGTCCTAATCTCTGTCTTAAATGGGTGATCTCCCTTACTCTGAGATGATGCCCTCTGGTCCCAGATTCTCCCACAATGGGAAACAACCTCTCAGCATCTACCCTGTAAAACCATGCAAAACCCAATATGTGGCTCCCTCTGTTGGTGCACTATCCCACTCCTCCAAGAATCAGCCAATTGCGAATAGATAAAAAGAATTTGCGGGTTGCGAGGTTGAGGAGGGATAACTTTACCTAATATGGTCATAGCCCCGGCCCGAAGAGGAAAGACCAAACATGGCACTGGGTGACTGAGGCCCAAGTGGATCCACTGGCCTTGCCACTATTGTACCGGATATTCCGCCGCCTTTGCTATCTACATATTCCTAAATCAGACACACGCAGGCCCTGCAACGCACGTCGCATCGCGCACAAGAACTGTCTGTTCATCGTTGCAAGAATTCTGCTCACAGACTCAAGCGTTATCTCCTTTGATCTGCACACCCTCCAGCAGAAACCTCAGAATAGAATGTGCACCCTGCCCTCGAGTGAGGTGCAGCGCATCCAGAGGGCCCTTTCCCATGTGCAGCTTAAAATCCCGTGAGGGGGAAATTTGCACCGACCACAATCCCACCCGGGTGCTATCCCCATAACCTCACCCATTTACCCCAGCTAATCCCCCTGACACTAAAGGTCAATTTAGCATGGCCAATGCACCTAAACCCGCACAGCTTTGTAGTGTGGGAGGAAAGCGGAGCACCCGGAGGAAACCCACACAGACACGGGGAGAACGTGCAGACTCCACACAGACAGTGACCCAAGCACGGGAATCGAAGCCGGGTCCCTGGCGCTGTGATGCAGCAGTGCTAACCACTGCGCTACCGTGAGCTCAAAAAAGGCACTATCTAACATGCAAGTCTTTCTTTGTAATGGAGGGGTTTGTATGTGATGTGCGCGATGGCCTGGGTTGTTCTCCCTTCTCCTTTCAGAATAGGACATTGTTCTTGTGGGGAGGTAACACCCTCCAACAGGACCGGGGCGGCACGGTGGCACAGTGGTTAGCACTGCTTCCCCACAGCGCCAGGGACCCAGGTTCGATTCCGGTCTCGGTTCACTGTCTGTGCGGAGTCTGCACCTTCTCCCCGTGTCTGCGTGGGTTTCCTCCAGGTGTTCCAGTTTTCTCCCACATTCCAAAGATGTGCGGGTTAGGGTGGATTGGCCATGCTAAATTGCCCCTTAGTGTCCAAAGATGTGAAAGTTAGGTGGATTGGCCATGCTAAATTGTCCCTTAGTGTCCAAAGATGTGAAAGTTAGGTGGATTGGCCATGCTAAATTGCCCCTTAGTGTCCAAAGATGTGAAAGTTAGGTGGATTGGCCATGCTAAATTGTCCCTTAGTGTCCAAAGATGTGCAGGTTAGGTGGATTGGCCATGCTAAATTGCCCCTTAGTGTCCAAAGATGTGAAAATTAGGTAGATTGGCCATGCTAAATTGCCCTCAGTGTCCAAAGATGTGAAAATTAGGTGGATTGGCCATGCTAAATTGTCCCTTAGTGTCCAAAGATGTGCGGGTTAGGTGGATTGGCCATGCTAAATTGCCCCTTAGTGTCCAAAGATGTGCAGGTTAGGTGGATTGGCCATACTAAATTGCCCCTTAGTGTCCAAGATGAGCAGGTTAGGTGGATTGGCCATGCTAAATTGCCCCTTAATGTCCAAAGATGTGCAGGTTAGGTGGATTGGCCATGCTAAATTGCCCTCAGTGTCCAAAGATGTGAAAATTAGGTGTATTGGCCATGCTAAATTGTCCCTTCGTGTCCAAAGATGTGCAGGTTAGATGGATTGGCCATGCTAAATTGCCCCTCAGTGTCCAAAGATGTGAAAGTTAGGTGGATTGGCCATGCTAAATTGCCCCTTAGTGTCAGAGGGATTAGCAGGGTCAGTGCATGGGGTTATGGGGATAGGGCCTGGGTGGGATTGTGGTCGGTGCAGACTCGTTGGGCCGAATGGCCTTCTTCTGCACTGAGTGTACGCGATTCTCTGACTCTCGCAGTGGGAGAGTGAGCAGCCTCCGGGCTGATGTGACAGCAATGGGAGCGGGACAGGAAACACAACCTCAGCTGAAACAGGAAGAGGGTTTTCTGTTGCAGAAACAGGAAGCCTTTCTATTGGTCGATCTAGACCTTGCAGCGCTATCAATATCAAAGCCTTCCTTTTACATGCCGCCCGATCTGTCTGGGGTTTGAAGGAAATAAGCAGGATCAGATCGAATGCAGCCATCTCCCGCGCGCGTGTGGCCTCAAACCATGCTTCCGTCGGCGACTTGAGTTGATATAGCACCTTTTGGAACTGCAGGGCATCCCACAGTGCATTGCGCGCAGTGAGGTTCTTGTGCAGTGCGGTTGTAATGTCGCAACCCGTGGCAAGATAATAACATAAGAGCAAAATTACTGCCAAAATCTGAAACAAAAAACATAAAATGCCTGAAAATCTCAGCAGGTATCTCAAAATCTTGGGCCGGCACGGTGGCACAGTGGGTTAGCACTGCTGCCTCACAGCGCCAGGGACCCGGGTTCCATTCCCGGCTCGGGTCACTGTCTGTGTGGAGTCTGCACGTTCTCCCCGTGTCTGCGTGGGTTTCCTCCGGGTGCTCCGGTTTCCTCCCACAGTCCGAAAGGTGTGCTGGTTAGGGTGCATTGGCCGTGCTAAATTCTCCCTCAGTGTTACCCGAACAGGCGCCGGAGTGTGGTGACTCGGGGATTTTCACAGTAACTTCATTGCAGTGTTAATGTACTTGTGACACTAATAAACAAACTTAAAAGATACTGCTGAGGTTTTCCAGCATTTTCTGTTTGAGACAGTAACGTGTTTTCCCAGGGTGGAAATGGCTGCTACGAGAGGACACAGGTTTAAGGTGCTGGGGGGTAGGTACAGGGGAAATGTTAGGGGGAAGTTTTTCACACAGAGAGTGGTGGGTGAGTGGAATCGGCTGCCGTCAGTGGTGGTGGAGGCGAACTCAATAGGGTCTTTTAAGAGACTCCTGGATGTGTACATGGGACTTAATAGGATGGAGGGTTATAGGTAGGCCTAGAAGGTAGGGATGTGTTCGGCACAACTTGTGGGGCCGAAGGGCCTGTTTGTGCTGTCGTTTTTCTATGTTTCTATGTCCCTGAACTCCCTTTTTTTCAATAGAAGGACATAAGAACGTGTGGACTGAGGAGTTGTAATTCCTCATCCTTAAGCGTATAATCCAGGCTGATGCTCCCTGTGCGGCACTGAGGGAGTGCTGCACTACCAGGGGAGACATTTTTCAAATGAGACCTTACACCATGGCCCCGTCTGCATTCTCAGGTGCCTGTAAAGAACCCTCCTATTCTGTAGAAGGTCGGGTGGTCCCCCTGGTGCCATGGCCAATGTTCCAAATTTCAATCAAACATCATTACGACTCAGATTATCAGGTCATTTTCCCACTGCTGTTTGTGAAATTATTGGTAGTCGATAAGGAACATGATACAAGGGACCAAAGACCCCAGTGGTCACCAGGAGCTTTGTGACTGACTAACAGGGCTACTTCAAAACACTCTTCTCCCCTCCCTTCCAACCCCAAAACCAGTTGGGGCTGCACAGTTTAGCATTGCGGCCTCACAGCGCCAGGGACCTGGGTTCGATTCCCGGCTTGGGTCACCGTCTGTGAGGAGTTTGCACATTCTCACCGTGACTGCATGGGTTTCCTCCGGGTGCTCTGGTTCCCTGCCACCGTCTAAAGATGTGCGGGTTAGGTGGATTGGCCATGTTCAATGGCCCTTTAATGTCCAAAGATGTTCAGGATAGGTGGATTGGCCATGTTAAATTGCCCCTTAGTGTCCCAACATGTGGATTGGCCGTGTTAAATCATCCCTTAGTGTCCAAAGATGTGCAGGTTAGATGGATTGGCCATGCTAAATTGCCTCTTAGTGTCCAAAGATGTGCAGGTTAGCTGGATTGGCCGTGATAAATTGTCCCTTCGTGTCCAAAGATGTGCAGGTTAGGTGGATTGGCCATGCTAAATTGCTCCTTAGTGTCCCAACACGTGGATTGGCCATGGTAAATTGCTCCTTAGTGTCCCAACATGTGGATTGGCCATGATAAATTGTCCCTTCATGTCCAAAGATGTGTGGGTTAGGTGGATTGGCCATGGTAAGTTTCCCCTTAGTGTCCAATGATGTGCAGGTTAGGTGGATTGGCCATGGTAAATGTGTGGGGTTACAAGGATAGGGCCTGGGTAAGGTATTCTGTCAGAGGGTCAGTGCAGGCTCAATGGGTCGAATGGCCTCCTTCTGCACTGTAGGGATGCTATGTCTCAGTCTCCCCTCTCTGCGTCCCCCCACACCAAACATCCCTCTTGACCCGCGTGGGTCAGTGCTGCAGCGGTCAGTGTCCTTATTCTCTATGCTGGGACTTGAATGAAATATTTCCTCCTCACGTCACGCTGTGTCTAACTGTGTGTGGCAGCGAAACTGCCTCTACCCCTTTGGAACATTCGAGAACGCGTTAACAATTGTGATGTTACCCGGGAATTTTTATAAAGTATCTGTCACTTCTTACTGTGAAGTATGTAGACAGGCTGAACTGGAGATGTGTAGGACCTACAGATAGATGCAAAATAAGAAAAGATATAGATTGTAGCAAACCGCCAAAGAGAAAAAAGAAGCTTTCATTTATATAGTGCCTTTTACCTCCTCATGAGATCCCAAAGTGCGTTACAACCAAACACTCTGGAAATACAGTTATTGTTGTCGTGTAGGACAGTGAAGAAGGTTATCTAAGATTGAAATGGGATCTTGATCAATTGGGCCAGTGGACCGATGAATGGCAGATGGAGTTTAGTTTAGATAAATGCGAGGTGATGCATTTTGGTAGATCGAATCGGGGCAGGACTTACTCAGTTTATGGTAGGGCATTGGGAAAAGTTATAGAACAAAGAGATCTAGGGTTACAGGTTCATAGCTCCTTAAAAGTGGCGTCAAAGGTGGACAGAGTGGTGAAGAAGACATTCGGCATGCTTGGTTTCATTGGTCAGAGCATTGAATACGGGAGTTGGGACGTCTTGTTAAAGTTGTACAAGACATTGGTAAGGCCACACTTGGAATACTGTGTACAGTTCTGGTCACCCTATTATACAAAGGATATTATTAAACTAGAGAGAGTGCAGAAAATCTTTACGAGGATGCTCCCGGGACTTGATGGTTTGAGTTAGAAGGAGAGGCTGGATAGACTGGGTCCTTTTTTCTCTGGAGCGTAGGAGGCTGAGGGGTGACCTTATAGAGATCTATAAAATAATGAGGGGCACAGATCAGCTGGATAGTCAATATCTTTTCCCAAAGGTAGGGGAGTCTAAAACTAGAGGGGAGAGATACAAAAGTGTCCAGATGGACAATTTTTTCACACACCGGGTGGTGAGTGTCTGGAACAAACTGCCAGAGGTAGTAGTAGAGGCGGGTACAATTTTGTCTTTTAAAAAGCATTTAGACAGTTACATGGGTAAGATGGGTATAGAGGGATATGGGCCAAACACGGGCAATTGGGACTAACTTAGTGGTTAAAAAAAAGAGACGGCATGGACAAGTTGGGCCGAAGGGCCTGATTCCATGCTGTAAACCTCTGTGACTCTATGCAGCAGTCAATTTACAAACAGCAAGCTCCCACAGATAGATAATGGCCAGATCATCTGTTGGTTGAGGAATAGAAATTGGGCAGGTCACTGGGAAGAACTCCCCCCCACTCCCCCCTCCACCGCTACAAGGTAGTGCCGTGGGTGACAATTTCACAGACTGACTCTTTTGTTGGTGGTGATATCCAAGAATATGGAGTGAAGTGGGTAAATTAAGTTGTGGTGTAAATCAGCCGTGATCTCACAGAATTATAGAATCCCCACAGAGCAGAAGGAGGCCATTTGGCCCATCGAGTCTGCACCGACCACAATCCCACCCAAGCCTCAATCCCCGTAACCCCATGTATTCACACTGCTAACTCCCCTGACACAAAGGGGCAATTTAGCACGGCCAATCCACCCAACCTGCACATCTTTGGAGACTAAGGGGCAATTTAGCATGGCCAATCCACCCAACCTGCACATCTTTGGAGACTAAGGGGCAATTTAGCATGGCCAATCCACCCAACCTGCACATCTTTGGAGACTAAGGGGCAATTTAGCATGGCCAATCCACCCAACCAGCACATCTTTGGACACTAAGGGACAATTTAGCATGGCCAATCCACCTAACCTGCACATCTTGGGAGTGTCGGAGGAAACTGGAGGAAATCCATGCAGACACAAGGAGAACGTGCAAACTCCACACAGACCGAGACCGGAAGTGAACCCGTGTCCTTGGCGCTGTGAGGCAGCGGTGCTAATCATCTAATTGAATGACTGAAGAGATCTGAGGGGCCGAATGGCCACCTACTCTTGCGTTTCTACTCAGTTTTCACCAGGCTGGTTGCTTTTCGCTAGTGATGGCTACCAATGGCCTCACCGATTACAAGATCTGATTCAATCTGGGGTGCTCCTGGGCTATGTGACACCCACTTTTATTTAATTGTACGTCAAAGAACAGTCCACTGTAGTGGCACTCCTGCAGACTCGATGGGCCGAAAGGCCTCTTCTGCACTGTAGTATTCTGTGATTTTGTCGTTGTCGAATAATTAATAATTAGGCCTTTGTTAATGTACTGATGTGTTACGGGATAGAGTAAAAAAGGGGTTGTATTCCTGTAACTGGTGTTTTTTTGTTAAAATTAGACCTCAGTTATGGGAATTGCCTTCATTGCAAAAGAGCTCAGGGTGCAGCAAAAGAAATATGAAATGTTACCAAGGCAACAGGCAAGATGGTGGGTGAATTGAAGAGCGTAGCAACCAAAGCTGAGGCCCTGTAACTGGAAATCAAATGGTCATAAGTCTGGCTGGTTAACCACAATCACCGACTCTATCGCAAGACCTTTTGATTCACTCCTTCTCAAACAGAAAGAAAGGCTCGTTGCGACCTCTTTCTATTTTACTGAAACCAGTTACTGCACACTTGCTGAGTGGTTAATAGGTAGCCGGTAATCTGAATTGGGCAACTTTTAAATTAACGCAGAGGTACTGGGCACGATTTATCCCCATTTGGGAGTTGTATGGTTTCCGTATCCTGGTGTTAGTATCCGTATTCATAGATATCATAGAATCCCTACAGTGCAGAAGGAGGCCATTTGGTCCATCGAGACTGCACCGACCACAATCCCACCCAGGATCCAATCTCCTTAACTCCATGTATTTACCCTAGCTAATCCTCTTGACGCTATGGGCAATTTTAGCATGGCCAATCAACCTAACCCGCACATCTTTGGACTGTGGGAGGAAACCGGAGCACCCGGAGGAAACCCACGCAGACACGGGGAGAACGTGCAGACTCTGACAGACAGCGACCTGAGCCGGGAATCGAAGCCGGGTCCCTGGCGCTGTGAGGCAGCAGTGCTAACCACTGTGCCCATTGTTACCCTCCTCTGAAAACTGGAGCTCAGTCAACTTGTATTCTGAATCACCCACCATTAACATTCTGGGGGCCGCTATTGACCAGAACCTGACTGGACCCAGCCATATTGGCTACAAGAGCAGTTCAAAGATTAAGAATCTGGTGGTGAGTAACTCACCCCCTGACTCCCCAAAGCCTGCCCACCATCTACAAGGCACAAGTCAGGAGTGTGATGGAATGCTCCCCACTTGCCTGGATGGGTGCAGCTCCAACAACACTCAAGAAACTCAACACCATCCAGGACAAAGCAGCCCCGCTTGATTGGCACCACATCCACAAACATCCACTCCCTCCACCACTGCCAAACACTGCACAATATCTACAATTATACCGTAGGAACTCACCAACACCTTCCAAACCCACAATCGTTAACAACAAGAAAGACAGCAGAACATGGGAACACCACCACCTGGAAGTAACCCCCCAAGCCACTCACCATCCTGACTTTTTTTTATTCATTCGTGGGACATTGGCATCGCTGGCTGGGCCAGCATTTATTGCCCATCCCTAGTTTCCCTTGGGAGTCAACCGCATTGCTGTGGCTCTAGAGTCACATGTAGGCCAGACCGGGTAAGGATGGCAGATTTCCTTCCCTAAATGGACATTAGTGACCCAGATGGGTTTTTCCGACAATGGTTTCATGGTAGATTCTTAATTCCAGTTTTTGTTTATTGAATTCAAATTCCTCCATCTGCCGTGGTGGGATTCGAACCCAGGTCCCCAGAACATTAGCTGAGTTTCTGGAATAATAGGCGAGCGATAATGCCACTAGGCCATCGCCTCCTCTGGACTTGGAAATATATCGGCCGTTCCTTCCCTATTGCTGGATCAAAATCCTGGAACTCTGACCCGAACAGCACTATGGGTGTACCTACATCACATGGACTGCAGCGGTTCAAGAAGGCGGCTCACCACCATCTTCTGAAGAACGATTAGGGATGGGCAATAAATGCTGGCTTGACCAGCGATGCCCAAATCCCATGAATAAATATATATTTTTAAAAATTAGTGCGTAATGCAATGTGTAATAAGACAGGATTGAATAAAGGAACTCACGGCAAAGGAACCTCTAGATAAGAGTGATCATATCATGATAGAATTTCAAAGTTTGTTCAAGGGTGAGAAATGTGGTTCTGAAACTAGAGTCTTAAACTTAAATTTATTGCATTATTGAAGAAATCCAAGGCTGAGTTAGACAGATTTTTTGATCTGTAAGGAAGTTGAGGGTTATGGAGACAGACTGAAAAGTGGAATTCTGGCCATACTCAAAGCAGCCATGATCTTATTGAATAGCAGAGCATGCTTGATGGGCCAAATGGCCTATTTCTACTCCTATTTCTTTTGTCCTTATGATTTGTGATGTAAAGCCGCTGTAAAGTGCCTCGGTATGTTATACAGGGGAGGTGATTGCTAGACTATTAATCCAGAAACTCAGCTAATGTTCTGGGGACCCGGGTTCGAATCCCGCCACGGCAGATGGTGGAATTTGAATCAATAAAAAATATCTGGAATTAAGAATCTACTGATGACCAGGAAACCATTGTCGGAAAAACCCATCTGGTTCACTAATGTCCCTTTAGGGAAGGAAATCTGCTGTCCTTACCTGGTCTGGCCTACATGTGACTCCAGAGCCACAGCAATGTGGTTGACTCTGAACTGCCCTCGGGCAACTAGGGATGGGCAATAAATGCTGGCCAGTCAGTGACGCCCAAGTCCCACGAATAAAAAAAAACTATCTTAAGGCACTATCTCAATGTCAATTTATGTTGCTGTTACAAAGGCAGTTAGTAACCATAATCCATTCTCAACCACATCAATAATTTTAGCAACAACTTATATTTATACAGTCACATAATTAAGAGCACTTTGCAGAAACATTGTAAAACGAAATATAACACCAAGCTATGTGAAAGGATATTAGGGTCAGGCGGGCAAAAACTGCTGGGTTTGAAGGTGTGTCTTCAAGGAGGTAAGCGAGAACTAGAGAGGTGGAGGGAGAGAACTCCAGGCCTTGCGGTCCCGGCAACTGGAAGGCGGCACACTGGTTCGCCCTGCTGCCTCACAGCGCCAGGGACCCGGGTTCGATTCCCGGCTTGGGTCACTGTCTGTGTGGAGTCTGCACATTCTCCTCATGGGTTTCCTCCGGGTGCTCCGGTTTCCTCCCGCACTCCAAAGATGTGCGGGTTAGGTTGATTGGCCGTGCTAAATTGCCCCTGAGAGGGATTAGCAGGGTAAATATGCGGGGTTACAGGGATAGGGCCCGGGTCGGTGCCGTCTCGATGGGCCGAATGGCCTCCTTCTGCACTGTAGGGTTTCTATGATTCTATGATCTAACATGGAAACAGGCCCTTCGGCCCAACTTGTGCGACGTGCAATCTGACCGCCGCTGCATTGCAGCACCGACTGCATTCCAAAAGCACTTCGGGACATCAGAGGACATGAGAGGCACTACATAAATGCAAAATGGCTCGGACGGTGTTGTGCTGGGTGTTAGATGCGTCCAGTCCGTGATCTGAGATTGGGAAGCTGGAATCAAATATTAATGTGAACCTGGCACAGTTTTTTAAAAATTCATTCGTGGGACATGGGCGTCGCTGGCTGGGCCAGCATTTATTGCCCATCCCTAGTTGCCCTTGGAGGGCATTTGAGAGTCAACCACATTGCTGTGGCTCTGGAGTCACATGTGGGCCAGACCGGGTAAGGACGGCCGATTTCCTTCCCTAAAGGGACATTAGTGAACCAGATGGGTTTTTCCGGCAATGGTTTCATGGTCATCAGCAGATTCTTAATTCCAGATATTTTTTATTGAATTCAAATTCCACCATCTGCCGTGGCGGGATTCGAACCCGGATCCCCAGAGCATTAGCTGAGTTTCTGGATTAATAATCTGGCGGTAATACCACTCGCCCATCACCTCCCATTTCATTTCATTCAGCCAGGTTAACCTGGCCGGTTATACAGGTCTGCGTGCTTTCATCCAGAGAGCAGGTAGAGTTCTGAACTGCAGCAAGAAAGCTTTGATACCTTGTCCAATATGCACTTTCGACAAGGTCTCACATAACAGGCTACTATGTGAAGACAAAGCACATGGGATTGCAGGTAATGTCTTGAGATGGATAGAAAGCTGGTTGGCAGATAGGAAGCAAAGAGTTGGGAAAAATTGACCTTTTTCTGATTGGCAGTCAGTGACCAGTGGGGTTCCCCAGGGATCTGCGCTAGGACCCCAACTGTTCACATTATATATTAATGATTTGGAAGAGAGAACTGAATGTATTATCTCCAAATTTGCAGATGATACAAAGTTGGGTGGGAGGGTGAGCTGTGAGGAGGATGCAGAGATGCTTCAGTGTGATTTGGACAGGCTGAGTGTGTGGGCAGGTGCATGGCAGGTGCAGCATAGTGTGGATAAATGTGAGGTTATCCACTTTCGTAGCAATAATAGGAAGACAGATTATTACTTGAATGGGGGTAAATTGAGAGAGGTGGAAACTCAGCGAGACCTTGGAGTCCTCGTGCATCAGTCACTGGAAGTAAGCGTTCAGGGTACAGCAGGCAGTAAAGAAGGCAAATGGTATGTTGGCCTTCATAGCGAGAGGATTTGAGTATAGGGATAGGGATGTTTTGCTGCAATTGTACAGGGCGTTGGTGAGGCCACACCTGGAGTATTGTGTGCAGTTTTAGTGTCTTTATCTGAGGAAGGATGTCCTTGCTATAGTGGGAGTGCAGTGAAGATTTACCAGGCTGATTCCTGGGATGGCAGGTCTGTCATATGCGGAGAGACTAAGTCGGTTAGGATTATATTCACTGGAGTTTAGAAGAGTGAGAGGGGATCTCATAGAAACTTACAAAATTCTAACAGGGTTAGACAGGGTAGATTCAGAAAGAATGTTCCCGATGGTGGGGGGAGTCCAGAATGAGGGGTCAGAGTTTGAGGGTAAGGGGTAAACCTTTTAGGACTGAGGTGAGGAGAAATTTCTTCACCCAGAGGGTGGTGAATGTGTGGAATTCACTCCCACAGAAAGTAGTTGAGGCCAAAACGTTGTGTAATTTCAAGAAGAAATTAGATACAGCTCTTGGGGCTAAAGGGATATGAGGGGGGGAGGTGAGGGGAAATCAGGACATTGAATTCGATGATCAGTCATGGTCAGAATGAATGGCGGAACAGGCTTGAAGGGCCGAATGGCCTCCTCCTGCTTCTAGTTTCTATGTTTCTGCTGAGACGTGAGGTGTTTCCCCTGGCGTCCAGCCACACTGAGGAGAGTGAGTGCGCGTGAGGTTAGCTCATATGTAGCTGTGGTTGAAGGATCCTGACCAAGGCTTTGCGATTATGAGTTCAGCTGATGCGACAAGTGCTGAGGACCTGCTGCTGAGATGCTGTGGTCAGCACCTGAATGCATGATTCACTCCAGTCAGGCATTGTGTCAAACATGATGCTTTTACTCACACCCCCCCCCCCCTCCCTCCCAGCAGTGCTAACCACCGTGCCATCCTTCTTGCTTTTCAAGCTGAGGATTTATGCTTGTATCCACCATGCTTGTATCCAGGATGGCACGGTGGCACAGTGGTTAGCACTGTTGCCTCACAGTGCCAGGGACCCGGGTTCGATTCCAGCTTTGGGTCTCTGTCTGTGTGGAGTCTGCACGTTCTCCCCGTGTTTGCGTGTGTTTCCTCTGGGTGCTCTGGTTTCCTCCCACAGCCCGAAAGATGTGCAGTGGCCATGCTAAATTCTCCCTCAATGTACCCGAACAGGCACCGGAGTGTGGCAATTGGGGGAATTTCACAGTAACTTCATTGCAATGTTAATGTAAGCCTACTTGTGACACCAATAAACTTAATGTGAGAGTGTGTGTGTGAGAGTGTGTGTGTGAGAGTGTGTGTGAGAGTGTGTGTGAGAGTGTGAGTGAGTGAAAGTGTGTGTGTGAGTGAGTGAGAGTGTGTGTGAGTGAGTGAAAGTGTGTGTGAGTGAGAGCGAGTGTGTGTGTGAGCGAGTGTGTGTGTGTGTGTGCGCGAGTGTGTGAGAGTGTGTGAGAATGTGTGAGAGTGTGTGAGAGTGTGTGAGAGCGAGTGTGTGTGTGTGTGAGCGTGTGTGTGTGAGCGTGTGTGTGTGAGCGTGTGTGTGTGAGCGTGTGTGTGAGAATGAGTGTGTGTGTGAGTGTGTGTGAGAGTGTGTGTGTGTGTGAGCGTGAGTGAGTGTGTGTGTGTGAGTGTGTGTGAGAGTGTGTGTGTGTGTGTGAGTGAGAGTGTGTGAGTGAGAGTGTGTGAGCGAGTGTGTGTGAGCGGGTGTGTGTGAGAGTGAGTGTGTGTGTGAGTGTGTGTGAGAGTGAGTGTGTGTGTGTGTGTGTGTGTGTGTGAGTGTGAGTGAGAGTGTGTGTGTGTGAGTGTGTGTATGTGTCTTTGTCTGAGTGTGTGAGACAGAGTGTGTGTGTGAGTGTGTGTGTGTGAGTGTGTGTGTGTGAGAGTGAGTGTGTGTATGTGTGAGTGTGTGTGTGAGTGTGTGTGTGTGTGTTTGTGTGTGTGTGAGTGTGTGTTTGTGTGTGTGTGAGAGTGAGTGTGTGAGTGTGTGTGTGTGTGAGTGGGAGTGTGTGAGAGTGAGTGTGTGAGTGTGAGAGTGAGTGTGTGAGTGTGTGTGTGTGTGAGAGTGAGTGTGTGAGTGTGTGTTCATACGGCATGCGCTTTGGTGAGAATAATCCATTCTTTACCCACAAGACTGTCTCCAAACAGTTTGAAAAACGGTTCTGTGAAAATAGGGCCTTTGACTAACGCCTTTCGAAGGGGAAGGACCATATTAGGCACGATCTGAAGTTTCTCAACTCGCACCTTGCCTTGTTGCAATCTTCTGTCAGTGGTTCAAATGTTACTGTGCTGTACAGCAACACCACACCAAAGCAACTCTGCGCTCCCCTCCGTTCCACTTCCCACTAGAAACCGCCATCAGCAGTAAAAGTTACAAAGCAGCCCAGCTACATCCTGACTGAGCTCGCAGCCCAGAAAGCAACTCGACAGACTATCCAAAGAGCAACACCTTTCTGATCTCATGGTTAGAAAATAACAAATGATTGCCATAACATCCGTACCAACTCTAACTAAGGGGCTTTACTGTAAATCCACACGATTCGGGTAAAGAGGGCAGGTGATTAGATTCAAAAGCCCTTCAGTCAGGGAAGCAGTGGCACAGTGGTATTGTCACTCGACTAGAATCCAGAGATCCAGGGTAATGTTCCGGGGGACCGGGGTTCGAATCCCACCACGGCAGCTGGTGAAATTTGAATTCAATAAAAAATCTGGAATTAGGAATCTACTGATGACCATGAAACCAGAGTCAATTGTTGGAAAACAATCTGCTTCACTGGAATCACAGATTTCTACAGAGGCCATTCGGCCCATCATGTTTGCACCGACCACAATGCCCCAGGCCCTATCCCCCACGACCCCATGAAATTACCCTAGCTAGTCCCCCTGACACCCAGGAGCAATTTAACATGGCCGATCCACCTAACTTGCACATCTTTGGACACTAAGGGACAATTTAGCATGGCCAATCCACCTAACCCACACATTTTGGGATACTAAGGGGCAATTTAGCATGGCCAATCCACCTAACCCGCACATCTTTAGACACTAAGGGTCAATTTAGCATGACCAATCCACCTAACCCGCACATCTTTGGACTGTGGGGGGAAACCGGAGCACCCGGAGGAAACCCACGCAGACATGGGGAGAATGTGCAAACTCCACACAGACAGTGACCCAAGCCGGGAATCGAACCCGGGTCCCTGGAGCTGTGAGGCAGCAGTGCTGCCTTAGTGCCACTCAAACTAATATCCTTTAGGGAAGGAAATCTGCCGTCCTTACCCAGTCTGGCCAACATGTGACTCCAGAGCCACAGCAATGTGGTTCACTCTCAACTATCCTCTGAAAGGGAGGGGCACATATTGTAAAATGAATGAATAAAAAACTAAATGAATAAGTAAATCTCAACACGGAAATGTTTCTCTGGGGTTGCTGATCTGTGCAGAGAGCTCCCAGCCTGAATGGGGGACCAGCAATGCCGTTGGAAGGCTGGAAGTCCTCACCAGGCCTGACAGCAGCTGCGGAGATGGGAAGAGAGGGCGTGATTTTCCAGACCTTCCTGCCGGTGGGATCTTTAAGTTCCCATTGTAGGTGACCCCTCCACGGCGGGGTTGCCTGGCACGATGGGACGGGCAAGTCACACAAAGTGCCGTAGGCATCAGTAGAGACCAGAAGATCCCAATGATGAGACACCTCCGCCACTGGGCATGGGGTGGAGCGGGGGGTGAGGGTTTGCAGATAATCCCGCCTCGAGTTATTGTTTCAAAGCCGTGTTCAGATTCCGAAATGGACGTTAACTTTGTTTCTCCTGTCACTGTCTCTGACCAACCTATTGAGTATTTGCAGCATTTTCTGGTTTGATGCCTGTGGAATGTTGCAAAGTTGGATGGGACGGTGAGCTGTGAGGAGGATACAGAGATTCATCAGCCTGATTTGGACAGGCTGAATGTGAGGGCATGTGAATGGCAGATGCAGTATAATGTGGATAAATGTGGAGTTATCCACTTTGGTAGCAAGAAGGGGAAGGCAGATTACTATCTTAATGGCCATTAATTAGCAGGGGAGAATGTGCAATGAGATCTGGGTGTCCTCGTACACTAGTCGCTGAAGGCGAGCGCGCAGGTGCAGCAGGAAAGAAGACAAATAGTGGGCGGAACTTTCCAGTCGCGCTTGCTCCAAGACTGGAAAATCCTGCCCAAGGTCAACAGACCTTTGCATGATCCTGCCCCCCGCCTGCTACGATTCCCGTGGCAGGCCGGATGGGAAATTTTCACCCACTGTGTTGGCCTTCATAGCGAGAGGATTCGAGTACAGGAGCAGGGATGTGTTGTTGCAATTATACAGGGCCTTGGTGAGGCCACACCTAGAGTATTGTGTGCGGTTTTGGTCTCCTTATCTGAGGAAGGATGTTCTTGCTCTAGAGGGAGTGCAGCGAAGGTTTAACAGACTGATTCTTGGGATGGCGGGACTGACGTATGAGGAGAGATTGAGTCGGTTGGGATTGTATTCGCTGGAGTTCAGACGAATGAGACAGAATCTCATAGAAACGTATAAAATTCTAAAAGGACTAGACAGGGTAGATGCAGGAAGGGTGTTCCCGATGGTGGGAGTGTCCAGAACCAAGGGTCACAGTCTGAGGGTACAGGGTAGACTGTTTGGGACGGAGATGAGGAGAAATTTCTTTGCCCAGAGAGTGCCTGTGGAATTCACTCCCACAGGAAGTAGTTGATGCTAAAACATTGAATGTTTTCAAGAAGCAGTTAGATATCGCTCTTGGGTGAAGGGGATCAAAGGATATGGGGGGGAATCTGGGATCAGGCCATTGAGTTGGATGATCAGCCATGATCGTGATGAATGGCGGAGCAGGTTCGAAGGGCCGAATGGCCTCCTACTGCTCCAATTTTCTATGTTGCTATGAATACTCAGGGCACAATCCCAGTTGGAGTATGGTTTTGCCTCTAGGGCACGAAGATACAGGAGAGAAGTGGCATTCACTCCCGCCAATGTCTCATCAACTTACATCATTAAGATTTTTCAATCGCAGGGTGCAGGCCCAGGCAAACGGGCGATGGGCAGGAATTGTCTTTGAGCAGATGCCAGTCAGAGATCACCAGATGCGGCGGAGGGATGGGGAGGGAGAAGGATCTCCTGGCAGGCTTGCTCCTGGGACAGGCCAAGATGGTCAACAACAGGTCCAGGCAGTGGGCAGTCAAGGGCATCACCCGACCCGACTGTCTGCCCCTCTACATTCAAAGCCGGGTGGCCCTGGAGAGGGAGCAGTCGGTGACCACTGGCACGGTTCAGGTCTTCTGCGACCAGTTGGCACTACGGGGTCTGGGCTACACCCCGGGTGATGGTACTTTGGTGGTTTTGTTCATTAAGTTTCCTTTGACGTTTCCTCACCAGGGCTGTCACCCCCCCACAACACCTCTCATTTGTTAATATTTTAGTCTATATAGAGGAAGGCTGGGACGCTAGTTGAGGGGCAGAAGCTGTGAGACTGAATAGGTCAATAAACTCTCCCCATGAGGGAAAGCTCAGTGGCTGGAATTTTCCCGGTATGCCTGCTCCAATTCCGGGGACGAAGCTCAGAGAACGGCATTCCCCATTGGACACGGGCGGGATCGTACGAACCTCGGGCGGACGTGCCGGTACAATTCCACTCTGTCTCTTGGTTTTGGCTTCATCAACTGGCTTGAATCCTGTTAACAACCCCCATGCACCCCACCCTCACCCCACTCTCCCCCCCCTCCCCTCCATCCCACCCTCCCCTCCACCTGCTCTCCCCACTGTGGTTGAGGAATGCATTCTGAGGGCGGCACGGTAGCACAGTGGTTAGCACTGCTGCTTCACAGCTCCAGGGACCTGGGTTCGATTCCCGGCTTGGGTCACTGTCTGTGTGGAGTTTGCACATTCTCCCCGTGTCTGCGTGGGTTTCCTCCGGGTGCTCCGGTTTCCTCCCACAGTCCAAAGATGTGCGGGTTAGGTTGATTGGCCATGCTAAAAATTGCCCCTTAGTGTCCTGAGATGCGTAGGTTAGAGGGATTAGCGGGTAAATATGTAGGGATATGGGGGTAGGGCCGGTGGGATTGTGGTCGGTTCAGACTCGATGGGCCAAATGGCCTCTTTCTGCACTGTAGGGTTTCTAAAACTTCTATGATTCCTATGATGATTTTCTTTCTAAATTAATTTCAGGAAATGGTGATTCTGGTAACCGGTCTGGATAGCCTGTTCCTAGACACCCTGATAGCATCGATTCACAGAACTACAGACTGGTTACAGTTTTGAGTTCAGTTCAGTTCAGTACAGTAAGAAGTCTCACAACGCCAGGTTAAAGTCCAACAGGTTTATTTGGAATCACGAGCTTTCGGAGCGCTGCTCCTTCATCAGGAGAGTGCAGAGGTAGGTTTCACAAACACGACATATATAGACCAAGGATGGAAGCATAGACTATTTTCTAAATGGGAAAATGCTTAGGAAATCAGAAACACAAAGGGACTTGGGAGTCATTGTTCAAGGTTCTCTTTAGGTTAATGTGCAGATTCAGTCGGCAGTTAGGAAGGCAAATGCAATGTTAGCATTCATGTCGAGAGGGCTAGAATACAAGAACAGGGATGTACTTCTGAGGCTGTATAAGGCTCTGGTCAGACCCCATTTGGAGTATTGTGAACAGTTTTGGGCCCTGTATCTGAGGAAGGATGTGCTGGCCTTGGAAAGGGTCCAGAGGAGGTTCACAAGAATGATCCCTGGAATGAAGAGCTTGCCGTATGAGGAACGGTTGAGGACTTCGGGTCTGTACTCGTTGGAGTTTAGAAGGATGAGGGGGGGATCTTATTGAAACTTACTGGATACCGTGAGGCCTGGATAGAGTGAACGTGGAGAGGATGTTTCCACTAGTAGGAAAAACTAGAACCAGAGGGCACAACCTCAGGCTAAAGGGATGATCCTTTAAAACAGAGATGAGGAGGAATTTCTTCAGCCAGAGAGTGGTGAATCTGTGGAACTCTTTGCCGCAGAAGGCTGTGGAGGCCAGGTCACTGAGTGTCTTTAAGACAGAGATAGATAGGTTCTTGATTAATAAGGGGATCAGGGGTTATGGGGAAAAGGCAGGAGAATGGGGATGAGAAAAATATCAGCCTTGATTGAATGGCAGAGCAGACTCGATGGGCCGAGTGGCCTAATTCTGTTCCTATGTCTTATGGTCTTATGGACGCAATTGCAAGATAATGGTTGGAATGCGAGTCTTTTCAGCTAATCAAGTCTTTACAGGTAACAGACAGTGTGAGTGGAGAGAGGGATAATCACAGGCACTGATTCCAGGGATGGCGGGACTGATGTATGAGGAGAGATTGACGAGGTTAGGATTGATTTCACTGGAGTTCAGACGAATGACGGGGGGGGAGATCTCATAGAGACTTATAAAATTCTAACAGGACTAGACAGGGTAGATGCAGGGAGGATGTTCCCGATGGTGGGGGGAGTCCAGAACCAGGGGTCACAGTCTGAGGACTCAGGGTAGACCATTTAGGACAGAGATGAGGAGACATTTCTTCACCCAAAGAGTGGCGAGCCTGTGGAATTCATTACCACAGGAAGTAGTTGATGCCAAAACATTGAATG
Organism: Mustelus asterias; assembly: GCF_964213995.1. NCBI lineage: Eukaryota > Metazoa > Chordata > Chondrichthyes > Carcharhiniformes > Triakidae > Mustelus > Mustelus asterias. The sequence goes on along the minus strand of NC_135819.1, from coordinate 10,187,774 downwards.
TATTCAAGAGGCGGCTGGATATAGCACTTGGGGCGAATGGGATGCAAGGTTATGGGGAGAAAGCAGGATTGGGCTATTGAGTTGGATGATCAGCCATGATGGTGATGAATGGCGGAGCAGGCTCGAAGGGCCGAATGGCCTCCTCCTGCTCCTATCTTTTATGTTTCTATGTTTCTATTCCAACCATTATCTTGCAATTGTGTCTCTGTCGATATATGCCATGTTTGTGAACCCACCTCTCCACTCACCTGATGAAGGAGCAGCGCTCCGAAAGCTCGTGACTGCAAATAAACCTGTTGGACTTTAACCCGGTGTTGTGAGACTTCTTACTGCGCCCCACCCCAGTCCAACGCCAGCATCTCCACATCACAGTTCAGTACAGTTCAAGGGCCACGCTGTGAAGCCAGTCCCCAAGTTTGCTTTTTTGCTCTGTCATGTTAATCTTTCTAAGTTCTTTTCATAGAATCATAGAAACCGACAGCGCAGAAGGAGGCCATTCAGCCCATTGAGTCTGCACCAACAACAATCCCACCCAGCCCGACCCCCGCAGCCCCACACAGTTACCCCGCTAATCCCTCTAACCCCGCATCCTTGGACCCTAAGGGTCAATTTAACCTGGCCAATCAACCTAACCTGCACACTTTTGGAGTGTGGGTGGAAACCGGAGCACCCGGAGGAAACCCACGCAGACACGGGGAGAACGTGCAGACTCCACACAGACAGTGACCCAAGCCGGGAATCGAACCCGGGTCCCTGGCGCTGTGAGGCAGCAGCGCTAACCACCGTGCCGCCCAATTTTCAATAAAAGGAAAGCATTTTAAAACTCGTCCCCTCGTCTCTTCAAGCGAATGAAGGGATCCAACAAGGAGGTTACCAGGAATCATTTTAAGAGTTGTTCAGATTGGAAGTAAAGATGGGAGAGAACAGGATACAGGACTCACGCTAAACAGCTCGACGCTGTGATGGGGAGACTGTAGGATGGGCGCTCTGGAAGAGATTAATGACTGTCTGAGCCAGCTTTGTAATGAGGTAAGATCAGAGAGAGACTCCTCAAAATTCAGAAGCATGAAATGATCTAGATTAGAAGGAGCCGCATTATTGCTGCTATTATATAATTTGGAGGAACTGTGCGGTGGGCGTCAAATTACTGAGGAACTGGGAGCCTGCCATCATTGCAAAGTCACAGACCTGATTCAGTTGTAGAAAATAAAAGGGCATTCAGGACGCAAAGTATGGGGCGGGTTCGGCCCGGAGTCCTCGACCACTTTATTGATGTTGTTCATCAAGGGGAGATGGGAGGCAGTATCGTTAGATCTGTGCTGCTTAATTTAGCTCGATTTACCCAGCCATAACTTCAGTAACCTTATTACAGACTACTGGCACACTTTAGATGTTTTAACTGACCCCTTGTCTCCCCCCACCCCTCATGTCTCAATGGTTAGCACTGCTGCCTCACAGCGCCAGGGACCCGGGGTCGATTCCCGGCTCGGGTCACTGTCTGTGCGGAGTCTGCGCGTTCTCCCCGTGTCGGTTTCCTCCGGTTTCCTCCCACAGTCCGAAAGACGTGCTGGTTAGGGTGCATTGGCCGTGTTAAATTCTTCCTCAGTGTTACCCGAACAGGCGCCGGAGTGTGGCGACTAGGGGATTTTCACAGTAACTCCATTGCAGTGTTAATGTGACATGACGGCACGGTAGCACAGTGGTTAGCACTGCTGCTTCACAGCTCCAGGGACCTGGGTTCGATTCCCGGCTTGGGTCACTGTCTGTGTGGAGTTTGCACATTCTCCTCGTGTCTGCGTGGGTTTCCTCCGGGTGCTCCGGTTTCCTCCCACAGTCCAAAGATGTGCGGTTTAGGTTGATTGGCCGTGCTAAAATTGCCCTTAGTGTCCGTAGGTTAGAGGGAGTAGTGGGTAAATATGTAGGGATATGGTGGTAGGGCCTGGGTGGGATTGTGGTCGGTGCAGACCCGATGGGCCGAATGGCCTCTTTCTGTGCTGTAGGGTTTCTAAGATTCTAAGATTAATAAATAAACTTAAACTATCCCACGTGCTTGAATTTTGTTCACTATCGTCTCTGGAGGGATCTTCGTCGGAATTCTCCCACCCCGCCCGCGACGGGTATCGGAGTGGGCGAGAGGCGGACAATGGGAAGGTCCATTGACCTCGGGCGGGATTTTCCGGTCCCATAGAAATCATAGAATCCCTACAGTGCAGGAGGAGACCATTCGGCCCATCGAGTCTGCACTGACAACAATCCCACCCAGGCCTTATCCCCGTAACCCCACCTATTTACCCCGCTAATCCCGCCAACCCATGCATCACTAAGGGGCAACTTAGCACGGCAAATGCACCTAACCTGCACATCTTTGGACTGTGGGAGGAAACCGGAGCACCCGGAGGAAACCCACGCAGACATGGGGAGAACGTGCAAACTCTGCGTAGACAGTGACCCAAGCCGGGAATTGAACCCGGGTCCCTGGCGCTGTGAGGCAGCAGTGATAACCACTGGGTTTCCAAGCTGCCCTCGGGTCTCGGGTCAGCCAGGCCGTAAAATCCCTCGTTGGATATGGAGGCCAGTTGGGGGCAGCTGTTTCAAGATATTGCCCAGAAGAAGCAGGTAAACTGGGCATTAACCGTTGCCAAGGCACTCTGAAACTTGGTGGCAGGGTGGTATCACTATGACTGCACAGTTCTCAAAAGAGATGGGAAATACCCAATAGGATTCACTTTTTTTCAGAGAAAAGAGTTGATGAAAAATTATATGAAGCTTCAGCAATGGAAGAAAAGCCTTCCCTGTTTCACTTCCCAACACGTTCTCAATCTCCTTGCATCGCCCCCTGGCCTGTGTCACCTCCACTATCTCAATGCTTACCGAGATATAACTTCTACTCGCTGTGTCTTCTCAGGTTTCTGACTGACTCGAGCACGCTCCCCCTCACTCTTGTGGCTTTGGTCAAAACCCAGAATGTGACAACACGATCACATCTGGTTTCAGACTTGTGAAAGTTCAATCTGTTCCATCCCGGCCCATTCTACGACCGGGCTCCACCAAGTCCGAGACTTTGCACCGGGTTCCACGTCTGCCCCACCGGGTTCCACGGTCACACTTTCACAGAAAGCCTGGAGAGTTCACCTTGGTCAATATTTCTCCCACAGTGAACACGGCGAAAGCAGATCAACTGGACATAAAATAGAATCATAGAATCCCGACAGTGCAGAAGGAAGCCATTCGGCCCATCGAGTCTGCACCAACAACGATCCCACCCAGGCCCTATCCCTGTGACCTTGCATATTACCATGCTAATCCCCCAACACTAAGGAGCAATGTAGCATGGCCAATCCACCTAACCTGCACATCTTTGGATACTAAGGGGCAATTTAGCATGGCCAATCCACCCAACCTGCACATCTTTGGACACTAAAGGACAATTTAGCCTGGCCAATCCACCCAACCTACACATCTTTGGACACTAAGGGACAATTTAGCCTGGCCAATCCACCTAACCTACACAACTTTGGACACTAAGGGACAATTTAGCATGGCCAATCCACCCAACCTACACAACTTTGGACAATAAGGGACAATTTAGCATGGCCAATCTGCCAACCTACACATCGTTTGACAATAAGGGACAATTTAGCATGGCCAATCCACCTAACCTACACATCTTTGGACACTAAGGGACAATTTAGCATGGCCAATCCACCCAACCTACACAACTTTGGACAATAAGGGACAATTTAGCATAACCAATCCGCCCAACCTACACGTCGTTTGACACTAAGGGACAATTTAGCATGGCCAATCCACCCAACCTACACAACTTTGGACACTAAGGGACAATTTAGCATGGCCAATCCACCAAACCTACACATCGTTTGCCACTAAGGGGCAATTTAGCATGGCCAATCCACCTAACCTGCACATCTTTGAAGTGTGGGAGGAAACCGGAGCACCTGGAGGAAACCCACGCAGACATGGGGAGAACATACAAACTCCACACAGACAGTGACCCAAGCCAGGAATCAAACCCGGGTCCCTGATGCTGCGAGGCAGCAGTACTAACCACTGTGCCACCGTGCCACCCTTAAAGACCCAACAGTTCTGGCCAGTGAATTTGGAAGGTTCAATACGTGCTTCAGTTAATTCAGATAACCAAACAGTCGGTGGCAATTCTTCTCCCCCCGACTTCATATAACTTAGCAGGATTCTCCAAGAATTTGATTCACAAAGAAAATTTGCAAAGCGTCAAGAATCAAGTCGTGTGAAAATTAATCCGACATCCTTGCAGTTTTTAATTTCCCAAAGAAAGGCAGGCATTGAGAGTGAGATTTGAGTTTGTATTTTGGTTACAGTACCTTGGCGAAATCTCGTACATCAAACAGGTCGAAGGCTTCGAATAGCTCACTCTTTTTCATGTTGAACTTTTCACAGCATGCGTTTAAAAAGGTCCGGATGTTCTTCAGGCAAAGAAACTGCAAAATGAGAAGGAACAGATACACATGGAATCAATTCACCAGTAAAGCCACACTTGGAATACTGTGTACAGTTCTGGTCACCCTATTATAGAAAGGATATTATTAAACTAGAAAGACTGCGGAAGAGATTTACTAGGATGCTACCGGGACTTGATGGTTTGAGTTATAAGGAGAGGCTGGATAGACTGGGACTTTTTCCTCTGGAGCGTAGGAGGCTTAGGAGTGATCTTATAGAGGTCTATAAAATAATGAGGGGCATAGATCAGCTGGATAGTCAACATCTTTTCCCAAAGGTAGGGGAGTCCAAACCTAGAGGGCAAACAGTGGCACAGTGGGACCCAGGTTCGATTCCCGAGTTGGGTAATTGTCTGTGTGGAGTTTGCACATTCTCCCCGTGTCTGCGTGGGTTTCCTCCGGGTGCTCCGGTTTCCTCCCACAGTCCAAAGATGGACAGGATAGGTGAATGGATTTGATTTGATTTGATTTATTATTATCACATGTATTAATAAACAGTGAAAAGTATTGTTTCTTGCGCGCTATACAGACAAAGCATACCGTTCGTTGGCCATCCTAAATTGTCCCTCAGTGTACCCGAACAGGCGCCAGAGTGTGGCGACTGGGGGATTTTCATAATAAGTTTGTTGCAGTGTCAATGTAAGCCAACTTGTGACTAATAAATAAACTTTTACTTTTTGGATTTAAGGTGAGAGGGGAGAGATACATAAGGGGGTCCAGAGGGGCAATTTTTTCACACAGAGGGTGGTGAGTGTCTGGAACGAGCTGCCAGAGGTAGTAGTAGAGGCGGGTACAATTTTGTCTTTTAAAAAGCGTTTGGACAGTTACATGGGTAAGATGGGTATAGAGAGATATGGGCCAAATGTGGGCAATTGGGACGAGCTTCGGGGTTAAAAAAAAGGGGTGGCGTGGACAAGTTGGGCCGAAGGGCCTGTTTCCATGTTGTAAACCTCTATGACTCTAATATTAAAACCCCCTGCATACGATGTGTCAATCCTGCCCCCAATCCTCCCAGTGTCTTTTCACCATCTTTAGTCTCGCCATTTTGTGCTAATGGAAAGACAAACAGGCAGGGACAGACCCAAAAGAAAAGTCTTTGCATTCATATAGTGCCTGTCACGACTTGAGGACGTCCCAATACCCTTGAGAGACAGCCTCAAGTAGCAATGAGCTGACTGGATAATCTAAAGGCAAAATATCGCGGACGCTGGAATCTGAAGAATAGAACACAACATTTCAAGTCTAAGGGTCATCCCAACTCGAAACGCTAGCTCTATTCTCTCTCCACAGATGCTGCCAGACCCGCTGAGATTTTCCAGCATTTTCTGTTTTGACCAGATAAACTGTTGGTTGGTAACATTCCTGCGAAGATCCTTTAATGTTTTTGCTCTGATTAGAGAGGCGCTACATAAACTCAAGGCTGTTGTTGCATCGCCACCCTGGCCAGAAGTTGATTGTTCATTTATTTGTTGTGTGTGGGATACTGGAAAGATGCACGCTCACAGAGTTAGTCAGGAACACAGAAGGTATTTGGAATATCGTGTTCAATTCTGGTCGCCACACTACCAGAAGGATATGCAGGCTTTGGAGAGGGTACAGAAAAGATTTTTTCTGCCAGGGCGGCACGGTAGCACAGTGGTTAGCACTGCTGCTTCACAGCTCCAGGGTCCTGGGTTCGATTCCCGGCTTGGGTCACTGTCTGTGTGGAGTTTGCACATTCTCCTCGTGTCTGCGTGGGTTTCCTCCGGGTGCTCCGGTTTCCTCCCACAGTCCAAAGATGTGTGGGTTAGGTTGATTGGCCAGGTTAAAATTGCCCTTAGTGTCCTGGGATGCGTAGGTTAGAGGGATTAGCGGGTAAAATATGTAGGGATATGGGGGTAGGGCCTGGGTGGGATTGTGGTCGGTGCAGACTCGATGGGCCGAATGGCCTCTTTCTGTTCTGTAGGGTTTCTATGATTTCTATGATTTACCAGGATGATGCCTGGTATGGAGGGCATTAGCTATGAGGAGAACTTGGTTTGTTCTCACTGGAACGACGGAGGTTGAGGGGGTGACCTGATAGAAAGTCTACAAGATTATGAGAGGCATGGACAGAGTGGATAGTCAGAAGCTTTTTCCCAGGGTGGAGGAGTCAATTACTAGGGGGCACAGGTTTAAGGTGCGAGGGGCAAGGTTTAAAGGAGATGTACGAGGCAAGTTTTTTACACAGAGGGCGGTGGGTGCCTGGAACTCACTGCCGGGGGGAGGTAGTGGAAGCGGATATGGTAGTGACTTTTAAGGGGCATCTTGACAAATACATGAATAGGATGGGAATAGAGGGATATGGTTCCCGGAAGGGTAGGGGGTTTTAGTTCAGACGGGCTTACATTGACACTTACACACCAATTATGAAAATCCCCTAGTCGCCACACTCTGGCGCCTGTTTGGGTACACTGTGGGAGAATTTAGGATGGCCAGGCTTGGAGGGCCGAAGGGCCTGTTCCTGTGCTGTAATTTTCTCTGCTCTTTGTTCTTTGTGTTTATTAATAAGGATAAACTGTTAAGAGGCTGGCAGCCCCCCTGGCCACCCCAGTCCCTACATTGTCTTCTACATGTCTTCAGACTGTCTTCTGCCTAAGAGAGGACTCCACCCCCTCAACTGGAGCACCCAGAGGAAACCCACGCAGACACGGGGAGAACGTGCAGACTCCACACAGGCAGTGACCCAAGGCTGAGAATCGAACCCGGGTCCCTGGCGCCGTGAGGCAGCAGTGCTAACCACTGTGCCGCCGTGCCGCCCAAAATTGGATTCGAATTTCACCATCTGCCGTGGTGGGATTCGAACCCAGGTCCCCAGCGCATTACCCTGAGTGCCTGGATTGCTGGTCCAGTGACAGTACCACTATGCCACTGCCTCCCCTCAGGAATGGCTGTACTTTCCTTCCATTGAAAGGAGTGGCTGGGACATCGCTGTTACTTGGAAGCAATCCTCCACACCAGAATCACCTCGCTGTGTTCCATTGGACTGCGCGAAAGCTAAAGAGTCGCGTCAGCGAGCATTCCACCGCAGAATGAGGAGAAATTCTTTCTCGCAGAGGGTTGTGTGACTTTGGAAATCTCTGCCTCAGAAGGCAGTGGAGGCCAGGATAACTGAATATCTTGAAGGCGAAGACAGATAGATTCTTGTCAGAACAAAAACAGAAAATGTCGGAAAATCTCAGCCGGCCTGACAGTATCTGTGGAGTAAGAAGTCTCACAACACCAGGTTAAAGTCCAACAGGTTTATTTGGTAGCAAATACCATAAGCTTTTGGAGCAATGCTCCTTTGTCAGATGGAGTGGTCTCTGTTCTCAAACAGTGCACAGACACAGAAATCAAATTACAGAATACTGATTAGAATGCAAATCTCTACAGCCAGCCAGGTCTTAAATGTACAGACAATGTGGGTGGAGGGAGCATTCAACACAGGCAGTGACCCAACACATACCTGTGTTGAATGCTCCCTCCACCCACATTGTCTGTACATTTAAGGCCTGGCTGGCTGTAGAGATTTGCATTCTAATCAGTATTCTGTAATTTGATTTCTGTGTCTGTGCCCTGTTTGAGAACAGAGACTACTCCATCTGACAAAGGAGCATTGCTCCGAAAGCTTATGGTATTTGCTACCAAATAAACCTGTTGGACTTTAACCTGGTGTTGTGAGACTTCTTACTGTGCTTACCCCAGTCCAACGCCGGCATCTCCACATCATGAGTATCTGTGGAGACAGAACAGAGCCAGTCGGCGGGATTTGCCGGCTTTGTTTGCCCGGAAAGCGGAAAATCCTGCCCGAGGTCAATGGGGCCTTCCCATTGTCCGCCCCTCGCCCGCTCCGATTTCCGTGGCGGGCGGGAATGGGGAAATTTGCCCCAGTGTTTTGAGTCTGGATGACCCTTCGTCAGGAATCAAAGGTTATCGGTGGGGGGTAGATGGGAGTGTGGAGTTAGAAACACAAATAGATCAGCCATGATCTTATTGAGTGGTGGAGCAGGCCCGAGGGGCCGAATGGCCTACTCCTGCTCCCAGTTCATAGGTTTGTCTGTTCACCTCAGTGGAAGTAATTCTAAGCCGATTGCTCGGTGAGGGGCAGAGAGATTCGGTGGACGGGGCAATATTCCTGGTTTCACACTCTGGCCGGAATCTGATCACCGTTCGCGGTGGCGGGAGTTTCCCATCCCGCCGCAGTGAAGGGAGGTCTGTCTGGGCGCCACGTTCTCTGACCTCACCCACAGCAGGAACGTGGTGTGAATGGCACGGTAAGATCATGCCCAGTGTCTGATTTGACTCAACATTGAAGGAAATACAGAGTCACACTGCAGAGAGTGTAAATTGGCATTCCACCCAATCATAGAATCCCTACAGTGAAGAAGGAGGCCATTCGGCCCATCGAGTCTGCACCGGCCACATTCCCACCCAGGCCCTAGTCCCTATAACCCCCACGTATTTACCCTAGTTAGTCCCCCTGACACTGAGGGTCAATTTTAGCATGGCCAATCCACCTAACCCGCACATTTTTGGACTGTGGGAGGAATCCGGAGCACCCGGAGGAAACCCACGCAGACACGGGGAGAACGTGCAAACTCCACAAAGACAGTCACCCGATGCTAGAATTGAACCCGGATCCCTGGCGCTGTGAGGCAGCAGCGCAAACCACTGTGCCACTGTGCCTTGAACCGGGGCAGTCCTTGTTTTGTAGGTACACCCACAGTGCTGTTAGGGAGGGAGTTCCAGGATTTTGACCCAGCGACAGTGGGCCGATATATTTCCAAGTCAGGATGGTGAGTGGCTCGGAGGGGAACTTGCAGGTGGTGGTGTTCCCATGTATCTGCTGCCCTTGTCCTTCTGGATGGACATGGTCAAGATAAGGTCACAATAATAATGGCCATAGACTCACCAGGTCGCTTTGGGTTCTAACCCCACACTTAAGCCTGTTTTATTAAGCCATCTCTTGTCAGTAAAGACTTGCATTCATATAGCGCCGTTCAGAACCTCAAGACGTCTGAAAGCATTGAAGTCCTTTGGAAGTGTTGCCTCTGCTATAACATAGAGAATGTAGCAACCATTAGCAGCAAGCAAGCTCCCACCAACACCAGTGTGCTAATGCCTGGCTCACTGATTTTAATGATATGGGAAGGTAGCCGTGGTATTATTGGACTGGTAATCTGAGTCCCTGCCACTGTGAGGCAGCAGCGCTAACCATTGTGCCACCAGGTATTTTCCCATGGGATTTTCCCTCCTGCAGCAAGTTAGGATAGCATTACCCCCATGGGTTTTCCCAACATATATAAAGAACAGGTCACTGAGTCTAACTAGCGCCACTCTCCTACTCACTCCCAATTATATCCCAGATTTACTCATCAAAGTTACCATCTGCCTTTACTTTTGAAGTATTTCTGGATCCCTAACGGGTGGTTTCCTGACCTTGCGAGTACACGGAATTCCAAAGCTATGAGGAAGTGGGGACTCCGACTTGTTTTGGTGAATATATTTGCCTAAATTTTTTTACTATGTGCAATAAACATCTCAAACCAGACACTAAAACAATGAGTAGGTGTCGCTCCAACACAACACGGTAGGTCATGCTTAACGCAATAAAACTGGCAAATTACAGGCTGCTCACGACTCACCCTGATTGCTTATTTCCATTGGCTTCAATGATGCAAAGTGAGGGCAAGAAGGGGGTGAGAAGGTTGAGCAGAGTGAGAGAGGGAAGAACGGAGTGAGGGTAGGGGGAACGGAGTGAGAGAGAAAGGGAAAGGGAGCAAGAAAGAAGCCGAGAGAGGTGGAGACAGAACGAGAGGGGGGAATGGAGAGAGAGAGAGAGAGGGGGAAACGGAGAGAGGTGGAGACAGAGTGAGAGGGGGAATGGAGAGAGAGAGGGAGAAACAGAGAGGTGGAGATAGAGGGAGAGGGGGGAATGGAGAGAGAGAAACGGAGAGAGGTGTGGACAGAACGAGAGGGAGAAATGGAGAGAGGTGGAGATAGAATGAGAGTGGGGAATGGAGAGGGAGAGGGAGAAACGGAGAGAGGTGGAGATAGAATGAGAGGGGGGAATGGAGGGGGAGAAACGGAGAGAGGTGGAGACAGAGTGAGAGGGGGGAATGGAGAGAGAGAGGGAGAAACAGTGAGAGGTGGAGATGGAATGGAGGGGGAGAAACGGAGAGAGGTGGAGACAGAATGAGAGGGGGGAATGGAGAGGGAGAGGCAGAGGCCGGAATGTTACCGCGTCGTCTGCCCCAGAATTGGGGCGGGCAAGGCTCGCAGAACGGCATTCTCCATTGGCTGCGGGCGGGATTTTACGAGCCTCGGGCGGGCGAGGTCATAAAATACTGGCCAGAGAGTTTATGTTTAAGTTCAAGTTCAAGTTTAAAGTTTATTTATTAGCGTCACAAGTAGGCTTACATTAACACTGCAATGAAGTTACTGCGAAAATCCCCGAGTCGCCACACTCCGGCACCTGTCCGGGTAACACTGAGGGAGAATTTAGCACGGCCAATGCACCCTAACCAGCACGTCTTTGGAGAGAGGTGGAGACAGAGCGAGGGAAGGAGAGATGGAGCAAGGGAGGGAGACAGAGAAACGGAGGAATAAATTGAACGAATTACAAATTTAACTTGGAGGAAGTGAGGCAGTCGCCATTATTGAAACATGACTGCAAATTAGTTAGACCTTTGGACGATACGGGGTTATAAGATTGAGAGTAACAATAGAGGGAAAAGATTGAACTGGGGATTCAGAATGGAATTACTTCAATGATGAGACAGGACAATAATGGGAGGTGCGCAGGCAGTGGAAACTTTACAGGTCGAATTAAAAATCAGAATCACAGAATTGTTACGGTGCAGAAGGAGGCCATTTGGCCCATCGTGTCTGTACTGACTCTCCAAACGCGCAGCGTGACTTGGCGCCATTGCCCTTGCCTTTACCCTGCACCCCTTCACCCAGTTTCTATTCAGATAATCGTCCTCTCGAATGCCTGGGTGTGGGATAGAATGCAAGGCTGCAGTGGAGTTGTGCAGAACTTGCTGCCAGCAGCAGTGCGGTGATCGATTGTGCGAGTGTGGAGATTAGTCAGGCAGGAAGCAAAGGCGAAGTGAGATGTGAGCTTTCACATCTATAGGGACAAGCATGTGTCAGAATGATAGTAACTTCCTTGAGCGTGTCCGGCACATTTTTCTCGAACATCAAAGGGAGCTTAGACTTAGCAAAAAAACAAAATCGAGATTTATTAAAGCCTAACAGTCCATGGATATCTATCTGATAGTGATCATTATATCTTTAAATTCAACAAAAGGTTAGAAAGGAAATAGGAGCTGAGATTCTTCACTCAGTAACAGTAAAAGTCAATGCAAGGTTGGGTGGATTGGCCATGCTAAATTGCCCCTTAGTGTCAGGGCAACTAGCTAAGGTAAATGCATGGGGTTATGGGGATAGGGCCTGGGTGGGATTGTGGTCGGTGCAGACTCGATGGGCCGAGTGCCCTCCTTCTGCACTGTAGGGATTCTACGATCCTATGACCATCTGTGAGAGTGTCCATTTTAAACCGGACAAGTATGTTACTGGGTAAAATGGCAGGGAGTGGAGAGAGGTGTTCAATATGGGACAGATCCAGCTTCTACCCCTAAGGGGCAAGTTCTCTACTGACAACAAACACATCCATCAACAGGTGAGGGCAGCACGGTGGCACAGTGGTTAGCACTGCTGCCTCACAGCGCCAGGGACCCGGGTTCGATTCCCGGCTTGGGTGACTGTGCGGAGTTTGCATGTTCTCCCCGTGTCTGCGTGGGTTTCCTCCGGCTGCTCCGGTTTCCTCCCACAGTCCAAAAGACGTGCTGGTTTAGGTGCATTGGCCGTGCTAAATTCTCTCTCAGTGTACCCGAACAGGCGCCGGAGTGTGGCGACTAGGGGATTTTCACAATAACTTCATTGCAGTGTTAATGTGAGCCTACTTGTGACACTAATAAATAAACTAAGAACTAATTAATGGGACATTTCACATGACCCCATGCTTCGAGCCTTTTGGATCATTTTGCTATTATTTTTCACAGCTGACAGCTCGGTCCACTGTTTTAACACCAGCTGGTAAGGACACTGGCAATTTTCAGAGCAAGAAGTCTCACACCAGGTTAAAGTCCAACAGATTGATTTGGTAGCAAAAGCCACTAGCTTTCGGAGCGCTGCTCCTTCGTCAGGTGAGTGGGAGTTCTGTTCACAAACAGGGCATATAAAGACACAAACTCAATTTACAAAATAATGGTTGGAATGCGAGTCTTTACAGGTAATCAAGTCTTCAAGGTACAGACAATGTGAGTGGAGAGAGGGTTAAGCACAAGTTAAAGAGATGTGTACTGTCTCCAGATAGGGCAGTTAGTGAGATTTTGCAAGCCCAGGCAAGTCGTGGGGGCTACAGATAGTGTGACATGAACCCAAGATCCCGGTTGAGGCCGTCCTCATGTGTGCGGAACTTGGCTATCAGTTTCTGCTCAGCGACTCTGCGTTGTCGTGTGTCGTGAAGGCCGCCTTGGAGAACGCTTACCTGAAGATCAGAGGCTGAATGCAGGAAAGGATGTCCCGCGGCATGGTACATTGGGGAAACCATGCAGACGCTACGACAACAGATGAATGAACACCGCTCGACAATCACTAGGCAAGAGTGTCCTCTTCCTGTTGGAGAACACTTCAGCGGTCACGGGCATTCAGCCTCTGATCTTTGGGTAAGCGTTCTCCAAGGTGACCTTCATGACACACGACAACACAGAGTCGCTGAGCATAGCCAAGTTCCGCACACATGAGGACGGCCCCAACCGGGATCTTGGGTTCATGCCACACTATCTGTAACCCCCACAACTTGCCTGGGCTTGCAAAATCTCACTAACTGTCCTGGCTGGAGACAATACACATCTCTTTAACCTGTGCTTAACCCTCTCTCCACTCACATTGTCTGTACCTTTGAGACTTGATTACCTGTAAAGACTCGCATTCCAACCATTATTTTGTAAATTGAGTTTGTGTCTTTATATGCCCTGTTTGTGAACAGAATTCCCACTCACCTGATGAAGGAGCAGCGCTCCGAAAGCTACTGGCTTGTGCTACCAAATAAACCTGTTGGACTTTAACCTGGTGTTGTGGGACTTCTTACTGCGTTTACCCCAGTCCAACGCCGGCATCTCCACATCATAGTTTTCAGAGCAAGCTGCCAGCTCCATCCCCCCCCCCCCCCCCCCCCCGCCCCCCTCTCCGCCCCGGCAGCTCCTGGATTCGAAAGCTCTCTGATCATTGCCTGCTCTGGAGTCTGCAGGCTGAAACCCCCGCTGGGCTGCGGCCTCATTTATATAATCTCCAACCAGGAACTTTCCTGCACAGCACGCTGCCACAAAAGGAACACCCTCTGGCCTGCTACTTCTCACATTCTGCAAATAACGTGAGCTCATTTTCATTTCTGTGGTCCTTTTATAGTTGTTGCCCTCAGTCAGAATTCTTCCTCATTTCTATTCCACATTACAGTGTCTGTGTGTGTGTGCATGTGTGAGTGAGTGTTTGTGTGTGTGCGCACGCATGTGTGTGTCTGTGTGTGTGGGTTCGTGTGTGTGTGTGTGCATGTGTCTGTTGTGAGTGTGTGTGTGTGTGCACGCATCTATGTGTGTGTGTGTCTGTGTGTGTGTATGTGTGTCTGTGTGCAGACACACACGTGTGTGTGCATGTCTGTGTGCGTGTGTGTGACTGTGTGTATGTGTGTGCATCTGTGTGTCTGTGTTCATGTTTAAACCTGGAGGTGGGATGGAAGTGTTTACAGCCTTACAGATTTTACACACACACACACACACACACACACACCCGGACACACACAGACACACACGCACACACACAGGCACACACATACACACACGCGCACACACACACAGATGCACACGCACAGACACACACACACACAATCACACGTACACACACACACACGCACACACCAACAGACACACACGCATACAGACACACACATACACACACATGCATGCACAGACGCACATGCACACAGACAGACAGACGCACACACACACAGACAGTGTTGCATGTGTATGGACGCATGCACCTGTGAGGTTGCAAATGCTCCCACCCAACCCCTGGGTTTAAACATGAATAAACTAACCCTCTGAGTTAATCATAACACGAGTTTGCAGCCAGTTATTCATCAATTAGATCACAAACTGAGGGTTTGGGAAAGCACAGCGCAGCTTCCTTTAAAAGTAATTCAAAAACAACTTCTGCTTAGGGACAGATTGGGAGGAAGGACGGACAGAGGAAAAAGAAGCAAGGTTTCTCTCTCTCGCTTGTCCATTACACTTTCAAACACTGTTCCCCAGGGAGCAGTGGAGGCTCTCTGGGGAACAGTGTGTGTGTGTGTGTGTGCCTTTGGAGATTTTTAAGGCAGAAGTAGATAGATTCTCGAACGATGAGGAAGTCAAAGGTTATTGGAAAGGGGTGGAATACAGAGTTGAGGCGGATCATACAAGCTCAAAGGGCTGAATGGCCTGCTCCTGTTCCTAATTGTGTACAGTTCTGGTCACCCTATTATAGAAAGGATATTATTAAACTAGAAAGAGTGCAGAAGAGATTTACTAGGATGCTACCGGGACTTGATGGTTTGACTTATAAGGAGAGGCTGGATAGACTGGGACTTTTTTCTCTGGAGCGTAGAAGGCTGAGGGGTGACCTTATAGAGGTCTATAAAATAATGAGGGGCATAGATCAGCTAGATAGTCGATATCTTTTCCCAAAGGTAGGGGAGTCTAAAACTAGAGGGCATAGGTTAAAGGTGAGAGGGGAGAGATACAAAAGTGTCCAGAGCGGCAATGTTTTTCACACAGAGGGTGGTGAGTGTCTGGAACGAGCTGCCAGAGGTAGTAGTAGAGGCGGGTACAATTTTGTCTTTTAAAAAGGATGGGTAAGATAGGTATAGAGGGATATGGGCCAAATGCGGGCAATTAGGACTAACTTAGGGGTTTAAAAAAAGGGGCGGCATGGACAAGTTGGGCCGAAGGGCCTGTTTCCATGCTGTAAACCTCTATGACTCTATGGTACATTTTTAAGCTGACTCAATGAAACACGGAGATAGATTTTTAAAAAAGGAAGAGGAAAAGTACCTTGGAAGAAACTTCAGAACGAACACAAAGATTTTTATGACTGCACGAGAAAAGGGGAAGATGAGGGGTAATGTGGGGCGCTTGCAAATTGGTAAGTGATGACATTGTCAATGAAAATAAGGAAGCGGCAGAGAGGCTGAACAGTTAGCATGGTGGTTACCATAAAGGAAGAGGTCAGCGTACTGGAAATCCCAAGCAAAGTCATATTGATTCCAGAGATGAGGGGTTTGCCGTATGACAAGAGATTGAACAGTTTAGGCCGATACTCTCTGGAATTTAGAAGAATGAGGGGAGATCAAATTGAGGTATACAAGATGATAAAAGGTATGGATAAAGTAGACGTGGAGCGGATGCTTCCTCTTGTGGGACATTCTAGGACAAGAGGTCATAGTCTTAGGATAAGGGGCAGCAAATTTAAAACAGAGTTGAGGAGAAACTACTTCTCCCAAAGGGTTGTGAATCTGTGGAATTCGCTGCCCCAAAGTGCGCTGGATGCTGGGACAGTGAGTCAATTTGAGGAGGAGTTGGACAGATTTTTAATTGGGAATGGGTTGAAAGGTTATGGGGAGAAGGCAGGAAAATGGGGATGAGGAGCATATCAGGTATGATCGAATGGCGGAGCGGACTCGATGGGCCGAATGGCCTAATTCTGCTCCTATATCTTATGAACTTACGAATCAGGCCAAGAGACTCCCAATATTAAGCAAACGGTAGCACAATGGTTAGCTCTGCTGCCTCACAGCGCCAGGGACCCGGGTTCGATTCCCAGCTTGGGTCAACTGTCTGTGCAGAGTCTGCACGTTCTCCCCGTGTCTGCGTGGGTTTCCTCCGGGTGCTCCGGTTTCCTCCCACTGTCCAAAGATGTGCAGGTTAGGTGGGATTAGCCGTGCCTTAGCATCAGGGAGATTAGCAGGGTGTGGGGTTACGGGGGTAGGGACTGGGTGGGTTTGTGGTTGGTGCAGGCTCGATGGGCCAAATGGCCTCCTTCTGCACTATAGGGATTCTATGGATTCTCCGAAATGGGTTTTTTGACAATCAACAATGGTTTCATGGTCATCAGTAGATTCTTAATTCCAGGTGTTTTTTATTGAATTCAAATCCCACCATCTGCCGTGGCGGGATTTGAACCCGGGTCCCCAGAACATTCGCTGAGATTGGGAAATTTCTGCTGACTGGTGAGTCTTGGACAAGGGGCATAATCTCATCATTAGAAACAGGTATTGAGGATGAAATTTTGAGAACAATTCTACACGCGGTGAGGTGATAGGAGTTTAGAAACTCTCTTCGGAATATGCTGATCAACTTGTTAATTTGAAATCCGAGATTGCTAAGGTATCAATGGATTTGGATCTGGGTGAGTCTATGGAGTTCGGTCACAGGTCTGCCATAATCGCATTGGATGGTGGAATAGGTTCAAAGGGCTGAATGGCCTCCTCCTGTTGCTGGAGTGAGGGAGAGCAGGCAGAAGGCAGGACCCTCCCCCGGGGTACTGGGTGACACAATCGAGCGAAGCAGGGATGGTGAAAAGCTGGGTAAAACCCTCGAAAGGTCGCCAATCCAGAAACAAAGCCAAACCACCTGTGCGCAACATTGGATAGTCAGTCGCACAGTGGCGTAAGTGGTTAGCACTGCTGCCTCACAGCGTCAGGGACCCGGGTTCGATTCCCGGCTTGGGTCACTTTCTGTGCGGAGTCTGCACGTTCTCCCCGTGTCTGCGTGGGTTTCCTCCGGGTGCTCCGGTTTCCTCCCACAGTCCGAAAGACGTGCTGGTTAGGCGGATTGGCCGTGCTAAATTCTCCCTCAGTGTAACCCGAACAGGCGCCGGAGTGTGGCGACTAAGGGATCTTCACAGTAACTTCATTGCAGTGTTAATGTAAGCCTAAAGACAAAATGCTGGAAAATCCCAGCAGTAACTGGCAGCTTAATGTATGAGTACTTTGTGACTATAAAATAGACTTTAACTTCAATGGCCTGGCATGGGTGACTGCTTCTAACTCCCTGGCTGACTGGAAAAATGAAAGAAATGGTCATCTCCGCGGTGAATCCATCTCATACCGGATATACCAGTGGCTGTTCTATACACAGTGCTGGTGTGGGCACCATGGCGGCAGCCAATGGTTTATCCTCGGATTCCCGGTCTCTCAGCAATCGGGGAAACATTCGTTGAGCTTGTGCCCATAACTGTGCCAGCTTCTGCTTGCTACAATGCAAAATGTAGCATTAATGTGGGGAAAATCCCTTCCAGTATGTTTCTAATCAGTTCCTTGCATCTATGCAAATCCCAGCTCTGAAAAGAGTTTTGACCGGGGTTGTACTGACTTTGTGTGCGCTTTGTGAGCCGACTGTACTTCACTGTAAGTGTTATAAATAAATGGCAGCTTACCTATAACTTTGGTTCACGGATCAATGCTGGGCAGGCCGCCTTGTACCCGTGTCGTAGAATCCCTACAGTGCAGAAGGAGGCCATTTGGCCCATCAAGTCTGCACCGACCACAACCTTACCCTTCCCCTATCCCCGTATTTAGTCCCGCTGACACTAAGGCGCAGTTTAGCGTGGCCAATCCACCTAACCCGCACATCTTTGGACACTAAGGGGTAATTTAGCATGGCCAATCCACCTAACCCACACATCTTTGGACGATAATGGCAATTTAGAATGGCCAATCCACCTAACCCGCACATCTTTGGACACTAAGGGGCAGTTTAGCATGGCCAATCCACCTAACCCGCACATCTTTGGACACTAAGGGGCAATTTAGTATGGCCAATCCATCTAACCTGCATATCTTTGGACGTTAATGGCAATTTAGCATGGCCAATCAACGTAACCCGCATATCTTTGGACTGTGGGAGGAAGCCGGAGCACCTGGAGAAAACCCACGCAGACATGGGGAGAAGGTGCAGACTCCGCACAGACAGTGACCCAAGGACAGAATGGAACCCGGGTCCCTGGTGCTGTGAGGCAGCAATGCTAACCACGGGGCCACCGTACTGTCATGGGATACTTAGCATCCACCTGAGAGCAAAGTGTCTCTGTCAGGCTACTCTGACAATGTAACACCTCCCTCTCAGGATGCCAAATCTAACGTTGACTTGTGTTCAACTCTCCAGAGCGGCACTTGACTCTCCAGCCTCTCAAAGCAGAGGCTGAGAGAGCTACCCGCTGGCAGCAACTAGACTTCAAAAATGTTTTGTTGGCTGTAAATAATCCTGAGGTTGTGAAAGGCAGTATTTAAGTACCATTCCCCTCTCATTTCGTTATGTCTGAGCGGTAAAGTGTCCATGGCTGCATTGCAGGGGTGTTATTAGGCAAGGAGGGGTACTGAGCTCCGTGGGACAGTATCAGGGCAGGGTCGGATATGCTTCATCAAGAGGTAGACTTCAAAAAGCACCTTGAAAGGAGAAGAGGGAGGTGGAGATGGAGACAGAGAGGGGGACAGAGAGGGAGACAGAGAGGGAGGTGGAGATGGAGACAGAGAGGGACACAGAGAGGGACACAGAGAGGGAGGCAATGAGGGATCTGGAGAGGGAGATAGAGGCCAGAATTTTACCAGCACGCCCGCCCCAATTCCAGGGGTGGGCGAGACTCGGAGAACGGCATCTTCCGTTGGCCTCGGGCGGGATTGTACGAACCTCGGGCGGACAGGTCGGTAAAATTCTGCCGAGAGAGTGAGACAGAGAGGGAGACAGAGAGGGAGACAGAGAGGGAGACAGAGAGAGAGACAGAGAGGGAGACAGAGAGGGAGACAGAGAGGGAGACACAAGGGGAGGCAGAGAGGGAGACAGAGAGGGAACTGGAGACAGATGCAGAGAGGGAGACAGAGAGGGAGGTAGAGTGGGAGACAGAGTGGGAGGCAGAGATGGAGACACAAGGGGAGGCAGAGTGGGAGAGAGAAGTGGAGAGAGAGATGAAGAGAAAAAACTTGCCACAAGTGGAGGGCAAAGGTCAGGAACATGTCGGCAATAGGCCAGAACTGGGAGAGTTCGGAGAGAGTTGTAGGGTTTTAAAAGGTGAGAAAGAGGATGGGCACAGACCCCACCGGGCCAGGATTCCTGCCAGAAACAGCTTGTCAAGGTCCAACCCCAAATGGGGTTAAGCACGTGCACAGTTTCTGAGCCTAAGGTGAAGAGACGGAAGTTGACACCATCTAGAACAACCAAGACATAATCACATGACAACGGTCACTCTGTGGGAAGACTGGGGGCAGGGGTGAGAAGGGGGTAATGCGGAAGGGGCTACTGGGGTAACGGGAGAGCCACATCTCTTTATTCAGGCTGTGGCAGCTTCAGCCACAAGTACATTCATTCGTAACATTCTGTTCAGGAAACGACAACTTTGCCACAGCTAAAGGTTACGGTGCTTTCGTGTGAGGGGAGGCTATTCCACTTTGATGGGCGTGCTGAACCACAGCTCAGTGTGCACCGCAACAGGGGACACAAACTCCCACATTGCGGGGGACTGGATATGATTCTCGACACTGTACAGACAAAGTATATCTCTGAAAATAAAATAAGTGCATTGGATTGAGTGAGCGGGTTCTCACTGCACGCCTCACATCTGAAGCAAACCACTCGGAACTCATGCAATCACCCTCAGGCGCACTCTCCCGCACCTTGCTGGAGTCGTGCAGGTTCGAGAGGTTCTTGCTTTTACTTTGCATGAGGTTGTAAGACGATTTGGTCAAAAACTAACCTCTCCATTTCCCTCCCAGAACTTTAATGAGCAAATTCGGGCAGCAGAGTCCGCATCTTAAAAACCTATGGAGCGGCACGGTGGCGCAGTGGTTAGCACTGCTGCCTCGCAGCGCCAGGGACCCAGGTTCGAATCCCAGCCTCGGCTGTTTGTCTGTGTGGAGTCTGCACATTCTCCCCGTGTCTGCGTGGGTTTCCTCCGGGTGCTCCGGTTTCCTCCCACAGTCCAAAGATGTGCGGGTTAGGTGGATTGGCCGTGCTAAATTGCCCCTTAGTGTCCAAACATGTGCAGGTTAGGTGGATTGGCCATGCTAAATTGCCCCTTAGTGTCCAAACATGTGCAGGTTAGGTGGATTGGTCATGCTAAATTGCCCCTTAGTGTCCAAAGATGTGCAGGTTAAGTGGATTGGCCATGCTAAATTGCCCCTTAGTGTCCAAACATGTGCAGGTTAGGTGGATTGGCCATGCTAAATTGCCCCTTAGTGTCCAAACATGTGCAGGTTAGGTGGATTGGCCATGCTAAATTGCCCCTTAGTGTCCAAAGATGTGCAGGTTAAGTGGATTGGCCATGCTAAATTGCCCCTTAGTGTCCAAAGATATGCAGGTTAGGTGGATTGGCCATGCTAAATTGCCCCTTAGTGTCCAAAGATGTGCAGGTTAAGTGGATTGGCCATGCTAAATTGCCCCTTAGTGTCCAAACATGTGCAGGTTAGGTGGATTGGCCATGCTAAATTGCCCCTTAGTGTCCAAAGATGTGCAGGTTAAGTGGATTGGCCATGCTAAATTGCCCCTTAGTGTCCAAAGATATGCAGGTTAGGTGGATTGGCCATGCTAAATTGCCCCTTAGTGTCCAAAGATGTGCAGGTTAAGTGGATTGGCCATGCTAAATTGCCCCTTAGTGTCCAAAGATATGCAGGTTAGGTGGATTGGCCATGCTAAATTGCCCCTTAGTGTCCAAAGATGTGCAGGTTAAGTGGATTGGCCATGCTAAATTGCCCCTTAGTGTCCAAACATGTGCAGGTTAGGTGGATTGGCCATGCTAAATTGCCCCTTAGTGTCCAAAGATGTGCAGGTTAAGTGGATTGGCCATGCTAAATTGCCCCTTAGTGTCCAAAGATATGCAGGTTAGGTGGATTGGCCATGCTAAATTGCCCCTTAGTGTCCAAACATGTGCGGGTTAGGTGGATTGGCCATGCTAAATTGCCCCTTAGTGTCCAAACATGTGCAGGTTAGGTGGATTGGCCATGCTAAATTGCCCCTTAGTGTCCAAAGATGTGCAGGTTAGGTGGATTGGCCATGCTAAATTGCCCCTTAGTGTCCAAAGATGTGCGGGTTAAGTGATTGGCCATGCTAAATTGCCCCTTAGTGTCAAAAGGTGTGCAGGTTAGGTGGATTGGCCATGCTAAATTGCCCCTTAGTATCCAAAGATGTGCAGGTTGGGTGGATTGGCCATGCTAAATTTCCCCTTAGTGTCCAAAGATGTGTAGGTTAGGGCGATTGGCCATGCTAAATTGGCCCTTAGCGTCAGGAGGACTAGTAGGATAAATGCTTGGGTTCACAGGGATAGGACCTGTCGGTGCAGGCTCAACGGGCCGAATGGCTTCCTTCTGCACTGTGGGGATTCAATGATTCAATCGTGAGATATCGACAGCAAAGCCAACATTTATTGCCCATCCCTAGTTGCCCTTGAACTGAGCGACTCTCTCAGCCATTTCAGAGGGCAGTTAAAAGTCACCATGTAGGCCAGACCGGGTACGGACAGCAGACTTCCTTCCCTCAAGGGGCATGAGTGAATCAGATGGGTTTTTCCGACAATCGATGATTTCTTTGTGGACACCATTAACTGAAAGATTTAGTTTTGTATTCCAGGTTAATTAATTGAATTGAAATTCCATCCCAGTGGTGAGTTTGGGTCAAAGCACTGGAGCCTAAAGCTAGGCCTCTGGATTACTGGCCTCGCCTCCACTGTGTCCCTGTATCCAGGGCCAATATCACATACCCTATTCCAAGTTATAAGTATTCCTCCAGTTATTATCATATTCATTCAAGGGATGTGGGGCCCCCTGACTAGGCCCAATATTTATTGCCCATCCCTGCTTGCCCCTTGGGTAAATGATGTAAGATGAATCATAGAATCCCTACAGTACAGGCACCCTACAGTTGGCCCATCGAGCCTGCGCTGACAACAATCCCACCCAGGACCTATCCCCAGAACCCCACATATTTACCCTGCTAATCCCCCTGACACTAAGGGGCAATTTAGCATGGCCAATCCACCTAACCCGCATATCTTTGGAGTGTGGGAGGAAACTGGAGCACCCGGAGGAAACCCACGCAGACACGGGGAAAACTCCACACAGTCACCCAAGGCTGGAATCGAACCCACGTCCCTGGAGCTGTGAGGTCGCAGTGTTAACCACTGTGCCACCCTTGAACCGCTGCAGTCCACGTGCTGTTAGGGAGGGAGTTCCAGGATTTTGACCCAGCGACAGTGGGCCGATATATTTCCATGTCAGGATGGTGAGTGGCTCGGAGGGGAACTTGCAGGTGGTGGTGTTCCCATGTATCTGCTGCCCTTGTCCTTCTGGATGGACAAGATCAAGATAAGGCCACAATATAAATAATTGCCATAGACTCCTCAGGTCACTTTGGGTTCTAATCCTACACTCAAGTCTGTTTTATTAAGCCATCTCTTGTCAGTAAAGACTTGCATTTATATAGCGCCGTTCAGAACCTCAAGCATTTCACACCCAATGTAGTACTTTGTAACTGTAGCCTCTGCTATAAAGTAGAGAATGGAGCAACCGATTTGCAGAAAGCAAGCTCCCACCAACACCAGTGCGATAATGCACAACTCATTGGTTTTAATGATATGGGAAGATACCTGTAATACTATTGGACTGGTAATCCAGAGGCCTGCGTTTAATAACCTGGGGACATGGGTTCAAATCCCACCACGGCAGCTGGTGGAACTTAAATTTAATAAATAAATCTGGAATATAAAGTTAGTCTCGGTAACGATGACCATGACAACTATCATCGATCATTGTAAAAACCCATCTGGGTCACTAATGTCCTTTAGGGAAGGAAATCTGCCGCCCTTACCCGGTCTGGCCTACATGTGACTCCAGAGCCACAGCAATGTGGTTGAGTCTTTACTGCCCTCTGAAAAATCCACTCAGTTCAAGGGGCAATTAGGGATGGGCAACAAATACTGGACCCAGCCAGCGACGCCCCTGTCCCATGAAAGAATGAAACATAGAAGATAGGAGCAGGAGGAGGCCATTTGGCCCTTCGAGCCTGCTCTGCCATTCATTACGATCATGGCTGATCGTCCAACTCAATAGCCTAATCCTGCTTTCTCCCCGTAACCTTTGATCCCATTCGTCCCAAGTGCTATATCCAGCCGCCTCTTGAATACATTCAATGTTTTGGCATCAACTACTTCCTGTGGTAATGAATTCCACAGGCTCACTGCTCTTTGGGTGAAGAAATGTCTCCTCATCTCCGTCCTAAATGGTCTACCCAGAATCCTCAGACTGTGACCCCTGGTTCTGGACTCCCCCCACCATCAGGAACATCCTCCCTGCATCT
The DNA here is from genome assembly GCF_964213995.1 of Mustelus asterias. Lineage (NCBI taxonomy): Eukaryota > Metazoa > Chordata > Chondrichthyes > Carcharhiniformes > Triakidae > Mustelus > Mustelus asterias. Next base: position 10,163,842 of record NC_135819.1, on the reverse strand, counting down.
ACCCTGTCTCGTACTGTTAGAATTTTATAAGTCTCTATGAGATCCCCCCCATCAATCATCTGAACTCCAGTGAAAACAATCCTAACCTCGTCAATCTCTCCTCTTACATCAGTCCCGCCATCCCCGGAATCAGCCTGATAAACCTTCGCTGCACTCCCTCGGGAGCAAGAACATCCTTCCTCAGAAAAGGAGACCAAAACTGCACACAATACTCTAGGTGTGGCCTCACCAAGGCCCTGTATAATTGCAACAACACATCCCTGCTCCAGTACTCAAAACCTCTCGCAATGAAGGCCAACATACCATTTGCCTTCTTTACCGCCTGCTGCACCTGCATGCTTACCTTCAGCGACCGGTGCACAAGGACACCCGGGTCCTACAATCCCACAATCCAACTACCCTCTTAAAAAAAACACTCGCAAATGTTTATCCAGTTCATTTTTTTTTTGGAAAAGCTGTTGTGGATTCTCCCTCCCTCCACCCTTACTTCTGGAAGGCCGTGACATTTTGAAATGTACCTCACCTGCAAACACGGGTACAAAGTCAGTGATGTTAACCGACCATTAAGTAAACTAAGCTGATTAGGCACGGACGGGAATTGTTTGTGTTTTTTTGAAGGAGAAAAAAAGTTGCGTGCATCTCCCGGGAACAGAAGCTCTGAACAACAATGACTCTTTCATCATCTGATACGCAGCGAATTGAAATGTCGATCGATGTGAGCTGCCCTCTCACTCGGCGTGTGGAGTGGAGAGGAATGACAGCCCCCTTTGTATGGAATCGGAATCCGCGTAGGACATGAATAGTCCACTTGTCAAACTCCCAAATGTTAATCTGTTAATTGCTTACGGGCATAGCTACTTGTATTGTTAACCAGCAGATTTGTCCTTAGACCTTTTACTCGGGGGTGGGTGGAGTAGGGGGGGGGAGGTTGCTGTGCTGGCAAAGTCTCACCTGGCACCGGGTGAGCAGACGTTGACCGCACCTGCGGCGCAGAGTGCATTACGCAGCACCGGAGAGACTGGCACGGCTGCCTTCCTGCCACCACAACAACTTAACATAAGAAATAGGAGCAGGAGTAGGCCATCTAGCCCCTCGAGCCTGCCCCGCCATTCAATAAGATCATGGCTGATCTGAAGTGGATCAGTTCCACTTACCCGCCCGCTCCCCATAACCCCTAATTCCCTTACCGATCAGGAATCCATCTATCCGTGATTTAAACATATTCAACGAGGTAGCCTCCACCACTTCAGTGGGCAGAGAATTCCAGAGATTCACCACCCTCTGAGAGAAGAAGTTCCTCCTCAACTCTGTCCTAAACCGACCCCCCTTTATTTTGAGGCTGTGCCCTCTAGTTCTAGTTTCCTTTCTAAGTGGAAAGAATCTCTCCACCTCTACCCTATCCAGCTCCATCATTATCTTATAGGTCTCTATAAGATCCCCCCTCAGCCTTCTAAATTCCAACGAATACAAACCCAATCTGCTCAGTCTCTCCTCATAATCAACACCCCTCATTTCCGGTATCAACCTGGTGAACCTTCTCTGTACTCCCTCCAAGGCCAATATATCCTTCCGCAAATAAGGGGACCAAAACTGCACACAGTATTCCAGCTGCGGCCTCACCAATGCCCTGTACAGATGCAGCAAGACATCTCTGCTTTTATATTCTATCCTCCTTGCGATATAGGCCAACTTGCATCTATATAGCACCTCTAATGTAGCAACGTAGTAAAGTAGGGGAGAGAACATGCCCCTGTCTACATCAATGGGGACGAAGTAGAAATGGTCGAGAGCTTCAAGTTTTTAGGTGTCCAGATCACCAACAACCTGTCCTGGTCCCCCCATGCCAACACTATAGTTAAGAAAGCCCACCAACGCCTCTACTTTCTCGGAAGACTAAGGAAATTTGGCATGTCAGCTACGACTCTCATCAACTTTTACAGATGCACCATAGAAAGCATTCTTTCTGGTTGTATCACAGCTTGGTATGGCTCCTTCTCTTCCCAAGACTGCAAGAAACTACGAAAGGTCGTGAATGTAGCCCAATCCATCACGCACAAACCAGCCTCCCATCCATTGGCTCTGTCTACACTTCCCGCTGCCTCGGCAAAGCAGCCAGCATGATCAAGGACCCCACGCACCCCAGACAACCTCTCTTCCACCTTCTTCCATTGGGAAAAAGATACAAAAGTCTGAGGGCACGTGCCAACCGACTCAAGAACAGCTTCTTCCCTGCTGCCATCAGACTTTTGAATGGACTTACTTTGCATTAAGTTGATCTTTCTCTACACCCTAGCTATGACTGTAACACTACGTTCTGCACCCTCTCCTTTCCTTCTCTATGAATGGTATGCTTTGTCTGTATAGCACGCAAGAAACAATACTTTTCACTGTATCCCAATACACGTGACAATAATAAATCAAATCAAAGTGCCCCCCTGCCCGCCCCCCCCCCCCCCCCCCCCCCCCCCCCCCGCAACACCACCACCCCCGGTGCCTCCCAGGGAGTGACAAAATTCGACACTGAACCACATAAGGGGAGTTGAACAAAAATCTCGGTTGAAGGGTTTAGGGTTTAAGGGGGATCGTAAAGGGGGTGGTGGAGGTGGAGAAGTGGGGGGAGGGGGTGTATTTCCTGGGGTTAGGTCTGAAGGCACAGCCAGTGATGGGAGAGATATTCAGATCATGGTTTGCAGAGAACAGAATTGGAGGAGCGCAGAGACTCTGGAGGGCTTTTTGTTTGAGTCCTTCAGGGGAAGGAAATCTGCCGTCGTTACCCAGTCTGGCCTACATGTAACTCCAGAGCCACAGCAATGTGGTTGACTCTCAACTGCCCTCGGGCAATAAATGTTGGCCCAGCGACGCCCATGTAAATTAAAAAGAAAATCCTGGCTCACTTTCCCGTAGTGACTTCAACTGAACCCCAAGAGTTGGAGCTGCTGGAATACAAGCTCCCTAATTGAGGCCTGGTTAAACCTGCCCAATTGGGGAGGTCGCTAGAGCAAGACTGGAGATTCCCGCCCGAGATCGACGGACATTTCCATTCTCCGCCCCTGGTCTGCTCCGATTCTGTGGCGGGCAGGGCAGTAGAATTCTGGAGATAATGTGGAGTGTACGGGGTCACCAGCACCGGGGTGAATATTCTGCTCTGGGAAGTACTCAGTGCTCTGAGTATTGCTATTGTCAATAAATCAGTTTGCATCAAGGGACCCCGGCCTCTGAGAAGTTTCCCTGTTGTGGAGATGCCGGCGTTGGACTGGGGTAAACACAGTAAGAAGTTTAACAACACCAGGTTAAAGTCCAACAGGTTTATTTGGTCGCAAAAGCCACACAAGCTTTCGGAGCTCTAAGCCCCTTCTTCAGGTGAGTGGGAATTCTGTTCACAAACAGAGCTTATAAAGACACAGACTCAATTTACATGAATAATGGTTGGAATGCGAATACTTACAACTAATCAAGTCTTTAAGAAACAAAACAATGTGAGTGGAGAGAGCATCAAGACAGGCTAAAAAGATGTGTATTGTCTCCAGACAAGACAGCCAGTGAAACTCTGCAGGTCCACGCAACTGTGGGAGTTACAAATAGTGTGACATGAACCCAATATCCCGGTTGAGGCCGTCCTCGTGTGTGCGGAACTTGGCTATCAGTTTCTGCTCAGCGACTCTGCGCTGTCGTGTGTCGCGAAGGCCGCCTTGGAGAACGCTTACCCGAATATCAGAGGCCGAATGCCCGTGACCGGTCTTGATGCTCTCTCCACTCACATTGTTTTGTTTCTTAAAGACTTGATTAGTTGTAAGTATTCGCATTCCAACCATTATTCATGTAAATTGAGTCTGTGTCTTTATAAGCTCTGTTTGTGAACAGAATTCCCACTCACCTGAAGAAGGGGCTTAGAGCTCCGAAAGCTTGTGTGGCTTTTGCTACCAAATAAACCTGTTGGACTTTAACCTGGTGTTGTTAAACTTCTTACAAAGTTTCCCTGTGCCAGGCTGAGGGAAGGCAGCAGTGTCAGTAGAGACCACTTTCTTGCACGTTTCTGAAGTGTTACCTCTGGGTCAGGATATTAAAGGTTAAGGAGTCGGTGTTGATGCAGGATTGCGAAGCCTCCTGGATCAGCTGGGATTCCCCCCAGAGTTCATAGATTCATAGTGGGGCGGCACGGTGGCACAGTGGTCAGCACTGCTGCTTCACAGCGCCAGGGACCCGAGTTCAATTCCCGGCTTGGGTCACTGTGTCTGCATGACTTTCCACCGGGTGCTCCAGTTTCCCCCCACAGTTCGAAAGACGTGCAGGTTAGGGTGCATTGGCCGTGTTAAATTCTCCCTCAGTGTACCCAACCAGGTGCCGGAGCGTGGCGACTAGGGGATTTTCACAGTAACTTCATTGCAGTGTTAACGTAAGCCTACTTGTGACACGAGTAAATAAATTTTAAATAAAAACCCCAACCATGCAGAAGAGGCCATCCAGCCCATCGAGTCTGTAGTGACCCTATCTTGAGTATCCTACCCTGGCCCTCTCCCCTGCCCTATCCCCATAACACTACGCATTTACCATGGCCAATCCACATAACCTGCACATCTTGGGACATTCAGGGTTCAATTTAGCATGGCCAATTCCCCCTAACTTACACATCTTTGGACATAAGGGGCAATTTAGCATGGCCAATCCACCTAACCTATACATTTTTGGACACTAAGGGGCAATTTAGCATGGCCAATCCACCTAACCTATACATCTTTGGACACTAAGGGGCAATTTAGCATAGCCAATCCACCTAACCTACACATCTTTGGACACTAAGGGGCAATTTAGCATGGCCAATCCACCTAACCTACACATCTTTGGACACTAAGGGGCAATTTAACATGGCCAATCCACCTAACCTGCACATCTTTTGGACACTAAGGGGCAATTTAGCATGCCCAATCCACCTAACCTGCAGATCTTTGGACACTAAGGGGCAATTTGGTTGAAGATTAATCTCCTGGAAATTGTTGCAAAAAATATCCAGGAGGAAAATCATCGGAAATCATTTTTTAAAATGGCGCTGTCCTTTGATTTTCTTTGAACAACGATGTTGATTATTCGTAAAACGTTTGAAGATGGGAGTAAAGGCCGTTTGTCTGTCGGCCGGGAGTTAATCAGCTGCTCTTTAACCATGAGAGGCTTCATCACACACGGACTGTATCTATTGGGAAATCGTGCTGGTGACAGCTGTGAAGGATTGAAAGATGAATAATTGCGTTGTGAACCTTCGCATCACGTACAGAGACTTCTGTGGGGAAATTCCCAAGTGAGTCAGAAATCTAGCACATTCCGAGCATACTTCAGCAGAGTTTGACGCCCCGGGCGATGTGGAAATGGAATTAACCTGAAACTTCCTTCACTTTGCCTCGGCGCTGCCCAGGTTTCAGCATCCTCTCCTCCGAGTGAGAGGAACATGGGTTCAAATCCCAGTCCGGAGACTTGGAATAGAACCATCGAATCCCCACAGGGCGTTCGGCCCACCCAGCCTGTACCGACAACAATCCCACCCAGGCAAAGTCGCTGTGTGGGATTCTCCGGTCCCGCTGCAGGGAACGGGTATTTGACTGAGGGACAAATTCTCATTGGTAGAGGCGGAGAGGCGTAAAACACCGGAAAACTCTGGCCTTACTCTCCAAATCATCAACACTCTGTCACAAGACCCGACCAGAAGCAATATCATTGAATCCCTACAGTGCAGGAGAAGGCCATTCAGCCCATCGAGCCGGCGCTGAAAACAATCTCCCCCAGTGCCTATCCCTTTAACCCCACGTATTTACCCTGCCAGTCCCCTGACACTAAGGGGCAATTTAGCATGGGCCAATGCACCTAACCCTTTGCCTGCAATATAGCGCGATAGAATCATAGAATTCTAACAGTGCAGAAGGAGGCCATTCGGCCCATTGAGCCTGCACTGACAGGTCCTATCGCTGTAACCCCACGCATTTACCCTGACACTAAAGGGGAAATTTAGCATGGCCAATGCACCCTAACCTGCACATCTTTGGACTGTGGGAGGAAACCGGAGCACCCGGAGGAAACCCACGCAGACACGGGGGGAGCGTGCAGACTCCACACAGACGAAGACCCAAACCCGGAATCGAACCCGGGTCCCTGGCGCTGTGAAGCAGCAGTGCTAACCCACTGTGCCACCGTGCCCTCTTGAGCGCAAACAACTGTGCTGACACCCCTAGCTCAATATTGAGGGGATGCTGCACTGTCAGGGATGCTGTCTATCTAGCTAGCGATATCACGCGATAGAATTATAGAGTCCCAACAGTGCAGAAGGAGGCCATTCTGCCCATTGAGCCTGCACTGACAGGTCCTATCCCCGTAACCCCACACATTTACCCAGCTAGTTCTCCTGACACTAAGGGGCAATTTAGCATGGCCAATGCACCCTAACCAGCACACCTTTCGGACTGTGGGAGGAAACCGGAGCACCCGGAGGAAACCCACGCAGACACGGGGGAGAACGTGCAGACTCCACACAGACAGTGACCCAAGCCGGGAATCGAACCTGGGTCCCTAGCGCTAACCACTGTGCCACCGTGCCACTCTGAAGTGCAAACAACTGTGCTGACACCGCTAGCTCAGCACTGAGGGGGTGCTGCACTGTCAGGGGTGCTGTCTATCGGATGGAAGTTAAACCAAGGCCACATCAGCTCTGTGGACACAAAGGATCCCACAGCACCATCAAAAAGGAGAGCAGGGGAGGTATTCCCTGGTGAGCTGGTCAATATCCATCCCTCTATCATCGCTAAAGCACATTAGTTGGTCATTGCTGTTTGTGGGAGCTTGCTGTGCACAAATTAGCTGCCATCTTTCCTGCAGCAGTGGCAAAACTTTGAAAACACGTCACTGGCTGTACAAGACATCCTGGGGATTGAGAAAATACTAGTCTTCGCTCCTGCCACAAGCAGCAATGTGATCATACCAAGGGGCGGCACGGTGGCACAGTGGTTAGCACGGCTGCCTCACAGCGCCAGGGACCCGGGTTCAATTCCGGACTTGGGTCACTGACTGTGTGGAGTTTGCACGTTCTCCCCGTGTCTGTGTGGGTTTCCTCCGGGTGCTCCAAGTTTCCTCCCACAGTCCAAAGATGTGCAGGTTAGGTAGATTGGCCATGTTAAATTGCCCCTTCGTGTCCAAAAGATGTACAGGTTAGGAGGATTGGCCATGCTAAATTGCACCTTAATGTCCAAAGATGTGCAGATTAGGTCATAGAGTCATAGAGGGTTACAGCATGGAAACAGGCCCTTCGGCCCAACTTGTTCATGCCGCCCATTTTTTTTAAACCCCTAAGCTAGTCCCAATTGCCCGCATTTGGCCCATATCCCTCTATACCCATCTTACCCATGTAACCGTCTGTAGAATCATAGAGGTTGATTGGCCATGCTAAATTGCCTCTTAGTGTCAGGGGGATTAGCAGGGCAAATACATGGGATTACTGGAATAGGGCCTTTGGTGGGATTGTGGTGGGTGCAGACTCGATGGGCCGAATGGCCTCCTTCTGCACTGTCGGGATTCTATGATATTACTTCTGGTCGGGTCTTGTGAGAAAGTATCGACGATTTGGAGAGTCGGGCTGGACTTTTCTGACCATTCACACCCCGTCGCTGTTAGCGAGGAGCCGAATTTCCGTCCCCTGCACCGGGACTGGAGAATCCCACCCAGCAAGTGTTGCCGGTGACGGAGGAAGCTGGGTTTGCGTGGGTTTATCCGCAAGGGAACTAGGAGTGTTTTCAGCCTGGGGTGACACCTGCAGCAAGAAGACGGTGAACAGAATCATAAACGGTTCGAGATGAACGGTTTTCACTCGGCTGCCTGCCCCGTCTTTGCCTCAACAAAAAAAAACCTTCTTCCTCATCCTACACACAGCCTCTGAGTGACTGCAGGATCGTACCCCGATTCAAGCTCATCACATCCCCGCAAGCAAAATCAGGAATTAAAATCATATTGCCCCTCCTTTTTCATAGTTTCATCGAATCCCTACAGTGCCGGAAGAGGGGGTGGAAGAGGCGGGTACAATGGCAACATTTGGCTTTTGCTACCAAATAAACCTGTTGGACTTTAACCTGGTGTTGTTAAACTTCTTACTGTGTTTACCCCAGTCCAACGCCGGCATCTCCACATCATAACATTTAAAAGGACATTTGGACAGGTACAGGGATGGAAAAGATTTAGAGGGATATGGCTGGCAAATGGGACTAGTTCCGTTTCGGAAACCAAGTCAGCATGGACAAGTTGGGCCGAAGGGCCTGTTTCCGTGCTGTATATCTCTATGACTCTCTGTGACTCAAGTTGGCCCCCCCTGTCCCCTCCCACTCCACCACACCCTCCCCCCACCCCTCCACCCAGTCTGTACAGTTCCGTAGAGTAAGCCCGGAGTCCAGTCATAGCGCCAGCCTTGCCTCAGTGAGTTTCAAAAAATATTGAGCGCAATGCTCAACGTCCCAACAAGCTAGCCTCTTCAGTGTTTGCATTCAACTCCCTCCCTCTCTTGAGACTCCCTCCCTTCCTCCCCCTCGCTCTCTCACTCATTCACTCACTCATTCCCCTTCCTCACTCCCTCACTCCCTCACTCACTCCCTTCCTCCCTCCTTCACTCCCTCACTAACTCCCTTCCTCCCACCTTCACTCACTCACTCACTTACAACCCTCCCTCCCTCCCTTACTCACTCAGTCATTCCCTCCTTCACTCCCTCACTCACTCCCTTCCTCCCTCCTTCACTCACTCCCTCCCTCACTCACACCCTCCCTCCCCTCCCTCCCTCCCTCTCTCACTCACTCACTCTCTCCCTCCCCCACTCACTCCCTCCCTCCCTCAGCACGACGGCCCGGTGGCACAGTGGTTAGCACGGCTGCCTCACGGCGCCAGGGACCCGGGTTCGATTCCAGCCTTGGGTCACTGTCTGTGCGGAGTCTGCACATTCTCCCCGTGTCTGCGTGGGTTTCCTCCGGGTGCTCCGGTTTCCTCCCACAGCCTAAAGATGCTCAGGTTAGGGGGATTAGCCATGCTAAATTGCACCTTAGTGAGCAAAGATGTTCAGGTTGGGTGGATTGGCCATGCTGAATTGCCCCTTAGTGTCCAAAGATGTTCAGGTTAGGGGGATTGGCCATGCTAAATTGCCCCTTAGTGTCCACGGGGGAGAGTAACAGGGTAAATACGTGGGGTTAGGGTGAGAATGTTGTGGGTGCAGATTCGATGGGCCAAGTGGCCTCCTTCTGCACTGTAGGGATTCTATTCTTTAATTCTCCCTCCACTCCTCCACAAGTCTTTCATCTGCTTCTGATTTCAATCTCTCCCAGTGCATGCTGGATGGAACGGGTCTGATATCTGTCCATGTAGCCTCTTGCTTCACACACACGGGCCTAGAATCAGGGAACTCTCAATCCCTCACCTCTTTCGAAGCTGGTTTGCCACTTTGATGTGTGTTCTCAAGCTGCACCTCCCCTCCCCCTTCCTCATTTGCTCACTATACCTGAGGCAGCAGCCTCCAGAATATTCTATAACACGCTACACATGGTGGCTTTAATTATGAGGAAGCCCTCAAAATGGAGGAAGCTGGACTGAACGATTCTTCCGAGGGGCTGCAGAGTTTGAGTGCATAGAATCCCTACAGTGCAGGAGGAGGCCATTCGGTCCATCGAGGCTACACTGACCACAATTCCACCCAGACCAGCCCCATAACCCTCCGTATTTACCCTAGCTAGTCCCCCTGACGCTAAGGGGCAATTTAGCATGACCAATCAACCTAACCAGCACGTCTTTCGGACTGTGGGAGGAAACCCACGCAGACACGGCGAGAATGTGCAGACTCTGCACAGACAGTGACCCAAGGCCGGAATCGAACCCGAGTCCCTGGCGCTGTGAGGCAGCAGTGCTAACCCACTGTGCCACTGAGGGATGGCAATATTTCTGGATCTCCCTGACCCCTCTTTTTGCAGCTTTGGGTTCATTACATGCACCCTGTGTCAGATCTGCCATTCTCATAAGGGGAACCCCACTCCACGCCCTGAGTCCAGGCTGACACTCCCAGTGCTGTACCGAGGGAGTGCGCCACTGTCTCTCGGGGGAGGCGTTAAGCCCCGGTCCCCGCTGCCCTCTCAGGTGGGGCAGTGGGGAGTGTCAAAGATTCCACGGTCACTAACTCGGAGAAGAGCAGGGGAGTTCTCCCCTGGTGTCCTGGGCAATATTCACCCCTCAACCAATACCAATAAAACCCGTTAACAGGTGACTATGACCTTGCTGTTTGTGGGATCTTGCTGTGCACGAGCTGCCTGCTGTGTTTCCCACGTTACCACAGTGACTACATTTCGAAAAAGTACTTCATGGAGTGTAAAAGGGATGTGAAAGGTGCAACATCAATGCAAAGCTTCCTCTGGAACAGAGTAGTGGCAAGATTTTTGACTTGCTTGTTTAATAGGGGTGGCCTATTCAGGAATTGTCAGGAGCAAATGGTCGCGGCTAAAGTCACTCTGACATACGTCCCAGACGGGGTCTGTTAAACCACTCCAATTAATACAACTTACACCCTTGTTTCTGGAGAAGGAAAATCCCACTTGAAACAGGGGGAGGAGGGTGTGTGTGTGTGTGTGTGTGAGTGTGAGTGTGTGTGGTGAGTGCGTGTGTGTGAGTGAGTGTGTCTGTGTGTGTGAGTGTGCGTGTGTGTGCAAGTGTATGTGTGAGTGTGTGAGTGTGGGTGTGCGTGTGTGTGAGTGTGTGTGAGTGAGTGTGTGTGTGTGCATGCTTGTGTGTGCGTGTGTGTGTGCGTGCGTGTGTGTGTGTGTGTGTGTGTGTGAATGTGTATGAGTGTGTGTGAATGTGTGTGAGTGTGTATGTGTGTGAGTGTATGTCTGTGTGTGTTTGTGTGTGCATGAGTGTGTGTGAGTGTGTTTGTGTGTGTGTTTGAGTGTGTGAGTGTGTGTAGTGTGAGTGTAAGTGAGTGTGTGTGTGTCTGTGTATGAGTGTGTGTGAATGTGTGTGTGAGTGTGTGTATGAGTGTGTGTGTGTGTGTGTGCATGAGTGTGAGTATGTGTGTGTGAGTGTGTGTGTGTATGAGTGTGTGTGTATGTGTGTGTGTATGCGTGTGTGTGTGTGTGTATGAGTGTGTGCGTGTGGGTATGTGAGTGTGGGTGTGTGTGACTGTGTGTGTGTGTGAGTGTGTGTGTGTCTGTGTATGAGTGTGTGTGTGTGAGTGTGTGTGTGTGAGAGTGTGTGTATGAGTGTGTGTGTGTGTGTGAGTGTGTGTGTGTGTGTGAGTGTGTGTGTGTGTGAGTGTGTGTGTGTGAGTGTGTGTGTGTGTATGAGTGTGTGCGTGTGGGTATGTGAGTGTGGGTGTGTGTGACTGTGTGTGTGTGCATGTGTGTGAGTGTGTGTGTGTCTGTGTATGAGTGTCTGTGTGTGTGTGAGTGTCGGTGTGAGTGAGTGTGTGTGAGTGTGTGTGTGAGTGTGTGTGTGTGTGTGTGTGAGTGTGTGTGTGAGTGTGTGTTCAGAGGGAGGCAGGAATATAGAATCCCGACAGTGCAGGAGGAGGCCATTCCACCTATCAAGCCCGCACTGACTACAACCCCACCCAGACCTTGTCCCCGTAACCACACGCATTTGCCCTGCCAATCCCCCTAACCTGTGCATCTTTCAGACTGTGGGAGGAAACCGGAGCACCCGGGGGAAACCCACGGGGAGAACGTGCAGACTCCACACAGACAGTGACCCAAGCCGGGAATCGAACCCGGGTCCCTGGCGCTGTGAGGCAGCAGTGCTAACCCACTGTGCCACGGCGCTGCCTAGCGTGGACTAACTGAGATCAGATTGCTTCTCTGCTCCTCAGCCCTATTCCTTTACCCTTGATAGAAATTCACCGGAGTGAACGAGAGACTCCATTAATGTTGCAGATCGTGCGGCCACCAGGCCGGTGGATGGTGAGTTGGACACTCTCCCAATGACTGACTCCCGCAGAGAGGAGAGGGCCCGATGTTGCTAGTCAATGCAGCCCTGGTCAGCAGAATGCGTGAGGCAGCAGTGGCTCATATTTAGTAACTTATTCGAAATGAGTCAGCTTTGACCGTAGAGCTTGTGGTTTGACAGCAAGGCCCTGCCTCATTTGTGACAGGCTTAATGTAAATTCCCACAGCCTGGGGGAGGGTGTAGCTGGGACGAGGCTGTCGTAACGAAGCGCTTTCCGAGACTTCACTCGTGAAAACAAACGGATTTATTTACAGTGATCGTCAAGAGCAGCAGCATATGTTCGCAGCTGATTCTAGAACACCTCCCTGCCGAGGAGAACTCTCACCCCACCCCCCTCGGGGTGATTCCCCACTCTGAGTCCCGGACCAGGGCCAGGTATCCCTTACTCTGCTGTGCTGCCCTTGAAGGGGGCAATCATCACGGGGGGAGGGTTTTATACACCAGAGAGGCAGTCATGGACCTTCACTTTCCCAGCAGTAACAATGAAACTCTTGCCGAGGGACCCAGGCCCGCAAGAAACGAGAAAGGGTCGTGAATGTAGCCCAGTGTGAGGACTTCAGCCAGGCTAATGAGGTTGGCTTGCTAGAGGATGAACTACCTGTTGAATCTTAACTGATGGTTAAATCAGGGAGCCTCATGCTCCCTATTTAAAGCAGGTGTGTCAGACTCCCAGCCTGCATTCAGCAGAGGGCAACTGGAGAGCTGGCTGTGTACAGATGTATGGTGTAAATAAAGTAACTTGGTGACGGGACTTTCACCTCCGTGGAGTTATTACACCCAATCCATCACGCAAACCAGCCTCCCATCCATTGACTCTGTCTACACTTCTCGCTGCCTCGGCAAAGCAGCCAGCATAATTAAGGACCCCACGCACCCCGAACATTCTCTCTTCCACCTTCTTCCATCGGGAAAAAGACACAAAAGTCTGAGGACACGTACCAACCGACTCAAGAACAGCTTCTTCCCTGCTGCCGTCAGACTTTTGAATGGACCTACCTTGCATTAAGTTGATCTTTCTCTACACCCTAGCTATGACTGTAACACTACATTCTGCACCCTCTCCTTTCCTTCTCTATGAACGGTATGGCGCGCAAGAAACAATACTTTTCACTGTATCCCAATACATGTGGCAATAATAGATAAGTCAGCGGAAGTCCTGGTTACAGGATGGGATTCCTCTCAACCTCTCACTCTCTTGAAGGAGTTCATGTCTCACTGAGGGGATGTGTACTCAGGCCTTCTGATGCGCTACTCAAACACGAGGCTTGAAGCTCAGTAAATGAAAGGCTTTTATTTACTGTAACGAAGCTACCAGAACTTATATACACTATCCCAGACTGAAGGGGTCCCGGCCAGAGCAGGGACTCTTATACCTCTCCCAGGAGGCGGAGCCCGACTGGGATGTGCCACAACACTACAGTACAAAGTTGTAACAACCCCACCCTAACCCCAACAGCAACAATAGCACAATCCAACAGTAACATATTTACATCCTTGTAGTACTGGCCAGCCCCTGGCTCAGTACTATCCAGTGGGAACCACCGATGGTTCACCACACCTTCACATCGGGATCGTTCTCTGCATGCTAGCTTTAATCATCCTCATTGGAAATCATCACAATTGAGCATATTGGACAATTGACAATCCAGCTGCCTTCTGGGAGAGCTTACGTCAAGAAGGCAGACTCATGTTTCATTATCCCCTTCTCCCAACCTCCAGGGTGTCCTCGAGCGCTATGCCGCCACCGAGGTGCCACAGAACTGTACTGACTGGCGCACCCTTCAGCGAGAAACATCCCAATTCTTCACCAGAGCGGTCAGCAAGCAGGATCCGATGCTGGGCCGCGTAGGGGGAATAAGAGAGCAGGCCTTGGTCCCCGAGGTAGGCCCCAAGGAGCCTCTTGAAGGAAGGACAGAGATGCGGGGAGGAGGTAGGGAAGGGGATGTCGGGTAACTGATGGCATGGCTGCCAACAGCGAGTGAAGAAGATTGGTGAGTGGTCAAGATTGGGTTAGGATTGAAGACATGTTCTAGGCCTTTTAGCTTTCTGCTCCCCCCTCCCTACCCCTGCCGACACCCACCACTATGTTTATTATAAGTCAAACTCAAATAAGCTTCTAAAACCGACCCACTATTTCCTGACCTCTATTATTTCCTTTCATGACATTTGATAAATCTCGCTGACGCCCCTTCACCTTAATTTCACTCCCACCCCATCGAGCTTCATCTACCAGATCCCAGCCGACCGTGTAGATATTTTGGAGAATTGAATATGGTTAAGTTCTCTCATGCGAGGAGGATGTACCGATGTCGGTAAAATATGCTTCAGTTCCTCAATTGTGGGACGGAGTAAGCTACCCTTTGAGAGGGGGGGGGGTAGAGAGTAAGCTCTCTGTTCCCTATTGTAACTCCTCTCAATCTTTCGCTTTCAGTCCGAGACTGGACTTCTGTAATCTCAGTGTGCGCACCATCTGAAGGAAAAAATAGATTGTCCGCAGACACTCCTGTTAATGGCATTTCCGTGGTTACCATGGAAGCCCTACAGTACAGAAGGAGGCCATTCAGTCCAGCGAGTCTGCACTGACTCTCCAATAGAGCTTACCAGGGTCCACACCCATCTCTCCCCGTAACCCCACACATTTACAACAGCTAACCCCCTAACCTACTCATCTTTGGACACTAAGGGACAATTTAGCATGGCTAATTCCCCTAACCTACTCATCTTTGGACACTAAGGGACAATTTAGCATGGCCAATCCACTTTACCTACTCATCTTTGGACGCTAAGGGACAATTTAGTATGGCCAATCCATCTAGCCTACTGATTTTTGGACACTAAGGGGCATTTAGCATGGCCAATCCACCTTACCTACTCATCTTTGAACACTAATGGACAATTTAGCATGGCCAATTCCTCTAACCCACTCATCTTTGGGCACCAGGGGATAATTTAGCATGGCCAATCCACCTAGCCTACAGATCTTTGGATACTAAGGGGCAATTTAGCATGACTAACCCACCTACCCAGGGCGGCACGGTGCCACAGTGGTTAGCACTGCTGCCTCACAGCACCCTTGACCCGGGTTCAATTCCCGGCTTGGGTCACTGTCTGTGTGGAGTCTGCACGTTCTCCCCGTGTCTGCGTGGGTTTCCTCCGGGTGCTCCGGTTTCTTCCCACAGTCCAAATGATGTGCTGGTTAGGGTGCATTGGCCGTGCTAAATTCTCCCTCAGTGTTACCCAAACAGGCACCGGAGTGTGGCGACTAGGAGATTTTCACAGTAACTTCATTGCAGTGTTAACGTAAGCCTACTTGTGACACGAATAAATAAACTTTAAACCGAAGTGTAGTCACTGTTGCGATGTAGGAAATGCTGTGGAGACCTGGTTGGCTGTAGAGATTCACATTCTAATCTGTGCCTTGTTTGAGAGCAGATTTCCACTCCATCTGACGAAGGAGCAGCGCTCCGAAAGCTAATGGCATTTGCTACCAAATAAACCTGTTGGACTTTAACCTGGTGTTGTTAAAACTCTTACTGTGATGTAGGAAACACAGCAGCCCATTTGTACACAGCAAGATCCCACAAATCAAATCAATGACCCGGTCATCTGTTTTACGTGTTGGCAGAGGGATAGATGTTGTCCAGGGCTTTGGGACGAGCCTCCACACAGGGTGGTCTTAATGTTTACGTTCGATTGGAAGGGAAGACAGGGGTCTGGGTTCAATACCTCCTCCCTAACTCTCTGATGGTGCCGCACTGAGAGAGTGCAGGGACACCGGCCTGGCTTTGTGGGCTCAGGTCTCCGGAGTGAGATTTGAACCCGGGAGATGAGAGTCTTAACCCCCTGATGCATTCACTGCATGGTGTGCATGTCCTGTCCCCACTGGTGTATACTTGGGGAATTACTCTGTACAGCAGATGCATTCTGCACAATTTCAACAGGGGACATTGAACATTGACAAGTTGCCCTCTGACAATATTGAACAGTCAAATCCATATTCGTAGAATCCCTACAGTGCAGAAGGAGGCCATTCAGCCCATCGAGTCTGCACCGACCATAATCCCACCCAGGCACTATCCCCGTAACCCCACATATTTACACCGCTAATCCCTCTAACCTATGCATCCCGGGACACTAATTAAGCATGTCCAATCCGTCTAACCTGCGCATCTTCGGACTGTGGGAGGAAACCGGAGCACCCGGAGGAAACCGTCCAAAGATGTGCGGGTTAGGTTGCTTGGCCACGCTAAAAATTGCCCCTTAGTGTCCTGAGATGTGTAGGTCAGAGGGATTAGCGGGTAAATATGTAGGGATATGGGGGTAGGGCCTGGGTGGGATTGTGGTCGGTGCAGACTCGATGGGCCGAATGGCCTCCTTCCGCACTGTAGGGTTTCTATGATTCTATGAACCCTCGCAGACACGGGGAGAACGTGCAGACTCCGCACAGACAGTGACCCAAGCCGGGGAATCGAACCCGGGTCCCTGGCGCTGTGAGGCAGCAGTGCTAACCACTGCGCCACCAGAAGGGAATGTTCCCTTTCTCTGTCAGTTACTACAGGAACCCTGGTGTGTGGAAAAACATCGCGGTGGTTCATTTGTTCCAGCGAGATGGCACAATACAGAACCAGGTGGTTCATGGGTATAATGCCAGTGCTGCCACATAGCACTGATCACTTCAGTGCATTTAAACCAGGTTTAGATCCGGATCATTATCATCCTTGTTATTGTTACTCCACTCTGCATCCTCGGGTGTTTTTTTTATTTGTTCACGGGTTTAGAGTGTCACTGGGTCGTCCAGCATTTCCTGCCTATCTCTGAGTCAACCACATTGCTGTAGATCTGGGTCTAGGTCACAGGTAGGGCAGACTGGGTGAGACCAGGAACATCATACAGCAATCGTCAATGGTTTCAAGTTAGATTTCACCCCCGGAATTCTTGGGGGGGGGGGGGGGGGGGGGGGGTGGTTTGCTCCAAACCTGCCGGCAGCGCACCCCCCTTGCCCGGGGAGGTTAGGTGGATCACCACCAGCTTGGGGTGATGTCAATGGAAATTCCCATTTACACCAGCGGGACGGAGAATCCCACCGCTAGCAAGCAACGCGCCACCTCCCACTGGCGGGAAAAACGCGGCTGAGAGGCCAGGGAATCCCGCCCCTGATTTTTATTGAATTCAAATTTCACCATCTGCCGTGCTAAATTGCCCCTTAGTGTCAGGGCGACTAGCTGGGGTGAATGCGTGGAGTTGTGGGAATGGGGCCTGGGTGGGACTGTGGTCGGTGCAGACTCGATGGGCCAAATGGCCTCCTTCTGCACCGTAGGGATCCCATGATTCTATGAACCAAGTAACAAATTTAAACCCTTGACAGATCAGCAGCCTCACCCCGACCTTTCCTGACCCCACTCCATCCTATTCCAACTCTGTCATTTTACAATAAACCTTCTCTGAAGCTTCTCTGCTCTGTTGGAAACTCTCTCATTATGCCAAGACTCCTCATTATGATAGGTTCCCACCCCTGGTATTATTCTGGTGAAGTCTACACAACCCTATCATTGAGTGTCTCACCATCAGACCGTCCCATTAACTCACCACCAATTAACCCTCCGTTTCATCGAATCATAGAATCCCTACAGTGCAGAAGGAGGCCATTCGGCCCATCGAGTCTGCACCGACCACAATCCCACCCAGGCCCTATTCCCATAGCCCCATACGTTTACCCTAGCTAGTCCCCCTGACACTAAGGGGCAATTTAGCATGGCCAATCCACCTAACCTACACATCCTTGGACACTAAGGGGTAACTTAGCATGGCCAATCCACCTAACCTGCACATCTTTGGACACTAAGGGGCAATTTAATATGACCAATCCACCTAACCCGCACATCTTTGGACACTAAGGGACAATTTAGCATGGCCAATCCACCTAACCTGCACATCTTTGGACACTAAGGGGCAATTTAGTATGGCCAATCCACCTAACCCATACATCTTTGGACACTAAGGGACAATTTAGCATGGCCAATCCACCTAACCTGCACATCTTTGGACACTAAGGGGCAATTTAGCATGGCCAATCCACCTAACCCATACATCTTTGGACACTAAGGGGCAATTTAGCATGGCCAATCCACCTAACCTGCACATCTTTGGACACTAAGGGGAAGTTTAGCATGGCCAATCCACCTAACCCGCACATCTTTGGACAGGGCTTTGGAGCTCTGAGTTTCTGTCAATCATCAGTCAACTTAACCTCCGC